>NC_140584.1:1211441900-1211751900 GCF_964204655.1 Triturus cristatus | reverse complement strand
TGTGATAAGTCTGTCTCATTTAGTAAGGTAGCGAAACTTTTTGGCACTTACCCAATTTCCAAGTAGAAGATGGTTCTCAAACAAGTCCCTGTTTTCCCAGATGATGAAGCAAACCACTTCGGGTGGATGATGGGAATCATACACACATGTATACACACACATATGCATACATGAATTCGCAGCTTCACTACCTTTAGCATTACCTTTACTACTGTGTCAAGGTCTTCAATTGTATTAGACTCATAGTTGCTTATGTGTACTATTTCGGTGTACTACAAAACCCACACACACACACTCACACCGAGCAGAGGTTTCACATGAACCTTGCCACAGTGCACAGAACCTGCTGCTCTGCTGCCGGTGTACTACAAAACACACACACACAATCACTCACACAGAGCAGAGGTTTCACATGAACCTTGCTACAGTGCACAGAACCCTCTGCTCTTCTGGCGGTGTACTACAAAACCCACACACTCACACAGAGCAGAGGTTTCACATGAACCTTGCCACAGTGCACAGAACCTGCTGCTCTGCTGCCGGTGTACTACAAATCACACACACACACACAGACACAGAGCAGAGGTTTCACATGAACCTTGCCACAGTACACTGAACCCTCTGCTCTGCTGCCGGTGTACTACAAAACACACACACACACACACAGCAGAGGTTTCACATGAACCTTGCCACAGTACACTGAACCTGCTGCTCTGCTGCCGGTGTACTACAAAACACACACACACAATCACTCACACAGAGCAGAGGTTTCACATGAACCTTGCTACAGTGCACAGAACCCTCTGCTCTTCTGGCGGTGTACTACAAAACACACACACACAGAGCAGAGGTTTCACATAAACCTTGCCACAGTGCACTGAACCTTCTGCTCTGCTGCCGGTGTACTACAAAACACACACACACACACACACACACACACACACACACACGCACACACACACACAGCAGAGGTTTCACATGAACCTTGCCACAGTACACTGAACCTGCTGCTCTGCTGCCGGTGTACTACAAAACACACACACACACACACACACACACACACACACACGCGCGCACACACACACACATATACATACATACACACACACACAGCAGAGGTTTCACATGAACCTTGCCACAGTACACTGAACCTGCTGCTCTGCTGCCGGTGTACTACAAATCTCACACACACAGAGCAGATGTTTCACATTAACGTTGCCACAGTACAGTGAACCTTCTACTCTGCTGGCGGTGTACTACAAAACACACACACACACACAGAGCAGAGATTTCACAAGAACCCTTGCTACAGTGCACAGAACCCTCTGCTGTGCTGGCGGTGTACTACAACAACACACACACACACACACACACACACACACACATACATACACACACAGCAGAGGTTTCACATGAACCTTGCCACAGTACACTGAACCTTCTGCTCTGCTGGCGGTGTACTACAAAACACACACACACACAGAGCAGAGATTTCACAAGAACCCTTGCTACAGTGCACAGAACCCTCTGCTGTGCTGGCGGTGTACTACAACAACACACACACACACACACACACACATACACATACATACACACACACACACAGCAGAGGTTTCACATGAACCTTGCCACAGTACACTGAACCTTCTGCTCTGCTGCCGGTGTACTACAAAACACACACACACACACACAGACACACACACTCACTCACACACACACACACACTTGTCGTGTCTTCACTCTCAATGACGACAGACACAGAGGGTTCTATATTCTCGTTCTTTATTTCATTCTTTACACCAGCATGTCATTCCCTCTACTGCCGACCTGACCTCCTACTCCGCCCCTTCCTGTCGCTCCTCGTCCTCCCCTATCTCCGCCCATCCTGCTCCGCCCATACAACCACTAGACCCCACATCTCCACATCTCCCCCTTTGTTAGCAATGACCGGGGTCACTAAAGTTACATCTCCTCAATCAGCCGCTTGGGCTGGCAGATCGTGTGTCGTGGACGGAGTGTTCGGCCTTCAGGCACTGTGTTAGATTCTGTTCTGGGTGGCTGCCCCACTGGACTGTCACCCTTGCTCTGTGTCGCAGGCTGCAGAGTTTGTGAAGTTGTGTGTTGCGACTCTAGAGGCTCTTGCAGAGCCGGGCTGCACTTCTGAAAGTGAGACACATTCCGGGTTACCCGCCTGGTGTCTGACTCTGCTGTCAGCATGGTGCCTTTCTGACGAATGACCGTCAGAGGTTCCGCTCTGAACTTGCTGTCTGTCTTCTTGGACTGTTCTTGTTTGACGATCACGCAGTCCCCTTCGTGGAACGAGAGAGAGCGAGCCCGCCGTCTCCCATCGGCGTATGCTTTCATGGTGTCCTTGTGAGCTTTGTCAGTGGCTTCGACCTCTCGATGAGTACGGTTGGGAGAAATGGGTCGCAGCGCTCCCTCCCAGGTGGGTATCCGGGTCCTGACCGGGCGCCCCAGCATGAGTGTAGCAGGGCATTTGCCCGTGGTGGCATGCGGCGTCGTCCGGTAGGCTCGGAGCACATCATTGAGGGCCGCCTGCGGGTCTCTTTTGTCCAGAGCAGCCTGTTGGAATGTCCTTTTTAAGGTGGCCATGAACCTCTCCGCTGTGCCGTTGGCCTGCGGCCATAGGGGTGTGATCCGTCGGTGTCGCACATTCATGAGCGTCAGGAAATCACTGAACTCCCGGCCATTGAACGGAGGCCCATTGTCTGTTTTCACCTCCGCAGGTAGACCCCAGGCTGCAAATACTTCATCCAGGATGGTGAGCGTGGCAGCTGCGTTGGTGGATGGGACAAACCGGGCGATGGGAAACCTGGAGTACTCATCTATTATAACTAGCACGTACTTGCCCGATGACATGGGGCCGTAGAAGTCCATGGCCAGCTCTTGCCATACTCCTGGTGGCAGGGGTGTCATCTGGAGTGGAGCGGGTGGGTCTCCTTGCCTTACCACTTGGCACTGCAGGCAGTCTTTTAGGGTGTGCTCTACCATCTTGTCTAGGAAGGGGAACCAGACACGTTCACGAAGCGCTCTTTTCGTCGTGACTACTCCTCGATGACTTTCGTGTGCCAGGTTGACGACTCCCTGTCTCAGTTGTTGGGGTATCACAATTCGAACGTCTCGCAGCAGTAGGCCATCAGGTGTGACGGATAGTTCTTCGCACACATTCCGGAATGCTTGCCACTCCTGACGCCTTGTGGTGTCACCTTTTCCGTCCTCCCCCTCTTCGTGCCGCCATCTGTTCGTTCGGACCCTTTGGATTACCTGCTGCAGCATGGTGTCCTGCTGGGTGGCTTCCAGGATGGCCTCCAGGGGGACCGCCGGTGGCCGCGCTTGGTCCACCACAAAATGGACATGCTCGTCTGCCATGGACGGCGTGTCTCGCTGAGAGTCTTCTGGGTGGCGCGACATATAGTCAGCCGGGTTAGCAGCTTTCCCTGGCTTGTGCACGATCGTGAATGTGTATTCTTGCAGACGGAGTCCCCACCTCTCGATGCGGGGTGGCATCTTGGACCGGGGGTTGCCATAGATGGTGACGAGGGCTTGGTGGTCTGTTACCATGGTGAAATGCTTCCCGTAGATGAACACATGGAAGTGCTCACACGCCCACACCACCGCAAGGCTCTCCTTTTCCGGCTGGGAATAGGCTTTCTCCGTGTCGGAAAGGCTCCGGCTGGCGTGTGCCACAATGTGGCGGTGGTCTGTGTCCTGGTCATATTGAGCCAGGATGGCTCCTAGCCCGACGGGGCTTGCGTCCACTGTGATTTCAGTCTTGCGATCTGGGCTGAAATAGGCCAGGCTTTCCACCGAGCCTACCGCACTCTTGATGGCCTGAAAGGCATGCTCGCATTCGGGAGTCCACTCAAAAGCCTGTCCTTGCTTGGTGAGCGTGCGAAGTGGGTGACTTATTGTGGCATAGTCCTTGATATACCTCGAGCAGTAACTCGCCATGCCGAGGAAGGATCGCACGTCACTGACGTCAAGTGGACTCTTGGTGCTGTTCAGAGTACTCACTTTGGCAGGGTCTGGTTGCATTCCGGCTCCTGAAAAGATGTGGCCAAAGAATTTCAGTTGCGACTGATGGAACTCGCATTTCTCCTTGTTGAGCGTGAGGTTAGCCTCCAGGAGAGCATGGCAAACCCTGTCTAGAGCCGTGTCGTGGGCCTGGAGCGTCGCCCCATAGACTAGAATGTCATCGCTGTAGTTCAGCGTATTTGGGATGTGATGTATCGTTTGCCGGATAGCTTCTTGGAATATTTCAGCGGCTGATGAAATGCCGAAATTCAGTCTCTTGTACCTGAACAACCCGAGGTGCGTTGCAAACGTTGTGATATAGCGGGAGCTCTCGTGCAGTTCCAGTTGATGATAGCCTTTGTTTAAGTCCAGTTTGGAAAACACCCTCGCCCCATTGAGGGCGGCAATCATGTCACTTAGGTGAGGTCCGGGATGGCGTTCTCTCTCAATGGCGGTGTTGGGCATTCTCATGTCCACACAGAGTCGCACTTTCCCGGGTGTGCCTTTCTTTGGGACGATCACGACGGGAGATACCCATGGTGTGGCGCCCTCCGTCCGTTCGATGATGCCAGCGTCCAGCAGGTCTTGTAGCTCATCCTCCACCGCTTGCTGAAGGTGGAACGGGACCTTCCGCGGGTGTTGGGCGACCGGGCGGACCTTGTCATTTATGTGGAGGCGGATCTGACCTCTGTTCATTTTCCCGAGTCCAGAAAACAGTTTTGGGAACTTGTGCACGGTGTCATTTTCACCAGTAACGCGGTACAGGATTTCCACCAGTTTCAGCCGTTCAGCGGTTGGCAGACTGAGGAGACAGTCGGCTTCCGGTCCCTCGATGACGTGAATCACGGCCGGAATGGATGTTGTCCGGTGCCTTAGCGTCGTCGAAAACTTCCCCAGGCATGGGAGCGGCTTCCTGGACATCCAGGTGTAGACACGCACATGTGCGGGATCGAGCCGAGGCCGAGGGTTCATTTTCTGATACTCAGTCACTGGGATGTAGTTGAGGGATGCCCCGCTGTCCATCACGAACTTTGTGGGATGCGTGCCAACGCAAATGTCCAGCCGAGGGTATTTTTTGAGCTGATCGGGATCGGCAATCATGTTTGCATACTCTACAGAGTATTCGTGTTCACTCGAAGGTGATTCGGAGTCTCTTGACGGTGATCTTCTAGACCATCTTGACGACCGTGACTCCCTGCTCGACTGGGAGGATTTGGAGGAGGACTTCCGGCGGTCGCGTACCGCCCACGCGTGGTGGCGGCGTGTCTCACCTCTTGGTGACCTCGTGGAGGCTTTGTCCTTCTCCCGGCGATAGTCGCCGCACATGGTCTCAAAATGGTTGTTGCGACCACACTTGTGGCACTTCTGTCCCAGGGCCGGGCACGCTCCGATATGAGGGAAGTCGTACCCGCATCGGTAGCATCTTCTCAATGGCGCCTTTTTTCCTTGATCCTGGCGCCTGCTTCTCTTCCCCGAGTCAGGTCGTCGATGACCGGGGTGACGGTGGTGTCTTGATGGCGGCCGAGCTTGTCGTTCCCGCTCTCTCGACCACCGGCGAGGGCGGTCGGTGCGTACTTGACAGACTACCTCCTTGCGGTCCACGCGTCCTGCCTCCATTGTCTTGGCTTGCTCTTCGGTCTGATCATGGAGTCTCGTGATCTCTTCAATTTCATCCAGCGTGTGGCTCTTTTTTAACAACTTCCTGCGTAGCGTCTCCGACTGGCAGCCGTCGATCACCCGTAGGCGAATGGCGTCATCCGTTGAGAACTCATCGAATTCACAGTGGCGCGCCAGGCGCCGCAACCTTGTTATGTATGAGCCCATGACTTCATCCTTTTCTTGTCGCGCTCTTTGGAATACGTAGCGTTCATAATCTACATTCTTCTTGTGCACAAACTTCCGATCCAGGGCGGCGCGCACATTCGCGTACGTTCCCGCGTCCGCGGCGGGGAGTTCCTTTATCATCTTGCTGACATCCTTGCCCACGAGGTTCCGAAGTGCGATCAGTTGATCTTCGTCCCCTGTCACCTTCGAGCCCTTAATGTAGTCCTCGAAGTCTTCAATCCACTCTTCCCAGCGAGGGCCCATGCTGCTCCCGACCACGAGCGCTAGGGGTTCTGGGGGGCGCAGGTGCGTCATCCCCATGATGATTGGTTTCACATCTTGGCGCGCTGGAGACTGGGCTGGGGACCCACGATTCGACATCGCGGTGTGCGCGTGATGCGTGCAGCGGCAGCGCAGAGCAGGTCCAGGGGATCCCTCGTGGAGTCTTGCTCAGTATTTAGGGAGATCCCCACGTTTCTTTTTTTTTTTTTTTCTATTGTATTTGCCTGTGCTTGATGATATTTCACTGTTGCCTGACTTCAAAATGGCCGCCCGGGCCTTTTTACATGGAGCGTCTGAGAGTCCGCCTGACTTTAAGATGGCCGCCGGTTGGGGAGCGTGTGCAGACGTCCCACGTGTTGCCGGGCTCTCGAGTCATTCATTCCAGAGGCAGCGCGCTGCTTGAACGGCTCCTCTCACGGTCAGTTTCATTTACTGTTATTTCTTTCACTCACGGCTTCATAGGCAGGCGGGCAGCCCTCACGTTCGCTGCTCCGATCAATCTGGGGAACACGCGCGCCGGCGCTTTCACTTTTCTTCTTGCCTGTCACGGCGGCGGTCCTCCTCACCACAGGGCGCTCACTCCCTCAGCGGCTTGCCACGGCGGCGGTCCTCTCGCACTCGCTCAGGCTCTTCACACGCTGTCGCGGGAGACGGCGCTTTTGCTGGTTCCTTGCTACCAGCCTCTCATCAGCTTATTCGGCGTGCTGGTGTTTCGGGAGAGCATCCAGCTCCATCCCACCCTCGTCGCCAGCTGTCGTGTCTTCACTCTCAATGACGACAGACACAGAGGGTTCTATATTCTCGTTCTTTATTTCATTCTTTACACCAGCATGTCATTCCCTCTACTGCCGACCTGACCTCCTACTCCGCCCCTTCCTGTCGCTCCTCGTCCTCCCCTATCTCCGCCCATCCTGCTCCGCCCATACAACCACTAGACCCCACATCTCCACAACACTCTCACACAGAGCAGATGTTTCACATGAACCTTGCCACAGTGCACTGAACCTTCTGCTCTGCGGCCTGTGTACTACAAAACACACACACACACACACACACACACACAACACTGAACTAACCACAAACCTTGGGCTCTGGAGCAGTGTGCTGCCCAGTGTAAAGCGCTTCAATACCTCATCAGAGGTAGTAAGCGCTGTATAAATGCAAACAATTCATAGAGTGGAGACAGACAGCAGGGGTTTCACACTTACCTTAACCCCAGGGGTCAGAGCCATCTGCTCTGCGGGGCCGCATTACACCAACGACACACCCACATGGGCTTTGCAGAGGTAGCCTTGGCTTTCCAAATCCTGATCAGGGCTGTTTTGAGCGTTTCTGTCCCCAGTCCCCCTTACCCCTCCCCGGTACATTAAATGGGAATAAATACGTGCAGGCACTCATGCAACTGAGCTGCAGACTCTGGGCAGGGCTGGGGACAGGCTTCCTCTGACATCACATTCTTACCCAGGGGTCTCTTCCCGGGCCTCAGTATCAAGACGCCAATACATACAACAATACAGAACAAACCGGCAGAGCCACATATGTTTAAAGCAAGGCCTTCGGTCAGGTTAACTTTAACTAAACATTCCATGTGCGCTTCAATGTCGCGGTGACACATGCACACACAAAACTTCTATTAAACAGTAAAATGTGAACCACGGACAGGAATACATCTTCTTAAGCAAATGTAACTTGAAGGGTAAATGTAAAATGTGCGCAAAGATGACATGATTCTCGTATGTCGAACCTTAGTTCACCCGTTTATAAATCTCGAAGTTCTACAGTCAATACATGTCAATAATGCGTGTACATGTGTTACACACATTAATATTGTTAAGGCACACAGTTAATATAAGTGCACTTCTGTGACATATATGGGTGGAGCCTAGATCACGCTGCCCCCTGTGCGGGGTTATTCTCAGCAGGAAGTGAAGAGGCGTGGAGCAGCGACCACCAGCCAGAGCCCTCTCACTCACCACGGGCAGGCCGCTCATGGCAGAGCTTGGCTCACTCGGGCAGAGGATGGGGGCAGGGGTGACCGTGAGAAGGAGGCATCCTAGATTGCACAGTCTAGGGTGCAGCGGCTACAAACACATACATTAAAGCGGATACAGTCCTGTTTTTTTCATTTGCTTTCTGGTGCTTGTAATCGTTTCTTACCATTATATAATAGACCACAAGTCCCAGAATGCAAAGAAACCAGACTGAATGTGAGCTAGTCTTACATGTTCTACATTAAGCACGGTGTACAAACTTTATAACTCTTTCAGTGTTCTTTTTATGAATAGCCTTTAGTAGATTTGTAGGTTATGCCTGTGTAGTCCAATATTTCGGTCTCGTCTTTGTGCTACTGCGACGTGTATGGTAGATGTTTAGTCCTACGTTTATGTCTAGCACTTTCCTGGTTTTTGATTCTAAAAATCTGGTCAACCTACGTGATACTGGTCCGCTGCGCTCTGTGTAGGGTGTCGCAGGCCCCGAGTGCCGGCGGTGATAGAGGGCGCCCACACCAGTGTAATGCCCTGGGCATAGGATCCCGGGCGGTCTTCGCCCCCTTTATTTAAATCCCCTGGACACACCTGGCCAGAGAGTATTACATGGCGCAGGGAGCTTTCGGGTCACCTCGGCACCACTCTGACACTGTTAAGGTTATTACATCCATTCCTAACTTGGTGTTGAACTGCACCTGAAAAAGTTAAACAATAAAAAGTACTTGAGGCTCTGACTCGGCGGTGGGTTCCATCTTGGGTTGTAGCACCGATGATTGGAATGGCTGCTTTCACTCGGATCGCTTGACTCTAGCTGGGAATCGGTGCCTATGGCCTCTCTTCTCTCCGGTGACTCAACTGGAGGGCTAGCCAGGTAGGCTCTCCCTGGGTCAGGCTGTGGGTTCACGCTGCTCCAGCCAGCTTCTGTTCCTTCCGAAGAGGTGATCTCTTGGTCCGGGTGGTCCACCCTCCAGAATCAGCACATTCCTGGTGAAGACTTCTCCTCCACGTTTGGAGTGAGGGTGGTCCCGTTTACCCGTGAGACAGTCCATATTCCTGGTTTGAAGGGCGTCCAGAATTTCAATCTGGTTTGGCGGTTTCAGATTAGCACCAGATTCCCTGGTATGAGTTGCCAGGGCTTGGTACATCATCTCAGGCTGACGCGTTCGTTGGTCCGGACGTGTCAGGCTTGGTTCTTGGCTGGTTTGTATGGTGGACATGTCCACTGACTGGACACTGGGATGGTATTCCAATGATGTCCACTGAGCAGTAAGGACCAAGGGGACCGCTGCGTAGTGCAGTGCGGAGTTCCTCTGCACTCTCGCTGGAACCACTGCAGACTTGTCTCAGGATTTGTACCTTCCACCACTGCGATTTGTAGCACTTTGTTCAGCATACGCATGAAGCGTACGGCTTCTCTATTGGCTTGTGGCCACTGTGGGGTGATGGAGCAGTGTCATATACCAAGAGATGTATGTAGGTCCCTGAAGTATCCCCCTTGAAAGGGTGTCCGTTGTCTGTCCTGATCTCTTGGGGAAGACCTAATAGGGCAAACGTTATTTCCCATACCGGGGCGATGTTTGTGAATGCTGTGGATTCTATTACCTCGACTACCAGGTACTTGGAATAGCTGTTAATCATCACCGATGTAACTCTCCCATCTGAGAAGCTCCCAAAATCGAGGCTTATCTGGGTCCAGGGAGTTGAGCAGGGCTCCTCGATTAAGGGTGCAGGTGGTTCCAGACTGCCCGTGATCTGGCAGGAATGGCAGCTTTGCACAAAGTCATCTACAGTGGTTTCCAGCTTCGGGAACCACATCTTTTCTCTAATCCGAGACTTCATTCAGACAGTTCCTTGATGGCCTCCGTGGGCGAGGGTGGTCACCCGGTCTGGTAGATTTTCGGTGATCATGATGTGAGAACCTCGAAGCACCAGTCAGTCTGCTGTAGCACTCGGGTCATCACGCACCCTCCACATTTTTCCAAGATGTTCCTTAACTGGGCCACGCCAGTTGTTGGCGCCTCGCAGGACGTTGTGCCACGAGCCCTGCTGTAGGTCTTCCATGTCCTTCGTCATTCTTGGTAGCTCTGCTGATTTCTTCTACGGTGAGCGTGTGGGGACACGCTCCTCTGGATAGCATGTTCACATAGTCTTCTGTGTTGTTGGTGGTGTCGATGTCACCCTCCATTGGACTTGCAGATGTCAGGAGAAAAAACATCAGTTGGGTTCTTCGACCCTGGCCTGTATGTCAGCCGCATCTGGTAGTGTTGCAGCTGGATCGTCTAGCGCTCGGAATAGTGGATCGAGCGGCTGGTGGTCAGTGACTACATGCAACGCGTGCCTGCCGATGTAGTGGTGGAAGTGGCCGCATGCCCACTTGATTGCTGGCGCCTCTTTCTCGATTAGAGTGTGTCGCGCTTCTGTGGGTGTGAGGGCCTTGCTAGCAAATGCAAGGCATGCCCATTTCACACTTCTTGGATGATCACGGATGCTAGGCCTACTGGACTGGCATTAACCAAAAGTTCTGCACTTCTTGCAGCGTCAAAGTAGGCCATACTAGTCTTGCTGAGCAGGGCTTCTTTGACTTTTCGAAAGGCCTCTTCTTCTTCACAACCCCACTTCCATGCAGAGTCTTGCTTGGTTAGGGCTCGGAGAGGTTCATCCACTGTGGCAAAGTTGGGAATGAATTGGCCACAGTATGATGCCATTCCTAGGAAGCTGCACACTTCAGACACAGTAGTTGGCACCGGTGCTTGCTGGATGACATGGGATTTGCACAGGTCCACTTGAAACCCCTTCTGGTTGCCAAAGCAGAGACAAAAAGCCAAAAAACTTGAGTTCTGAAAGAATAACCTCTTGTCCTTGCGAAGGGTGATGCCATGGTCAGATAATCATTTCAGAGCTGCTGTAAGGTGTTTGTTGTGTTCTTCGATAGACGATGAGTAAATTAGGATGTTGTCGCTGACGTTTAACACTCCTTGTGAGCCTGATAGGGTCTCTTGGAACACATCTTCAAAAACCAGGGCGGCTGATGAGATCCCGAAGTTCAGCCGTTTGTACAGGCGTAATCCTATATGTGTTGAGAATGTGGTTATATAACGTCTCTCCTCTGCTAGCATCAGTTGGTGATATCCACCATTGAGGTCCAGCTTGGAAAACCATCTCGAACCATTAAGGTCGGCTATTATGTCATCCTTCGTGGGCGTTATGGGTCTTTCTCTTTTGATCCCCTGATTGGGTAGGTGCATGTCTATGCACAGTCGGATTTTGCCCAGTTGTTTTGGTTTTCAAACACCATGGGGGAGACCTGCGGCATTGAACTGTGACTTTCGCTATTACCTCTTGTTAATCAAGCATGTGTAGCTCTTGTTCGACCAGGGATCTCAGATTAAATGGTATTCGTGCTACTGGTTTGACCAACTTGTCGATGTGAAGCTTGCCTGTGGGTGCCTTCAGGTACCCGAGCCCAGTAAAGAGGTGGGGAAACAGGTCTAATATCTCATCAGTCTGAAGAGTTCTGACGGCATATGCGAATGTGACTAGGCTTCTGTGGTGTGGCTTCCCACCAGGGTGTCTGCCTCTCTGTCAACCACGTGGAAGGTGGATGTGATTTCTTGGTCTTCCTCTCTTAGTTGGACGGTCATCTTGCCTATTAGAGGTAGTGGCGTCTGGCTTCTGTACGTAAATATTTTGACATTGGTTGGGGATAGCGGAGGGCATGGTTGGAGTCGGCGGTACTGCTGGATCCCCTTTACATTGACCGAGGCGCCGCTATCAATCAGGGCTTTGACACAGGATCCTGCCACTTCGACCACGCACGTTGGCTGTGGGCGTCTCCGTTGCTTGAGGTCACTTGTGAATGAGGTGAGGAATATTTCTTCATCATCAAGGGACGAGTCTTCCAGGCGGTAGCGTTGATGGTGCAATGTTTTCGATGCTCTCTGGGGTTCAGGGTCTTCCAGGGAGAGGTGTAGCGCGGATTTTGACAGTGGGTGTCGGCCTCATTCGCCTCTGTTCCTAGGCCCTTCTCTGCATGCAGTGGCGAAGGGATTGTGGGTGCCGCACTTGGAGCATGTCAGTCCTTGGGCTGAGCACTCCTCCAGGGGATGTTCTTCTCGCCTACAGTATCTGTATCGAGATCCGGGTGATGCACTTGTTGTGGTTTGTTGCCTCTTCCGCGTGTACCGATTGCATCGGCACATTCAATCTTTACTGTTGCGGGTCTTTCCGGTGGTTGAATGTTGGCAATGTCAATTTCTGTTGCTCTGGCGTCCGACAGGTCATGGGACCGTGCCAGGATGAGGAGATCTTCCAATGGGATGTTGGGTTGACGTAGGATGAGGCATCTTAATGTTTTGTTGCTGCAGCCTTGTATGACTCGTGCTCTTACTTCGTTCGGCTGGTGGTCTGCCTTGCACGTGATGGCTATTTATCTCAGGCATGTGCAGAAAGTGTCCATAGACTCCCTTTCTTGTTGGCGGGCTTGGTGGAGTTTGAAGCGCTTGTAGTCCGGCTTGAGCTGCGGGTCAAAGTGTGCATTGAGGGCTCTGACAGCAGCGTTATAGTCGTTGGACGCTCCGGCATTGGGCAGATGCACGGCAGGTTGCGGACACTATTGCCCGGGTAGGAGGCGGTCGACCACAACCGTTGTCACGTGGCAGCGGGGGAGGAGCTGTGGCAGCCGGCGGGCACTCGAGCAGCTGCAGGCCCCGTGCCCAGCCTTCCTTTGCCCTTTGCAGAGCAGCCAGGGGAGCGAGGTGGAACTCTTGCCTGGCGGAGGCTTAAGGTGCACAGTGAATACTGGGTAGATGGGGCACTGATGCCAGTGAACCTACCGTGCAGTGATCCCTGCGTCGAAGCGAGCCCCGCGCTGACTTGAAAGTGGTGGTGCTGCTGCAGGGAGAGGGGTCACCACCCTCGTCGCCAGTGTTGCGCTGCGCTCTGTGTAGGGTGTCGCAGGCCCCGAGCGCCGGCGGTGATAGAGGGCGCCCACACCAGTGTAATGCTCTGGGCAGAGGATGCCGGGTGGTCTTCGCCCCCTTTATTTATATCCTCTGGACACGCCTGGCCAGAGGGTGTTGCATGGTGCAGGGAGCTTGTGGGTCACCTCGGCACCCCACTTGCTGTGCTAAGGTTATTACGGATACCTTTGTGAAGTTTGGGTTGGTTTTTGGTAAAAGGCTTCAGAATACTTTTGACGTCAGAATACTTTTGACGTCAGGCTCAGCCTGGATGCCAAAGCCGAGGGGGGAGGACAGCCATAGGGGGGCTGCGGTGGAGTCTTGCAGGGAAGGGAGCTCCAGTCTCTGCTGGTAGATGCACTTTTTGGGGACAGGCGTCTCTTGTCTGGGTGTAGGGTAGCGGAACGCCCGGGTGGCCGGTCCAGGCAAAGGTACAGGGGGGGGTTCAGTTACACCAGGAGTGTTAAAGGACACATGATGTGTCCTGCCTAGAGGGAGTGAGGTTGAGAGCTTCCGGTTCCTTCACAGAAGTGAGGGCGGCGTCTTCGGGTGGTAGCCGGGGTCTCCCAGAGATCACGTGATCCTTGTTACGCGCACAGGGGGGCAACCAGGGGTACTGGGTGTGGAAAAGGCGACAGGGGAAGATGGGAACCGGTGACATTTACATTAGCAAAGTTACAGGTCCGAGTTAAGCATTGCATTCACCTGAGCTTCACACCTAAGGTGTTTCTATAAATGAGGATTACTCCTCCCCTGACAATATGACGACCTTCACAACCCCCGCAGATGTCGTCAGACCGCTTCAGAGGAGGATGGAAGCAGCTCCAGGCGAGTCTAGGAGTCGGGGGGGGGGGGAGGAGGGGGGTTGGAGGCTCGCTCCTCGGCGTCCTCTGTCCCCTCATACATTGGTTTCCAATACTTAGACTAGAGCGACGGGACACACGTGTCTCAAACGATACTTAATGCGAGTGTAAATACAAGCTAACGGGGTGATCCCACCGGCGGCCGGCAGAGGGGGCCGCAGGACCGCGAATACCAGACTCTGTGGGGAAAGAGACACTTCCAGGAATAATTTAGATACAGTTTCTTTTTGGCAAAATCAATACGTCCCTCACTCAAAACCCCAAACTGGGTTAGTTCCTTACTAGTGGTGTTTCAAGGTCACGTGTATGCCAAAGAGGCCCTTTAATGTAGGAGTTAAAGATGTCCCTACGCAGAGAAAAACACGAGGAATGAATGGCGCCTACTGTGTAAGGCCTCAGGCTGCACTCTGTAGGGTAAGGCTTCGAGGCTTGGTGTCTCAGGGGATGTCTGTTCAATCTGACAAGGTACTGCCAAGCAATCACTTTTGTATAGCGCTGCGCTGTCACCCTAGGGGCATCTAGGCGCTGTGGATGCGACGTCTTCGTGGCAGAATCAGGCATCGGTTGTCTTCCTGAGGTCCGCCAGGGAGAGACTAGTCTTCCCCCGGGGATTTCGCGCATTAGAAGGACAGGGGAGGAAGGGGTGGGATAAGGGGTGGGGTCGTCAGGTAGGGGTTAAAAGGGGGAGGAAGAGGAAGTCCTTCCTCTTCCTTTCCCCAGCGCCTCAGGGTGGGTTTAGCTAGTGGATCTTTGGCCACCCGCCCACCCTACAATCACGAGACTAGTTGGCGTGAGGTTATGTTTAGCAGCGTGCCAGTTTAGGACGGGTTGTGTGTGTGTGGGGCGGATTGGGGAGGGGGGAGGAGTCCATGACGGGCATACTCACCCTTCCGGGGAGGGGGATACTGGGGAAACGTGGGGGTGCGTCAGACCAGTGCACGACGAATGGAGATGATGGTGGAGTTTTGGAAGAGAGTGAGGAAACTAATGGAAGTGAGAAGGTTGCGGTGTGAAGTGGGGATGGAGTAGTTGGAGTCTTGGAGAGTATGGGATAGTGAGAAGTGTTGTTGTTGGGGATTGTTGGGGATTTGTGTTATGTTTTGGTTATGATTGTCCAACCCTGTCCTAATAAATGGCCTTTTACGCTAAAAGTACCTTGCGTGGACTGATTATTGCGCGAAGAGCGAACGAGCAGATGAGGCAGAGTCAAGGTCAGAAACGAGCAGATGAGGCAGAGTCAAGGTCAGAAACGAGCAGATGAGGCAGAGTCAAGGTCAGAAACGAGCAGGAGAGGCAGAGTCAAGGTCAGAAACGAGCAGTAAGAGGCAGAGTCAAGGTCAGAAACGAGCAGATGAGGCAGAGTCAAGGTCAGAAACGAGCTGGAGAGGCAGAGTCAAGGTCAGAAACGAGCTGGAGAGGCAGAGTCAAGGTCAGAAACGAGCAGGAGAGGCAGAGTCAAGGTCAGAAACGAGCAGTAAGAGGCAGACTCAAGGTCAGAAACGAGCAGATGAGGCAGAGTCAAGGTCAGAAACGAGCAGGAGAGGCAGAGTCAAGGTCAGAAACGAGCAGGAGAGGCAGCGTCAAGGTCAGAAACGAGCTGGAGAGGCAGAGTCAAGGCCAGAAACGAGCAGGTGAGGCAGAGTCAAGGTCAGAAACGAGCAGGTGAGGCAGAGTCAAGGTCAGAAACGAGCAGGTGAGGCAGAGTCAAGGTCAGAAAGGAGCAGAAAGAGGCAGAGTCAATTCAATTCAAAATGCTTTATTCGGTATGTACAAGTACAACCATATAGCAACATACATCAAAACAGTAAAGAATCAAATTTATGCAAATTAAATACAAAAACATTTAAAATTACATCACTATCCATGCCAATATTGTTAAATCAATAAAGTATATCACTTTGTGTGCAGAGTTAAATTTAATCATTAAATACATTTTAATAATAGTTGTTAAGGGGGGAGTTAATTCAGTTTAGACATTTTAGCAGCAATTTGTTTGTAATGAAAGTTTGTGCAAATGCCAGTACAGAAATAAATATACAACAAACAATGTAACTTAACAGTAAATCACCGATAGTCATAGCCAACGGGTGAGCGGGGATAACGGAACGAGGGGATCATATAATAATTGATTTCCTGTGCCAGGTGCACTTTAAAATGTAGGTGGCCACGCGATAGCACACATTCGGGGATGCCAAATCAAACAACAATTGTATTGCGGCTCTTGTATTGTATATCTTATATTCTAAAAATAGTTGCTTCAAATAAAACTTCCTAAAACCAGTATAAAAATTACAAAAAAGTAAAAAGTGGCAGATGCTCTGTTTTGATTTCCCATCGCATGGGCACAGACATGACCCGGGTTTTTTTACGGTTGGGAAAGCCACCAGATGGTGGACTATTCCCAACCTCAGGCGTGCTAGAACGAAGCGATGAGAATTAATACTAACAAATGTAAGATAAGGTGGGAATCTTGTACTAAGATTGTACTCCAAATATAATTTGAACGTACTTTGCATTGCATACTCCTTCGTTCTGGTCCCTTTTGCATGGTCCAAGTAAATGGTTTTAAGGTTACGCTTTGTTAAAACCGATGTTGTTAAAATATCTTTAAAAATATCCTGGCCAAAGAGAATCTTATACCAGGAGTGAATATGTTCTAACCAGGGAATTTTCGAATGACGATCTAGTTGGATACAGTCCAAAATTACTTCCTGGGTAAACCTAGTTTCTTCTTTGGCCCATATGGACCGCCATAGGGACAAGGGACGCAATGCAATCAGATCTGCGGCATGATTTATGCCTAGCTCTCTGTGGGTAATCTCGTTTGAGGCAGAAGCGGGGAGGCATAATAGTCGTTTCAGGTACTTGTTTTCCTCTTGCTGGATGGACAGAGCAATCTGACGATTATATCCCCATATCCCTGCTCCATACAAAGCAGAGGACATGCACCTTGAATTATAGATAGAAATCATCTCACGGATTCTACGACCCCCCAATTTCGAGGCGAATCTGAAGATGCAATTTGTATTTCTGGTCATCTTCATACCAACACAGGATTGCTCGTTTACCCATCTCCCATCACCTGAAAAGGTGATACCTAAATAGCAAAAATGTCGGACTGCCTCAAGTTTATCCCCATCTAAAAAGAATGACTTGTTTTTCTTTATTTTCTTACCACAAGTCATAGTCATAGTCTTACCCTTGTTAATTTTAAGCTTTCTGCCCTGAATAAAAATATGAAATTTCTCAATTAACTTTTGCAACCCATTCGCGGTCCTGGAGATCAGGACCGCGTCGTCCGCATATAGTAGGACGGGTATTTGCTTTCCATTGATGATGGGAGCATCAGCATAAGATTCTTGTAAAAATTGATCAACCTGATTTATAAAAAGGGAGAATAAAAGGGGAGCAAGCACACACCCTTGTCGGATCCCTCTACCAATTTTAAAAAGGGGGGTGCATTCACCATTTGTTCCGAATCTAACCTTACTTGAAAGATTACCATACATTCTAGCCAAGAGGTGGATGATTTCAGGTGGTGCGCCCATGTCAAGTAGTACTGGCCAGAGCAGTGCGTGTTCCACTAAATCAAAAGCAGAACTTAAATCGGCAAAGCACATAAACAAATTCCCCTCCTTGGCTTTAGTGTACTTGCCGATGATAAGTTCAAGATTCACGCACTGCTCCATAGTTCCTAAACCCCTTCGGAACCCAAACTGAATAGGCGAAAGAACATTATTGTCCTCAGCCCAGGTCTCTAGTCTCACCAGAAGTATACGACTCAAAATCTTTAACGACGAGTCTAAAAGTGAAATTGGGCGATAATTTCGTGCTTCAGCCCTAGAACCCTTTTTAAAAAGTGGTACTAAGATGGATTGACCCCATGAGGTTGGTAACTCGTCCTCGATTGCAGCATTAAAATAACGGGTTAAAATGGGGGCCCATAGAACAATCTCAGATTTAAAAAAAGTCCACGGGGACCCCATCTGGGCCCGGGGCTTTCCCCCCCTTACTCTTTTCAATTGCCACAATCACCTCGCTTAGTGTCACCGAGAACAATAATTTCTCCCATTTAAAACAGGTTGGAGTATCAGTTAAAACATTAGAATTAAAAACGGTAGTAAAATCAGAATTAAAAATCCCAGTAAAGTGAGCTATCCAGGCCTGACAACTGACTTGCGAAGTTAGTTCAGGGACATTGTCATTCTTCAAGAATGGGCTATTTATGGTGTCCCAAAAAAGTTTATGATCTTTAGTATCTGCAGCCTGGTCTAATTTTTCCCATGCCGCATCCTGCAATTCCTTCTTCCTAATGGAAAGTGCAGTTTTATAATTATGACGCTCTTCCCTGATCTTACAAACGTCTCTTGGTATTGCATCAAGTGAAGTTTTTAGCCTTTTTAAAGACTGCGCACAATGGTCATCAAACCACACCGCCTTAACTTTCCTTGATTTCCGAGGTTTGTGTGTCAGGGATTTCTCAATGGTTTTGGTAATAGTTAGGAATTTGGATAACAGAATTCGTGGGCATGGGTCCAGCAATAAGCAATATTCGACCTCCCCACAACAGTTTGTGATCACATTGGCAACAAGTTTAATGGGGTCAACTTTTGTCCATTTCACTCTCATCCCATTCGGTCTTACTGCAACAATGTCCTGAATTGGTTTACCAAAGGTATTCCTTTTGATTCCCCAACCCAATAGTTCAACGGTTACACTGTTGTGATCACTGACCGTTTGTTCAATCACCCAAACATTAATATAAGCTACAGAGCAAGATATCATAATATGATCAATAAATGTTTGACTGTTCCTCCCATGAAATGTTGGACATCTAACGTTGTTTTTGTTCTTATTACATTCAAGGAGGTCCAGGTCATATTTGGCCAATAGGTTATTCAGAGCACTACCATAGTTGTTATGCGGGAAATGATTATATACACATGTTGTTTCCGTTCCCGAGTACTCCTCCCTATGGCCACAAGCCCCCTTGAGTGCATAGGTACATGATTTAATGTTAAAATCTCCCACCCATATGATGGCAGCAGGTTTGGGTGTACTCAATAAAAAGGCATCAATGGCCCGCTCTATGTCAGAAATAAACTTTCCCTGTTTGTGCCCAGCAATGTTGTTATAAAAGTTCACTATTATTAAGTCTCTGCATCCGCTATGGGCCATACGCAGAACCGAGGCATGTTCGCCTAGAACTACATGATCACTAACACAGAACTCAGTCAGTGCAGTGGATATCAGGGTCACGAGTCCACCCTTGGCTCGACCAGCTTGGGATGCCACAGCCTGCACGTTAAAAGAAGTATAGCCCTCAACATGTACTTCGGCCCTATCCCAAGTTTCTTGCAGGCAAATAATATCATAACCTTGTTTAATAAAATCAGCCCATATGGGGGTGTTTACCTTAGAGGCTAGCCCAGCTATATTCCACGTAATGGCCCTTAGGTTCTCTTCTAAGGCTACTTGGGATGGGTTGGTATCTATTGTGGCCGATAATATTATTGGATTTAACATACTTTTTTCGGCAGTACATGTGGTGGTATCTATCACATTAGGAATTCTTAAAGTAGTGTTTTCTGCATCCTGGAGAAGCACATCACTACTTTGGGGGTCATCAACCACATTGGGTAACACAGTAACGTTCCCCGCAACTCCACCTCCAATTGGACCCTCCCGCCTACCCTGCCCAAACTGTAATTTTCAATCACAATCATCAATGCTGGAAAAAACATCAAACCTGTTCCCTAATTCTAAAGGTGTAAAAGGCCTCAGGTGCTCCATTCTCCGAATGTTGTTATTCCTGTGGCCACTAAAGGGAACCGTGTTCCAACCTTGGTGATCGATTCGCTGATTTGGTGCATAAAGGGCAGTGGGGTCATTTGCGTAAACTGAACGATTTTTCCTTACATAGGATGTGGGGAAAACCAAAGACCTGGGATAGAAATAGGTCAAAGATCGAGGGCGAATTTGGCTATTACCATTGCCGAGGGGCCAGTTCAATATAAGAGCTACCGCTTCTGGGTCTCTGAAATTAATCAGAACTATATCACCTTCGACGTCTTTATTCCTTCCACCAAGCCATGGGAGACGTCTAACATGTAATATCTCACCATTTACTTTCCTGTTTATGGGTCTATATGTTCTTAGCCAGTGGATAGTTTTGTTTTTAAGCTGGGCATAATCCTCACTCTTATTAACAGTTAAAACAGGAACCCCAGTCAACACCACCACTAAGGGTGCAGCTTCTGGGGGTAAATCAACCCGAAGACCATGAGTCCCAGGAACCCCCTCCCACCTAAGGTTACCCTGCGCCTGGACAGTGCTCCCTTCTGGGGCAATACTGGCTTCCTCCACCAAATCCATAACGGGCTTGCTAACTAAATGTTCCTTCGGCAACAAAGGTTCATTTCTGCCCTGATCCGTAGTTAGGTGGCCCACAGTCTGCACTACATTCCTACTAAGATCAGGAGGTTCCCTGGGTGGATTTATAAGGGGAGCTCCAGCCTGTTTACTAGTACCATCCGTTGTAACCTTACCTACAACGGCCATATTTCTCATTGTAGATTCGATGTTCGCTAGCCTATGCTCCAGCTTCCTTAAGGTGTCAGTAATTGGTAAAAGGAGAATGCTAATCATGTCCCCCAGTTGGGGTAACAAATCTATGGGAATGGGCACCTGTGGAATAACTTCAGCTGATAGAGCAGGCTCTGGGGGGGTCACAACAGGGTTCACAGCCGTTGGACAGGTACTAGTGGCCGCCGTCTGGCTATGATCTGGCCCAATTAATAACCCAGAAACAGACCCTTTAGAAAGATAGTGGCCAAATTCTGAATGCTGTGTTCTGGGGCCATTGGTCACCCCCACCCTACGCCTTTTTTTCCTGGGAGGAGGGCCATGAATAATCCCCTTGTTCGGATTCTTAGCCTTTTTTCCTACCCCCCGTCCCACAAGCCGCGTATTAAAAAGTTTAGAATGACTTATGGCATGTGGGGGGAGAGAATCGCTGATAACCTGAACACTAGGGACACAGTTTGTGGGCGAACAGTCACGTAACAATAGCGGAACACCCTCTTGCGAGAGGGGGGTGTCGTTTACACCATTACTACCACTCTCGACAACAGGAATGTTTGGGGAAACAACCTCTGGAGCTCTACGTTTCATGTTTTCAATAGAGCGACGACGTTCTAGTCTGCGCTCCTCCAGGGTAGTGTGCAGCTCCTTATCCGTTACGATAGTTTTTTTAAAATAACTGTCAAGGGGGCCATTTACCACTGGCCTTGGTTTCTCCCCAGGCATAACAGTCTCACTAGAAGCCATGGCAATGTTTAAAAGAAAAGAGAAACTCCCAATTACCACGATGCAGCAGAGTCACTCCTGGCCCAGCCCAGCCTCGATCGGCCTCGGAGGGTCTCAGAGGGTCCGCCCTTAGTCCGGGCTTTGTCCCGGGTGATGTCCCGCAAACGCGTCCCGCTGACGCGTAATACCTTCAGATATTATACTGGCTGTTGATAGAGGGGGCGGAGTCACGGGAAGAGGCGGCAGGTGTGCTGGATGGAACACGCACAGCCTGCTGGTCCTCGCAGTCCCGTCCTCCTCCACAGCAGCTCCCCGATCAACTTTCAATGCACAACGGGGCTCCCTGGACACAGGTTAGGTGAGGTCAATGCCCTACGGGGCTCCAGTAGGCAGCAAGCAACGCAGGTCAAGTACTCCTCTACGAGCGGCTCCCCAGGCAGAGTCAAGGTCAGAAACGAGCAGAAAGAGGCAGAGTCAAGGTCAGAAACGAGCAGGAGAGGCAGAGTCCAGGTCAGAAATGAGCAGAAAGAGGCAGAGTCAAGGTCAGAAACGAGCAGAGGAGGCAGCGTCAAGGTCAGAAACCAGCAGAGGAGGCAGCGTCAAGGTCAGAAACTAGCAGAAAGAGGCAGAGTCAAGGTCAGAAACGAGCAGGAGAGGCAGAGTCAAGGTCAGAAATGAGCAGAAAGAGGCAGAGTCAAGGTCAGAAACGAGCAGAGGAGGCAGCGTCAAGGTCAGAAACGAGCAGAAAGAGGCAGAAGAAAGGCTAGACACTCGCACAAACAGGAACAATAACGGGCAGAAAGAGGCAAAGATAGAGGTCAGGAGCGAGCAGAGAAGAGGGGGTGTGTGTTCCCACTGCACGAAAGGAGGTGCCTCACTGATGATGGGAGCAACCTCAGCCCATGTGCTTGGACTTACCCTGGGCCTATCCCGTGGTCCTGGACAGGAGATCTTAAGAGTAGGGGTGCCCCAACCATCAGGATTGGAGGGCGCAGGAGGTCCCTAAGTGAAGGGACCTGGGCTGATTTGGGGGACGGGGGGACGGGGGGATTGCGCAGATCCCCAGTTCAGCAGTTAGATCGGACCTCTGGGAGAGATTCGAGGTGGTGGGGGTGGGAACAGAGATTTGAAACTATAGCAGCCGTACTGTGCAATACGTTTTCTTCCCTCAGTAGCGTGAAATCCGAATGAGCGCACGGAACCCCGGGTGCCCGAGCACGCAAGAGGAACGCTGCTCCTTCGGGAAGGTCTGGAGAGCACTAATGGGGCTGCCCGTGGCCCATGCAGGGGGCCCCCATAGGAGGGCAGCCACCTTAGTGCTACATGATGGCACAAACCCAACTGGGCCAGTGTTTAGACCCCCAGGTTCTGGCGCTACCGCACCAGTTCTGGCACGCCAGTGAGCGGGGGGGGGGGGGGGGGGGCAGGTATACCTACGTCCCCGCCCAGCTGGCGATCCTTTTCGTGCCGAGTATTATGGCGTGGACCCTCGGCGTGAAAGGATCGCCAAATGGGCGAGGGGGGTAAATATACCTGTCCCCCGCCCACTTGGTGTGCCGAAAATGATGACAGGAAGTGCCGGACCCCAGAGGTCCAGACACTAGACCTGTCGGGTTCATGCCTAATGTGGCACTAAGGTGGCCGCCCTCCTCTGGGGGCCCCCTGAGTGGACTGCGGGCAGCCTCAGGGTAGCGGCCACCATAAGAGGGCTTGGTTTGTTCACCACCAGGGTTAGTGCTCAGGAAAGAGCCGGGCAAGTCCCACCTGATTCAGAGCCTGTCCTTTCCTGTGGGTCAGTCTGTGACTGTTGGCCAACACTGGAATTGTGGACAGTCCAGTACACCTACCTTGTGGAGGCGATAAGCTGGATTGGGGTGCCTCCATGGCAAAATCAGACTGAGGCAGCCTTCTGCCTACTGCCAGCCCACCCAGAGCACACCCGCCTTCTGGGCTTCACTTTTGATGGTCAGGACTATCTGGATCTGTGTTTGCTGATGGGCTGCGCTATTGTGTGCACACTTTGAAGGGTTTAGTTGCGTTCTGGGGTGTCCAGACAGGAACTTTGTAGCATCTGAGGACACAGTACACTATTTGGATGATTTTATGTTCATCGGACCCCCGGGCTCCCCGGTTTGCAGTTTGGCTTTTCAGGGTTTCCTCAAACTAACGCAGGCATAGTGGGCAGCCCTGGCAGAGGACAAGACTGAAGGGCAGTGACTGTACGTCATTCCTCAGTATAGAGACTGACTCAGTGGCAGGGTTTGCAGGTGACCACAGGACAAGGTCTCTAGTTTTCGGGCATCGCTTGAGGGGGCCTCGCTGCACAAAAGGGCACGCTTCTGTCGTACTTTAATCTCTGTCACCGCATAGGGGACAGGGCCCTACCCCGGTCTATCCTGGTATTAGCAAACCGCAAATGGTAAATGCGGTATGTACGAGTGCTTTATATATCGTTCTAGCCATGAATGCACTGTGTACACATTGTTTTACGTTACTTCGCGGGTTCCATTTTGGAAGCGGTGGCCATCTTGTCATTGCCCTCACATAGGCTATAATGGAGCAAATACGGGCCTCACAGTACATGGGCTTTTCCTTTGACTTCTCTGTGACCTGGGCAGCTGGCTCTGCTGCCCCGGGTCAAACTGGTCTCACGAGCTCCCCTTCCTCCGTCCACCTGTGATTAGCATCAGGGCTTGACCCGTCATAAAACCCTTTCATTCTACACGAGCCTCCGGCTAATCTCTTTCACACCTGACTGTTCCTGCTTTATGACTTGTTTCCCAAAACAGGAGATGCTCATGTTTATTGGGGGGCCTATTGATATCAAATGTGGGATCTGAACCTTACTGTGTAAATCATTGTGGGCTGGCCGAACTGGAATGTGGGATGGTCATCATGACTCTGCCTTTTCTTTGTAATGTACACTTGTTTATTACCGTATCATAAAACCTAGGAATGTATGCTTGAGGCAGGAAAAAGCGTATTTAAGATGAAGTCAGTTTCTATGATTTTCAGCAGTCTCCTGAGAACATACACGTTGTTGTACTTCTAGGATACCTGTAATTGGTCTGCAGCCAATAAATGAATCTTTGACTTCACCCAGAAGACTCTGTGTTTCTGTAGGTCTGGAACAGGGTGAACCCAGAAGTCATAGGGTGTGTGCCCCTGCACCGCTGGGTCTAAAATACCCAGTACTTCAGTTTGGCGCCCAACTCGGGACGATTTCAGCGGTACCAGTCCAAGCCAGAGGTTCGTGAGGAGCTTCATGTGGAAATTCCGGAGGAAGGCCGCCACTTCATCGACCCCTGCATGTCGACGTGGTCCGAAAGTCTTTTCTGCGAGGTTCTCCGCGTCCCGACGGCTACGAAGGACTGCTGCCCTGATTAATCGACCTGTTTTGGACCCTTGACGAGTTTGAGAGAGCGAAACAATCGAGAGAGTCTTCTGGTGACGCCATCGATCAGCAATATTCAGTTAAGTATAAGTGGAGCGTCTCCCATTTGTTTTGGTATCCCTCGGGATCGTTTGATTTGGTAATTTGGAGTTTGCAAACGCCAAAGCCAGAGGACTCGTGTATTCACGAGACTATCGTAGTCGATAATCCTTTGACGTTTGGATCTAGACCAGTGAGCAAAGATGCCTGGTTCTAGAATATTTGGTAGATTATTCTGTTTGGGTTGTGGAAAAGATTTCCAGCTGGAGGAATCATGCCCGGTTCCTCCGGTTGGAACTCCAACTTATGAGCTCTATGTAAAACATGGCGTAGGCCCCATTGCATATAACGAAGTATGGATCCACTACACCAGGAAAGACGGTGTTTTAAAATGGCCCCAAAATGGTAGTTTCGATACCGATATTTTAGATAATTTGGAAATTAAATTGTTTAAAAAGAAAGCCCGGCCGGCGATGTTTGACTCTTTCCGCTTATGGCGAAAGGAAGCCAAACAGAAGGAAATTAAGCTAGCGAAAAAGAATAAAAGAGAGAGAGGTATGACGGTAATGCAAGCAGCTGTACAATTCAAAGACAATGAGGAGGAGCAGATGAATGAGCAATTGCACAGGCAGCGTAAGTTAGGGATCGACAAATGTTACCCAGCCTTACCACACTCTAAGCAGAATGAGTTAGAAGAAAAGGAGAAAGATCCCCTGATGTCGCATTTGTTGAGTTCGCCACCCCCATATGCTCAAAATGCCACGGCGCCTCCCCAGCTTGTGAATATGCCACCTCCAGTTAATATACTGCAAGCCTTGCCGCAACCGCCAGCTGCTTTGCAGCCGGGTCTTATCCCTGTAGCGCAGCCCTCTCAAGGGCCGCCAGTTGTGCTTCCAACTGCCCCCGCACTTCCTGCGACTTTGTCCAATTCAGCAGCTGCCTCCCCTGACACTTTTCCTTGCACCACTCCAGTACCTGTCTCTACATCCTCTTTTCTTCCCTCTGTTTTTCCCCCTGTTTTCGCCTCAGCTTCTCCTTCAGCGCGACAGCGCTTAGCTAATGTGGTTACTACGTTAATGTCGCCTCTCTTTGAGTCATCTGGTGCGACTCCTGGTTTACAGCGTAAGCAACTGCGTAGTCAATTGCCTAACCCTGATGAGAAAAAGGTAATAGATCGCATGGCGCGTAGATGGATTGTTTTCCCTTCACTGTATGATGTGGAATCAGTTGTCAACGTTTTCCATCAGTGGGATGCCCCAAAACAGAGATATGTGTTTGAGAAAATGTGCGAAATTCTCTGTGAAGAATTGGAGGATAGTGGTAAGGACCCGAGCCCGCAGGAGTTGTGTAGAGTGAGGTTTGACTTTGGAACTGGTATAATTGTGGATCGCGAGGTAGATAAAGCAGTTGCGGTTGTATTGTCCTTCAGGAATGATGATTGTCAACAGTCATTGTTTGAACAAGATGTCCTTGTGGGGAAAAAGGTAAAAGCGCGACAATACCCCATGAGAGAAGTTCCCCCGGTATGGAAGGAAGCAGTTGCAGCTGATGCCGGTGCCGGTATCGCCGCTGTGCCAGCGCATTTCCAGCGTGTTTGGGTGCATGTGCCATGGAAGCGTTCTGAGGTGTTAGCGCTTAAGCAGTCATTACCTGATCCCCGTAAAAACCCAGCAGGTTATTATTAAATATAGTTGCCCTAAACTAATGCAGCAGAACGGTAATGCGTATGGCGCAAGAGGTAGGGGTGGTCAGCAAGCTCCTAGAGGCAGAGGGCGTGGAAGTGTTCCCCAGAACGCGCGTCCTCTTCCGCCCCAAAACGCCATTAATAGCTTTGATCAGCAAGCCAATGCGACTAGTAATACGGCTCAGTATTATAATAATGATTATTATGCAGAGGACGGTGATGCAGAAAGTAATGATTACTAGGACAGCCGTAGACAGAGAGAGGGAGTTGTTTCAGTGCCAGTGGATCAGAGCGGACCGTATGTTAAGGTAACTACAGCAAATGTAACGGAGCCCTTTCTGCTAGACACTGGTGCTGCAAAGAGTTCAATCATGCATTCAAAACTCCCTGGCGCACCTTTGTCTGGCGATATAAATGTTTCAGTAGGTTTTTCTGGCGCCCCGGTTAGGAACCCGATTTCTAGTCCCATGTCACTTTCTATTGGGCCTTGCGAGCTGAAAGCACCCCTGATTTTGACAACAGGTTGTGGTGAAAATTTGCTGGGATTAGATTTGTTGAAAAGATTGCATGCTACATTGTATTGTTCACCGTCAGGGGTACAACTTACATTAGGTAGGAAAGTGATTTCCCCAATGTACTTGTCTAAAAATACAATGCCGCCTGAATTGTCATCCCTTCCGGATGCCCTTTGGGCTACTGGTCCCAATGATGTGGGCCTCTTGGAGATACCGCCATACGTGGTGACTTTAAAGGCTAATGTCAGACTGCCACGTATTCCCCAGTACAAGATCTCTAATGAAGGCCAGAAAGCATTGTTAGACATTGTCAGCGATTTGATTAATAAGGGTGTGATTGAAGAGACAAGAGGCAACGTTTGCAATAGTCCGATTTTACCTGTCTTAAAACGAACAGACCCTTCACAGCCACCTGTTTACAGATTTGTGATTGATCTTAGAGAGGTTAATAAGATTGTTGTGCCACAGTTTCCGGTTGTCCCTGATATAACCGCCTTGTTAACGATGATTCCAGCCTCTGCTGCATGGTTTTCAGTGATCGATTTAAAGAATGCTTTCTTTAGCATCCCAATTGCAAAGGAGAGCAGAGATATTTTTGGCTTTAGTCTGGGAGGCCGAAGCTTCCGCTTCAAACGCGCTCCCCAGGGCTACTGTGAGAGTCCATCCATATACAGTCAAGCTTTGAAAGCGCAGCTTGATGTACTTGTTTTACCTAGTGGCGCTATTCTGATTCAATACGTGGACGATTTACTAATCGCCGCGGATACTGAACAGATCTGTAAAGAAGCCACATTGTCATTGTTGCGCCATTTATCTGCTTTCCATCACAAAGTGTCTCTCTCTAAGCTGCAATATTGTCGACAAGAAGTGACCTACTTAGGTCATCTCTTGTCGAAGGAGGGAAGGAAACTGACCCCAGAAAGAATTCAAGCCATTGCACAGTTGAGTGTGCCAAGAACGCTGAGAGTAGTGCGTGCTTTCTTGGGCATTACTTCATACTGTAGGCATTGGATTCCTAATTTTTCCTTGTTGGCAAAACCTTTGTTAGCATTAACATGCAAAGACACACCGAATCCTATTCCATGGTCTGAAGAGTGTCAGAAGAGTTTTGTGGAATTGCGTAATGCATTGTGTTCAGCTCCTGTGTTGGGTACCCCTGACTACAGCAAACCTTTTACGTTGTATGTTCACGAGAAAGATGGATGTGCGTTGTCAGTGTTAACACAGCCTTTTGGCGACAGACCGCGCCCATGCGCATATTTTTCATCAACCTTGGACCCTGTAGCAAGGGCATTGCCAAGCTGTCTGAGAGCGACAGCTGCTGCAGCAATGTCTATCCGACAATCTGCTGGTTTGGTAATGGACAACACATTGATCGTTATGGTTCCACATGCTGTAGACACATTATTAAATAGGACCAAGACACAACACTTGACTAGTGCGCGATTATCGGGCTATGAGCTTACACTGTTAGCAAATCACATACACATAAAGAGATGCAATACGCTGAATCCAGCTACGTTATTGCCAATTCCAGCAGACTCAGATGAGATTGAGCAACATGACTGTCTGTTCAGAACAGAAGAAGAGACGAAAGGGAGAGTAGATCTAAAAGATACTCCCCTGACTGAGTGTGATGGTACTTTATGGGTGGATGGTTCGTGTTTCAAGCTCCCTAATGGTGACACGACTGCTGCATATGCTATCACGACTTTACACACGGTTGTGGAAACTGCACGAGTGCCACATAATTCGGCCCAAGCAGCAGAATTAATCGCCCTCACAAGAGCATGCGTGTTGTCTGAAGGAATGAGAGTAAATATATACACAGATAGCCAGTACGCCTTTGGCGTGGCTCATAATTTTGGGCGACTGTGGAAAGAGCGTGGGTTCCTGACGTCGCATGGAGCTAAAATTCAGAATGGCAAGCTGGTGAATGATCTCCTTGAGTCACTGACCCTACCGTTGCAAGTTGCGATCATGAAATGCAGTGCACACAGGAAAATCACAGATGATGTTGGACGTGGGAATGCGTTTGCTGATGAGATCGCGAAAGAAACAGCACAGAATGTGAAGACTAGAATGTATGTTGCAGGCCCCGCAAGATGGGTAGATAATGTTGGAATGTGTGAGAACACAATAGAGAGTGTGAAGTCGCTTCAAGCTGAAGCCACAGAGAAAGAGTTAAGCAAGTGGAGAGAAAGTATGGGTAAGTTGGATGAGAATGGTTGTTGGATTGATCTGACAGAACATAGGCGATGGTTGTTGCCTGACGCATATGTGCTCCCAGTGGTTACAATGGCACATGGAATGGCACATATCAGTACGAAAGGAATTTGTAAGCTGTTGGCTCCAGTATGGCAGAATGCTGGAATTCCCAAGTGTGCAGAGAATGTGGTCAAGAATTGCATGGTATGCTTGAAGTACAACCCTGGTAGGGGAACCCCAACTCCAGCTGGTCACTTTGCACCCCCATCATGTCCATTCGAAGTCTTGCAGCTGGACTTTATTCACATGGAAAGATGCAACAACCTGAAATATGTACTGGTGGTTGTTTGTGCTTTCTCAAAATGGATAGAGGCTTATCCTCTGAAAGATAACACTGCCCTTTCCACAGCCAAAGCCCTTGTGAAAGAATTTTTCCCTAGGTTTGGGATGCCAAGAATGGTGTGGTGTGATAATGGAAGTGAGTTCGTGGGTAAAGTGACGAAGAATGTATGTGAAGGTTTAGGCATAAAGCAAAAGTTCCACGCTGCAAATCACCCCCAATCAGCTCGACTAGTAGAGCGCTACAATGGAGCCTTAAAGCTCAAGCTGGCCAAAATTCAGGCGAGCACCGGTCTTAAATGGCCTGACGCTCTGTCTTTAGCACTCCTGTCCACCAGAATGACCATACACTCACGAGTGGGACTTAGTCCTTATGAAGTAGTTTTTGGCCGCCCGGCCAACGTATGGGGTGTACCGAGGCCTACGAAATTTAGTGAGATTGAGCATCCAGTACTACTCGATTACCTGTATGATTTGACTGTTAAACTGCGTGTTTTGCACCAACAGGTACATGATACTCTTCCCCAAGCTTCTGAACCTCCTGGACACCCTATCAACCCTGGCTCGTGGGTCCTGGTCCGAAACTTCCAGCGCAAGAGCAACGACGAGCCTCGCTGGATCGGCCCTCACCTTGTGCTTTTATCGACAAGATCAGCGGTGCGAGTAAAAGGGAAGAAGCACTGGATCCATGGCACCCACTGCAAAGTAGTCCCCTTGCCTCTGCCATATGACCGGTGGGTCCAGGAGGGTATCGCCGACTCTGAGGCAGACACTGTACCTCGTTTTGTACCATTCAGTGACGCACGCATAAGAGGCACAGTTTCAGACCAAGAGAGTGACAATATTCTGCAAGAAGCTGTGCCACCATCAAATCGACTGGACACCACTGAGCCTGAACTTTTGTTCCAAGACCAAACAGCACCTGGCCGTCTCCGCTATAATTTGAGACCAAGGCCCATGGACAAATAAAGATTTCCTTACTATTTCCTTTTTGACATTTTGGCTCTCCCATCTGAAGGACTTTCTTGATTTTTGTTTTTCGAACCACCATCCGGGTTCAGCCGCAGGGTCGCGGTGCCAAGACTTTGGGGTACAGGCCGAAGACGTTAGGTCAATGGTTCTGGTTGGTCTAGGGCGTTTCCCTGGACTGACAGGTGTACTCCTTAGCAGAAGAAACTCATCCGCCGCGAGCGGCCCGATTAGAGGATGGAGTTTTTTAAGATGGAGAGACCGATTGAGGAAATGAACTTTAAAGCAAGGATGTGTAGAATTGTAAAAAATAAATGTTTTGTATTTTTGTGCCTATTTACACTGTGTAGTATAATAATGTTTATCGTAGGATTTGTGTTTTTCTCCTCTCAAAAGACCATTGCGCCCACTGTACAGCCTATACCTCTTTCTACTGCCTCCTCTCACTCTTTTCACCCTCTGCCTGAGCACGAACAGACCAGACGATCAGAGTTTGTAAATAACTCGTTTATCCAGCTCTTGCACCAACATCAACTAGTAATGAATACGACCAATTGCTGGGTGTGTGGGTTAATGCCACATACCATTAACAAGGGTATTCCCTATCTGGTGCTGCCATTTAGTTACAATGGATCGTCATGGGCATTCCAGACCATGTTTCTCTATGCTCTAGATACGTACTCCCCTCGCCAACCGCGTTCCATCAGACCTATCACCAATAATAAGGCTTTGATGAAAGGAGTTGCCGATATGAGTAGGGATATTGATGCATACTCATCCATTCCCAAAGAAGAATTGAGACCTTATGTAGGATGGAACGCGACGGGGTATAGTATTAGTCTGGGTGAAAGACAGCGAAAAATCTCATCCCCAATCTGGGTCGTACCCCACATGGGTCGGTTCTGCTTACAGGGTAATGGTCAGAATCCTAGAGCTCAACTGGGGAGAAGTGACTGTACTGAAACGTACACGTTCCCGTCACAGTTCTCCCCTGCGTTTTTGGCTGCCAAGGGCACATATTTCATCTGCAATGACCGAGCATATACATGGCTGCCCCCTGACTTCTCGGGCACATGTTATATTGCGAACTTGCTACCGCCTACATTTACTGCTGCCTCCGACTATCACAAGACCAGAGTTGTGAGAGGTGTGATTAGTAAGGAAGATACTGCCGGTCAAGAAGCGGGAGACTTCTTTTTGGGTTTCCTGCCGTTTTGGGGACCTATGGTCAATAGTAGGAACCTGAGACAGCTGACTCGTGTGGTTGAATCCACTGTTAATGTAACGGCTGGTGCCCTTGGTAATCTGACAGCTGAGCTCCAAGCGGATCGCCTTATGACTTTGCAGAACCGCATGGTTCTAGACGTTATTCTTGCAGACCGCGGTGGGGTATGTAAGGTTATCCAATCTAGTTTTTGCATTTTCATACCAGATAACGCTCCAACATCTCCAAACTCCATAAAATATCTGAATCCATACACGTGGATAAAGGAGATTGGTCACTGGTGGGGTGGTTCTGGGAACTGATGTCTGCTTGGGGTTGGAAAGTTCTAATGGTCATTGGAATGATCTTAGCCATTCTTTTCCTGTTCTGTCTGTGCATACAGTGTGCTCCTGCGATATGTGGCCTCTGTGCTACCTTATGTGTAAGGAAACCTGTATCGAGGGATGAGCTAAGTAATAGGATGATGCTACAGCAACATCTCCATGACTTCGTGAACATTGACCTAGACTCGGATTAAGAGGAGTATAGTGATTGCCTATGTAAGGGCAAAAGGAGGGTCTGTCGTACTTTAATCTCTGTCACCGCGTAGGGGACAGGGCCCTACCCCGGTCTATCCTGGTATTAGCAAACCGCAAATGGTAAATGCGGTATGTACGAGTGCTTTATATATCGTTCTAGCTATGAATGCACTGTGTACACATTGTTTTACGTTACTTCGCGGGTTCCATTTTGGAAGCGGTGGCCATCTTGTCATTGCCCTCACATAGGCTATAATGGAGCAAATACGGGCCTCACAGTACATGGGCTTTTCCTTTGACTTCTCTGTGACCTGCGCAGCTGGCTCTGCTGCCCCGGGTCAAACTGGTCTCACGAGCTCCCCTTCCTCCGTCCACCTGTGATTAGCATCAGGGCTTGACCCGTCATAAAACCCTTTCATTCTACACGAGCCTCCGGCTAATCTCTTTCACACCTGACTGTTCCTGCTTTATGACTTGTTTCCCAAAACAGGAGATGCTCATGTTTATTGGGGGGGTCTATTGATATCCGATGTGGGATCTGAACCTTACTGTGTAAATCATTGTGGGCTGGCCGAACTGGAATGTGGGATGGTCATCATGACTCTACCTTTTCTTTGTAATGTACACTTGTTTATTACCGTATCATAAAACCTAGGAATGTATGCTTGAGGCAGGAAAAAGCGTATTTAAGATGAAGTCCGTTTCTATGATTTTCAGCAGTCTCCTGAGAACATACACGCTGTTGTACTTCTAGGATACCTGTAATTGGTCTGCAGCCAATAAATGAATCTTTGACTTCACCCAGAAGACTCTGTGTTTCTGTAGGTCTGGAACAGGGTGAACCCAGAAGTCATAGGGTGTGTGCCCCTGCACCGCTGGGTCTAAAATACCCAGTACTTCACTTCATCGGCTGAAGGTTTTAGTCGGGCAAGTGAACTTTGCACTCCGGGTCAATCCATTGGGGAGGGTTTTCTCCCCCCCAAAAAATTCACTAGGACCTCGTGCCAGGATCACCATGCAGGGTTATCGCGTGCGGTCAGGAATGACAGGACTGTTTGGGAGGAGCTTCCTGCGCGTTCAATGGCGCGCTCCTATTCGCAGCAGGCGCCGTCCAACTAAGACCTGCCCTCTGCATGACTGTGGCAGGAGTTTGGGCAGCAGGGTCGTTTTTGGTAAGTGTTGGTGGAGTAGGTGGCATTGGGCATCACTAAGGACGTTACTTTCCTTGAGCCCATCCCAGTTGTGGTACTGGTGCAGTTCCGGGGGTCACTACGGCCAACAGGGGGACAGTATTCTGGTGAGACGAAATGTCCGTGGTACCGGCCATCAACCACCAAAGTGCAAAAGGACCCTTTGTCTGGAGATCACTCAAAGCTTTAATCCATAAGGCCTGGCTTACAACATGCATTTCACCGCCAAACATGTACTGGGGTAAAAAACACTGCGGAAGCCTTGTCCAGTTGTGAGTTGGCAAAGTTCAGAGTACTTCAGCCGAAGGCGGACAGGTGATGACAACATTCCCAACGGACAAGTGGAAGGTTGGTGCCCCATTGTCCCGGATCTGACTGCAGCCTCAAACAGTAATAAAGTAAAAACAAAAAACAAGTAAAATCCCATGACAAAAATACCCGAAGTAGTACTGGAGTAATGAGTTTTTAAATTTTAAAATGTAAACTAGCGCTTGAAAGATTAAAGCACTAACTGTGGACATCTAGTCACGCGAGACTGGGGTAAAGTCGAAAAGTTACGGCTGACAGTAAAGGAGCGCGGTTCAGATACACAAAGTAGATCGGGCATGTTCTCTGCTTACTTTGGGACTTAGAAGGTGTCATCGTCAGAGTGCGCTGGACAAAGCTGCAGTGAAGATTTCTACGTTTGGACGTATTCTCTTTTATAGAAGTTGAGAATCGCCAGCAAGACGAGGCTGTAGATGAGGAGGGCTCCACAAATCTGGAAAACCCTTCTGCGAGGAGTCGCTGAGCAGGATTCGCTGCTGTGGAGAACGTACCATGAGCTGCCACAAAGTCAGGCCCAAAGGCGATGCACCGTGGGCGGATCATCAAACAGGTAGGTCCGGATCTCCTCTCGGTTCTCAGAGCACTTTATGGCTGAACATTTTCAAGTCCCAAGTTTTGGATTTTGGCTATCTGGACACCTTTAGGACCACTTCCAAAGGCCCAGGACTGGAGAAGCACCACTCGGAGGTTCTGGACTCATGCAGGCAGGATCCGGGTGCAGGATCAAGATGAGTGTAGCCTTTTCTGTCTGTGAGGCTTTGATCTGTAGGTCTGCCAACTAGCTCTTGGAGTCACACTGGGACTCCAAGAGCTAGTTGGCAGACCTCAAGCAGCAGGGCAGTCGTCCGAGGGCACAGAACAGGCAACAGGGAAGTCCTCTTGATGCAAGGCAATCCTCTGAAGTACACAGTAGGCCACAGACAGCAGGGCAGTCCTCAGAGGGCACAGGGCAGGCTTCAGACAGCAGGGCAGTCCTTTGAAGTTCACAGCAGGCCACAGACAGCAGGGCAGTCCTCAGAGGGCACAGGGCAGGGTTCAGACAGCAGGGCAGTCCTCAGAGGGCACAGAACAGGCTTCAGACAGCAGGGCAGTCCTTTGAAGTTCACAGCAGGCCACAGACAGCAGGGCAGTCCTTAGATGGTGCAGAGCAGGCTTCAGACAGCGGGGAGGTCCTCTGACAGTCCTTCTGCAGATCCAGTATTGAACTGAAGGGTGGGTCTCAGGGTCCTATTTTTATTCCGGATGACCGCTTTGATGTGGAAGTAACTTCTGGAAGTCTCTGGAATGTCCTGCCTCATTGCCACAGTAGGCTAGGGTGAATGTATTTGCGTGTGAGCTGAGGAAGTCTTTGTAGTGCAGGTAGGGTTGTGGACAGTTCTGCCCTGTAGTAGAGTAGGATCTGCTTCTTATAGTTGTTAATAATTTTTGCTGATGTTTCACTGCTTTCGACTTAGAATGGCTGGGATCCTGCTATCCAGGACCCCAGCCGAGCTGCTTTCTCCTCTAAATTGATAGCATGTACTAAAGGTACACTCCAGATTGGATACTGGGGTAGATCAGTCCCTAGTATATACAGAGGCATAGGTACCACAGAGGGCTCTCAGGGGCTGCAGCATGTATTATGCCACCCCTGGGAGACTTTTGGAAGGCGGACCCCGAGGAGTCGGCGAGACCACTCAGGGGGGGGCCCCCACACTGTACGAAGTAGCCGAGCGCTGCAGAGAAGCCTCCTGGGAAGTCCTCCTCCTATCCTGTACTAGCACAATAACACCACCACACCGGACTCAAGGAGGTGGTCTCAAGATGAGCAATTCTTTATCAGCACGTTAGAAGGTTACGGGTTCAATATTTACACAAAAAGGGGATCGAGGGATCCGCAAAGGTCTCAGTGTCTCTTTAGAAGGGAAGGGGTAGCGGGACAGTCTTTGGCAGGAGCTTGGTACGAGGGTACCTGGGGCCCAGTTCTTATCCTCAAGCTGGAGGACCTCCGGATCTCGGAGGGGTCGAGCCGCGACGGCGTCAGCAGGGCTCTGGCGTTCAGTTCGTGGAGAGCCGCGATCAGGTCCAGCAGGGCTCTCAAGATGGTTTCTACTCAGCTCGAGCCGCGACGTCGTCAGCAGGGCTCCGAGGGAGGTTTCAGCGAGGTTGGGCCGCGACAGCGTCAGCAGGGCCCCGATGTTCCGGGGGGCTTCAAGGTTTCAGCAAGCAGGAGCCGCGACGCAGTCTGCAGGGCTCGTGGTGGTTTTCAGCAAGAGTTCTCCTCCGTAGGGTCGGCCGCGATTCAATCAGCAGGGCTCTCGACTCCGGGATACAACTGCCGGTCTGTGGCGGGGTCGCCCCAGATATAGGTCTGGAGCCCTTTGATGTCCGGACCCTTGCGCCCGGGGGGCGGAGAGGCCGGGTTGGGAGCAGCCAGACGCCCAGCAAGAGAGGCGCCCGGCCCAGGAGAGATGGAGGCCAATCGCACCTTGGTGTGTGGGGACGGTTGGGGGTCCCATCGATACCGCCCTCCGCCAGGGCGATGAGGTGTTCACGTGACACCCCCTAGCCAGTTCTTGGTGCCTCAATGTCTGGGCCTTGCTGGGGCCGAGGCCGTGTTGAGCGGAGTCAGGAGGACTGGTGTGCAGGGTCACGTGGCAGGCAACAAAATGGTGGAGCCCCGAGGTGTATGTGACCTCGTGCGGCCCGAACGGGTAGCTCGTGGCGGCTAGGGCGGGGAACGGGCCCAACCCCCGGGAAGTCAGGACCACGCCACGAGGCCGGGTCCAACAGAGACCTTACTTAGATATAGGTTCACTAGATCTATCCTATGTCACTGCACATATAAACCTATCAGTCACCCCTATAGCAGGCCTTATCAATTCTGAATGCAGGGTGCTGGGTTTTATGTGAGAGGGTGCCACTGCATGAGCAGAGCCCCTCTGCAGCTTTCGGAACCTTTATTCCGGGGTTGTTTGTGATGCAGCCAACCATATACTCTTAAGTGCATTATAACCTCGCGGTAAATGCTAACTTTAAAACGGATGCAGGGAAACATGTGTTTGGTGTCAAACACCTTGGAATCATACCTCCCCGCCAGCATCTGGCATGGGAGGTATGATTTCACCCTCCTAGAGGGAGAAATATGACAATACCGGTACACCTGGTACCAGCTTTCTCGACCCTGGCATCATAAGATGGATGCTGCCAGCCACAGACACGAGTCTGCTCTCCTGCTGCTGGATGAAACTCCGGCAGCGGAAGGCTGGACAATAGGTTTCCTGTCACAGGGAGGTGTGACCACCTCCCAAACAGGCTTTAGTGTATTGGGGCTGGGTGGGTGCACTCAGTGCTTTGATGTCTGCACTGGGGGCACATTTGGTGTCCCTGTTCATAGTCCAGCTCAAACCGGTTGCAGAAGCCATTTCCTCCTGTTCTGGTGCAAAACTGGACAAAGGACACAGGTGTAGCCACCCCTCTGTCCTGACCCTCCCATAGGTGGGTACCCAGAGTTTGTCCCACCCGTCCCTTGGGTCTAAACTAGGAACCCTGGACTACAGGACTTTAGATATTACCTGGACTAAACTCTGCTACAGAAACCAGGTACTTTGACGATCTGCATGAAGCTGGACGACTGAAGAATCTCCCTTGGAGTAAAGGAGTTTCTGCCCTTCTGAGCAGACACCTAAACGCAACGGACCGGTTTGCATCTATGAAACTCCTGAAAGACTCTGAAGATTTCTGCAACACAGGAGGTGGGTTCCCGTGGTCTCCGAGGTTGATCTGTGCTCTCAGCTATTCGGAGGCCGGTATCCCTCGTGGGGACCATGGTGACCGTGCAACCTGATCCCCTGTGCACCGCGTACATTTGCAGCAGCTATGCTTTTTGGCGATCCCTGAGACTGTGCTTTGGGCTACTTGTAGTCCTGACTCCGAGCAGTGTTTCCACAGAAGATTACCGGCCTACACTCCATGAGTGTTCCGTGGGCTGGTATTTTGTGATTCCTCTCGAGGTCCCTTTGCGATCCCTAGTCCATTGACCTGGGGGCCCCTGTGATGGTATCCTTAACTTTCCGTGGGCTTTCCTGGTTGCTCCATAGCTTGGAGAGTCCCCAGGACCTTGCTGGTCCTCACAGAAGAATCTTTCGTCTGACCACATGGGTTGCAGTTGCCAAGGCTTGTTGGTGTTCAATCCGGACACTGACCCCCCCGAAGCACTCGACATCCTTCGTGGGACAGCTCGCCTGCAGACTTTGGTCATCGTCGACGTGTCCTGGTCCCCGTGGCTGCAGAGTCAAGCTTCACCTCTTCTCACCTGAAACACCCGACATTGGTGGGCATTCGTCTACCGTGCCCCTGGTCACTGTGAAGTGACCCAGACTCTGTCCCCTCTGCTTTCAGGTTCTTCTCAGCTCCGATCCAGGCTTGGATCACACCGGACACTTCTCACCTTCCCGGCAGCAGCACTTCTTCTCATTACGCCATTGAAATCAGCAACCGTTTCCGACACCATTTGACCCCTATGCACCCGGCTCTACTGGGATAGGTAACACGGGTACCTCAGTACTTTCAAGGGTGCTGGTCTTGGAACCTTCTATGTTCCAAAGGGTTTGCTTAAAGTCCTCTCCTAAGTGTCCTTAACCTTTAAAATCCCAACCACGATTTTCCCATAGAGTAGAACAGAGCTCGCGGCTGTGTTCTCGCACTGCACCCGGCCCCAGTGGGTCCCCTGTGTCACTACCTTCGGGTCCCAGCGATTCGACGTGCTCTAGGCACTGTGTCTAGTCAAGTCGTGGTTGTTATAACTCTCTTAGTATATGGTTTGGTCTCCCCCTGGAGCCCACTGTATATTGTGCTATTTACTGTCGTTCTTGTGCTTTAATATTGTGTGCCTTGTTCTCTAATCTCATAAAGAGGTTATTAGAGAGATTTTAGTAATAAATACATATATTTTTTATATATTCCTTGTGTGGTTCTCCTTTCATTTGGTCATTCATGAGGTTTTAATCTGGTAAACCAAGCTGCTTTACATTCCTTTGAGACTTAGCCTGAAGGCTGCTCTCCATAGCTACCACTAGGATAGCTTTCAATAAAGGTTGTCTTTAAACCTATCATCAATAAGGGTTGGATGGACTGGTACAAGGTGCCCACTATAACTAGTGGACAGCATATACCAGGCCAACTTCTCACATGCCTCACCTACCTGCCTCGGCTGTGCCATCCTACCAGCATCTAGGCACCCTATTGTATAGCTGTCTGGGAGGAATGCAGAAAGACCAATTGCCAACTAAACCTAGTCATGTGACCAAGGAAACAACCTGCAGGCTCCGAATGGTTAGGACAAGAATATGGCAACTTTCTAAAAGTGGCATTTTCAGAATTGTTACTGAAAATCCACATTTACCATTAAAGATGATTTACAATGACAATTTCTTAGACATAAAACATGACATTTCAACCTGTTCCCAGCCAAAGGTTATCACTTATTAAATGTAATAAGATAACCCAATAGTAGCCTACAGGAGGAGTAGGCCTCACAGTAGTGAAATACACATTTGTGAGTGTTTCACTACAAGGACTTGTAAAACTTAAAAGTACTCAAAAACCGACCAAGCATGGAGGGGGGTGTAGGTGCGTCTGCAGCCTCAGTACCTCCTATGTCCAGTGGTTCAGAGGAGGGAATCTACGCTGCAGGCCCCGAAGCGTACACCGCAATCTCCTGGTGGATGAGGATGGCGCCCCACTCACGTGTTTTTAGTTTACACGGGTGTGTTAGTGTGCTCCACCCTGCCTGGGGGTAGATGGGATTCCCTTGACGTCCCACTTGTTCCGAATTGGGGCAACGATCACAGCAGTGGTGGGTTTCCCACCCGAGGCCTTGAAGAGGGTAGGCTGGTGGAAATGTACCTGCTCCAAGTGTTATGGTCGCTCTCAAATGGCACAAAGGAGCAAGTCGGGGTTACTACTAACACCCGTCTGTCCGACCCCCTACTTTATTTAACTTGGTTAACTGCGGGGGATACCTTGGTGATGGCTTCTTTTAATTCCCTTCACACCCTCCTATTGAAGGCTGGTGAATGTTTGCTGGAGCGGCCATACGGTTACTTGTAGAGCAGATTCTTTGATTCAAGATGGAGACGGAACAGTAGGCTGCAGGAGTCGATCATGAATGGGTGGGCATGGGTGGGCTGCTGTAGGATCATCTCTTCGGCCACCTGCAGAAGGCATCGGATTCTGGGGTAATCGATTCATCAGATATCTTGGTCATCCATGCAGGAGGTAATGACCGACTCCCCGTAGGGAGGCGGGCGGTTTGGGACTTGCTTTTTGCATCACTCCTGAAAGTGCAAAGGAGGCTCTGGCCAGGGCAATATTCTGGTCAGAGGTCCTACCCTGGTCAGTGTGGCCAAACGGCTTAACCCCTAGAACGATCAATTAATCATTTAAGAAGTTAAACCACTCTGTAAAAAGATATATATATATATATATATCTTGCTTCCAAGGTCTTTGAGTGCCATCAGGAATATATTGCTCCAGCTCAGGAGAGGGGAGCTGTTCCATAGTGATGGGGAGGGGGGGAGCTGTTGCATGGTGATGGGGGGGGCTGTTCCATGGTGACGGGAGCGGGGGCGGCTGTTCCATAGTGATGAGGAGGGGAGAAGCTGTTGCATGGTGATGGGGGGCTGTTCCATGGTGACGGGGGCGGCTGTTCCATAGTGATGGGGAGAGGGGGATCTGTTCCATAGTGATGGTGAGAGGGGGAGCTGTTCCATAGTGATGGTGAGAGGGGGAGCTGTTCCATAGTGAGGGGGAGCTGTTCCATAGTGATGGTGAGAGGGGAACTGTCCCATAGTGATGGTGAGCGGGGGAGCTGTTCCATAGTGAGGGGGAGCTGTTCCATAGTGATGGGGAGAGGGGGAGCTGTTCCATAGTGAGGGGGAGCTGTTCCATAGTGATGGGGAGCTGTTCCATAGTGATGGTGAGAAGGGGAGCTGTTCCATAGTGAGGGAGAGCTGTTCCATAGTGATGGGGAGCTTTTCCGTGGTGATGGGGAGAGGGGGAGCTGTTCCATAGTGATGGTGAGAGGGGAACTGTTCCATAGTGATGATGAGAGGGGGAGCTGTTCCATAGTGATGGTGAGAGGGGGAGCTGTTCCTTAGTGAGGGGGAGCTGTTCCATAGTGATGGGGAGAGGGGGAGCTGTTCCATAGTGAGGGGGAGCTGTTCCATAGTGATGGGGAGCTGTTCCATAGTGATGGGGAGCTGTTCCATAGTGATGGGGAGAGGGGGAGCTGTTCCATGGTGATGGGGAGGGGGGGGATCTGTTCCATGGTGATGGGGAGGGGGGAGCTGTTCCATGGTGAGGGGGAGAGGGGGAGCTGTTCCATAGTGATGGGAAGCTGTTCCATAGTGATGGGGAGAGGGGGAGCTGTTCCATGGTGAGAGGGGGGAGCTGTTCCAAAGTGATGGTGAGAGGGGGGAGCTGTTCCATAGTGATGGAGAGCTGTTCCATAGTGATGGGGAGAGGGGGAGCTGTTCCATAGTGATGGGGAGCTGTTCCATAGTGATGGGGAGAGGGGGAGCTGTTCCATAGTGATGGGGAGAGGGGGAGCTGTTCCATGGTGATGGGGAGGGGGGATCTGTTCCATGGTGATGGGGAGGGGGGAGCTGTTCCATAGTGATGAGGAGAGGGGGAGCTGTTCCATAGTGAGGGGGAGAGGGGGAGCTGTTCCATAGTGAGGGGGAGAGGGGGAGCTGTTCCATAGTGATGGGAAGCTGTTCCATAGTGATGGGGAGAGGGGGAGCTGTTCCATGGGGAGAGGGGGGAGCTGTTCCATGGTGATGGGGAGAGGGGGAGCTGTTCCATGGTGATGGGGAGAGGGGGAGCTGTTCCAAAGTGATGGTGAGAGGGGGGAGCTGTTCCATAGTGATGGAGAGCTGTTCCATAGTGATGTGGAGAGGGGGAGCGGTTCCATAGTGAGGGGGAGCTGTTCCATAGTGATGGGGAGCTGTTCCATAGTGATGGGGAGCTGTTCCATAGTGATGGGGAGCTGTTCCATAGTGATGGGGAGAGGGGGAGCTGTTCCATGGGGAGAGGGGGGAGCTGTTTCATGGTGATGAGGAGAGGGGGAGCTGTTCCATGGGGATGGGGAGAGGGGGGAGCTGTTCCATGGGGATGGGGAGAGGGGGGAGCTGTTCCATGGGGAGAGGGGGGAGCTGTTCCATGGTGATGAGGGGAGGAGCTGTTGCATGGTGATGGGGGATGGGGGGGGCTGTTCCATTGATGGGGGGCTGTTCCATGGTGGCGGGGGCGGCTGTTCCATAGTGACAGGGTGCCCTTATCTTTTAGAGGCCACGAGGTCTTCATGCAAACAAACATGGTGGCTATATCCAAAAGTAGAAGGTGCGGCACAAAGGGGGGAGGGGCAAGTCAGTGACCTCATCGCATTGAAGTGGAAATTTGAGCAGAATACAATGGGCCTACCCCAAAAATTAGACCGACTGGCAGGTTTTGTTACCGGAAATGTAAACAGCTGGAGAGGAAATGGAGGAAGCCCTATTTGCAGGAGGATAAGGCGACCTACAAATTAGCGTTTAAGAACTTTCCTAAAATGATGAAGGAGGCGAGCACCGATGCCGTCGCCAAGCAAACAGACAATGCTCCAGGAGCAATGTTCCAGATAGTAAAATCTATCTTAAAGCCAGAAGCAGGAGAGCAGACCTTTGTAGCCCCCCGGGCATTAGGTGATAGTCTTTCAATATACTTTCAAGAGAAGGAGGGACATTGATGCCGAAGTGGTGAAGGTCACTGGTGATGTGTGATCGAGGGTGGTTGTGGGTGATCAGCCTATGAGGCTCGGCATCAAGCGAGGACGCTGCAGATCTCTCCATTGGATGCAGAATCCCCCATCTTAAGGCCGAGTCCGGATCCCCTCGCACCCGTGACCCCAGTATACCAACGAGGGCTGCATCATCTGTCAATGTTCACAATAACAGGTCATTCACTGTGGTTCCTGCAGCCCCGAAACAAGCTCCTGCACTCCCACTGCTGAAAGAGAAGCCCAAAGCAGGTCCTGTTCGCTTGAGCAGGTAGAGAGCCACAACCCTGCTTCCTGCAGGGGGGAAACTGCTGCAAACACTGGTCTACGTCAACTGAAACCAAAGGAACCCTGCACCCTATCGATGGGGTTTTTGCGAAGGCTTCAGCCAGGGCTTTAAGTGGGATGAAAAACTGGGGGGGGGGGGGGGGGTTCTCTCAAAGGGGCGTGGTCAATGTAATTAAGGGCGTGGCCAAAAAACACAAGCTAAAAATCTATTCTTAGCATAGTGTGCCGCCCACTTGTATTTTGTTATTTCTGTCATTGCAGCCAGATATATGATACAACAAGTAACATCATACCTACAAGAATTCTGGACTATTGGCTTTGTCAATGGTTGTTTGTTGCAGAAGATAAATAAGCAGCAACGGTGGCTGTTTGGATATAATATTGAAAAAGCTTCCACTTAAAGCCCTGGTGACACCACCACGATGTTGCTGCTCCTGAGTATCAACAAGAGAAGGGAAATCCTGAGGGAAACTGACTCTTTAAAGGATTCCTCTTCTCCTACAACACCCGCCTGGCATGACGTCATGTCGTAACTTCTCCACTAGTGAGAAGAGCAGCGGACATCGATGTGGCTGTGGTCACTGCAGTCCGGAAAAAACGGATCGCCTGTGCCAGGGCACAAGAGCTCCATAGAGAACCGTTTCGAGGGCTCCTTAAAAACTGCCGGTGCTCAGACCCGGTGAGACCCGGCCCACTTAAAGCCCTGGCTTCAGCATACAGTCAGCTCTTCCAGAGCTCCATGAACTTGTCAGAACTGACCTCGATCTCGGGATAGAAGCAGCAGTCCTGCTCATGGATCTATCGACGGCGATTAATACGGTGTCCCACGAGAGCCTCCTGGAGAGGTTGCGGCAAAGCTGGACTCGGCTAAAATCCTTCGCATTCGAAAGGACACTGGATGTTCATCTATCAGGTCAGAGGTCGAGCTGCAAGGGGATGAGTTATGGGGTAACCCAGGGGTCGGCTCTTCACCTTACTCTGTTCAAACTCGAGCTGGCTCCTTGGATAAGAGAACTGAGCCCTGGGGTCGTAATATTGTGTCCTATGCGGATGACGCACAGTTGATGCTAGCTTTTCAACAAGTAGATGACATGGTTGTGGAAATTTGCAGGAATGCTTATCAATGGTTGCAAACTGGATGCACGGGGACGTACTCGAAGTGAACGCTGTGGAAGGCCAGGATTCTGGTCTTTGGCTATACCTCCCCGCGGGATCTTATAAGAATCTGGGCCAATGAGCTTGGGAAACCCCCGAGTCCTACCCCCGTTTCCTAAATCCTTGCGGTGAAAATTGATAAGGGCTCATCGTTTAAAGCACACATGCGTGCCATTATGGCCACTTGTATTTCAGTAACTTTGGTCACTAAAAATATACATTTAGCCTCGTTCCTGCTCATACGTGGAAAGACACTGCTCATGCCCTTGTGAAGCCCAGTTTAGATTATGCAAATCTTCTACACTTAGAGGTGCCCAAAAGACTGGTAAATAGGCTCCGGCGTGCGCAGAACGCGGCCGAGCGCCTGACCCTGAACACATCCTACACTCAGTCGATGCATGGGCCTGAAGAAACAGCTCTGCTGCCAATAAAGCAGCGAGTCAGATGTGAGGCTCATAGGATCCCGGATGGAGCAGTGCACAGAGCGGACGTCATATCCACAGGAAGGATTCAGAAAACGTGCCCCATGTTGGGTACATCGCTCTTCCAATCAGGGCCTTCTACGTATTCCCAAGACCCACAAAGCTAGGTTAGAGCGAGACCCTCTCCTCTCTGGGGGGCCAGCTGAGGGATGCAATTCTGAGACAGCTGCGTGATGTGGACTTGGAATCTGTTTTAATGGTGGTCCGAAGGCCTCCTTCTGTAGAAGGTTTAGCCGTGGACCCTCACAAGATGAGCGGACGCTTCCTACAAACGGATTTCCATCCTTTCATTGACGGGTAATGATCTTGGTGGGCACGGGGTTAAGTGAAGGGGGAGTGACCCGGTGGCCCTGGGTCTTTCAGCCCTATCCTGGGTCGCCTTGATGGGGTTACAGATGAGGGCTTCACCTGGAGGCGGCAGGTGACAGATTCCCCGGCAGGGACGGTGCGTTATGAGGTGCCCTGGTGTTGTGCCTTTGTACCAAATTGTACATCCATCCATGACTCAGGCAGATGTGAAAGACGCACCACTGGATGCTGACGACATTACTTGCCCAAGAACGTGATTGCTGCGATGACAGACACCCACCGCAGCCTTTGCACGTGAGAACCTAGAGCACTGACCTGGAAGGAGAGGAGTTCTACACCCAAGATGGCGGCTCATGGAAAAGGAAGCAAGGCCAGTCTGCTCGGGAAAAGCACAGCTGGGCGCCCCACAGGATGAAAAGGACCAGAGGGGAGCAAACAGGAAGTAGCAAAGATAAAAACAAAAGACCCCAGAGGACAGGCACTGCCCATGAGAAGCAGACTGCGAAGGAAACTGGGGAGAGGCACCTCAGAGCAGCGTGTGGTTCATGTACGCGAGCAGTGCCGCCAACGCACATACAACGAGTGACGTCTGGTAGGTACAGGGCTTTAAAGTGGGCCGGGTCTCACCGGTGCTGAGCACCGGCAGCTTTTTACAGGAGGCCTCGAAACGGGTCTCTATCGGCACAGGTGATCCGTTTTTTAGGTCTCGCCTGGCGAACGCAGCGCGTAGCGCTGCTGTCGCCAGCGAGATCTATTGTTGCTGACTTGCCTCGTAAGCGGGACAGGAGATGGGCACGCGCAGGCTTTTGGCGGATTGGAGCCTGTGTACGCGCTTACAGCCACGCGTCGTGCACATCTCCTGTCCCCCTTCCCTCGCAAACCAGCATGCAGTTTCACTTTCGCTTTTTTTTTTTTTTTTTTTTAAACTCCGCTCCGCTCAGGAAACAAACCACTGGACGAATGGAGAATCCCCACTCACCCAGTCTGCGGGGGGAATCCTCCTGAACGGCGACTGGCCGCTCTTCACCCGGGCCCCCTCCTGTGACCCAGGACTTCTGCTCCCGCACTTCCTCTCTGGCGCCGGGGCTCTCTCTTCACCACGGGAGCCCCGGAAGGGGACAGGCGCGGTCTTCACCGGCTGCACGCACCGCCACTGGGCACGCGAAAGTGACCGGTACCGCGCATGCCCTACAGACCAAATGTTAGCACCTGGTCAGCCAGCCAGTTCCCTCCTGCGTGGCACCCACCGAACCGGAGAGTAGACAGCTGAGAAAGTGTTCATGCCTAGCAGTAGCTTCACAGCCAATTAGCGTTTAGAAGTTCCACGCACGCACCGGGATTGGCTGAGATGCCGAGAAAGCTCCAATCATAGATCGTTTTACATACTACAACTCTCTCACACTCAAGGGGCGTACAGAATATGTCCAACAATCGGATTTGCTTTCATGCAACCCGGAAACACAGAATATTACGAACCTATATATTTCTTAAAAATATCAACAAGCAATAGGTCTTGCATTATTAAAGTTTGAGCTATTGGCATTGCTAAATAATGCAACACCAATAGCTCAAACTTTAATAACGCGAGACCTATTGCATTACAAATGCTTGTTTTAAGACTGCAGTGACAGAGGCACGTCGATGTCCACTGCTCACTTCTCACTAGTGGAGAAGTTACTGCATGACGTCATGCCAAGTGAGCGCTGTAGGGGAAGGGAAATCTTTTAAAGAGTCCTATTCCCTCTGGATTTCCCTTCTCTTTTTGAAACTCAGGAGCAGCATTATTGTCGTGGAGTCACCAGGGCTTTAAGTGGAAGCTTTTTCAAAATTATACACAGGCCATAGTTGCTGCTTATTTATCTTATGCAACTGACCACCATTGACAAAGCCAATAGTCCTGACTTCTTGTAGGTATGATGTTACTTGTTGTATCATATCTGATGCAATGACAGAAACAGCAAAATACAAGTTGTGCGGCACACTACGCTGCGCACAGATTTTTAGTTTAAGTGTTTTAAGCCACGCCCTTAATTACATTGGCCACGCCCCTTTGATAGACCACCCCCACAGTTTTTTCATCCCACTTAAAGCCCTGGGTAGGTAGGTCAGTGTGAGCAAGATTCACCCTCCGCTCCGTCACTCACTTTGTTACTTCTGCCTTATTACTAATAGTCTGGTATTTATACAGCACGAGCCCCAAAGAGCTTTACTAGAATGTTCTTAACCCCTTCCATGCTGCGCAAATTCCGCCGCTGTGCTGACGGTTTCTTGCGCGGGCGTGGTCATGACGGAACGGTTCCGTCATGAGCACAGCTCAACCGTGGCTCATGACGGAACCGTTCCGTCATGAGCACCGAAGGGGTTAAATTGAGAATTATTACCACTCACCTGAATTTGACCCTCATTTGATCGAGCTCAGAAGCATGAAAGACTGAGTCGGTCTACCAGGATACAGACTCGGAAACTGTAGTTCCTACTCGGCTCTCACAAACGCACAACTCCCCGAGCTATCCTCCACAGACTCATTGTTAGAATGCACCCCCCCCCCTGCCCCCACCCCGCCCCCAGGCCCCCACCCCGCCCCCAGGCCCTCTAGTCCCACTCTGCAGGATTTCATGAGATGGGACTGACCTTACAGCTTCCATCAACACATTCCCTCCTTCCCAGGAACACTCACGCCTGGGGTAGGGTGAGTGCGAACCTAGTTTAATACATTTTCATTAAACAGAAGTCAACAGAATGGCTCAGTCAGAGACCGGTTTGAGAGTCTCCCCCCATACCTGCTTTCCAAGATGGCCTCCTCCACGTGCGTGCCCTTCTCGCACGCGGGCGCCCCTGTCGAGTTCTGGCTCATGGAGGACAGGAACCGTAGTAAGAGCTTCGTGCTCTCCGTCTTCCCAGCTCCGCTCTCCCCGCTGTGGAGGAAGGAAAGAGAAGGCGAGTGAAGACCACGCAAGAGACAACCGCTGGGAGAGAGCTGCGCGGAGCATGCGCACGGATGCCCTGGCACACTGTACAGTGAGTGAGCGCCACATGGGCATGGAGGCCCTGGCACACTGTACAGTGAGTGAGCTGCACATGGGCATGGAGGCCCTGGCACACTGTACAGTGAGTGAGCTGCACATACACTTTGATGGCACTCATCTGATCAGGCCTAATTTGCTGGCAGGGCCTGGCCCAGGTGCTACTCACCTGAAAAGGATGCACTGGTTGGCACTGCCTGGCCCTGAAGGCGCTGCCTGGCCCAGGTGCCACTCAGCTGATCAGGACGTACTGGCTGCAGGGCACTGCCCTGGTGGCACTGAACTCATCAAGACGCACTGTATGTGGGGCCTGGCCCAGGTGGCACTCACCTGATCAGGACGCACTGGCTGTCATGCCTCTTCCACAGGCAGCGATAACATTCATTGGCGATGGCGAATATGTGCGGGGGCAGATCCCCCAGGTGGTGCCGGCTGTAGAGCTCCACCGTCGACTCCTCGTAGAGCCCAGAGATGGCTTTGTAGGGGTTCACGGAGGCCAGGATGGAGCCGATGTTTGTCTGAAGGAAGAGACAGAGAGAACCATGTGAAGCACAGGTGGCGAGGAAAGGGAGAGAAGAGAGAGGCAGGAGAGGACGAGAGAGAAATTGAAGGGGAGAGAAGAGGGAGAGGAGAGAGGGAAGAGAAAGGGAGAAGAGGAAGGGGAGAGAAGAGGAGGGGAGGCGAGGGAAGCACACGTGGCAGAAGTGGAGAAGGAGAGAAGAGGAAGAAAGGAAGGGAAGGGCGCGAAGAGGGAGAAAGGGCGGCGAGAGAGAGAAGAGGAGGGAGAAGAGGAAAAACAAGGGGAACAGATTAGAGGAAGAGAGAAGAGGAGAGGATGAGAGGAGAGGAGAGAAGAGAGAAGAGGGTGGGAGAGAAGAGAGAGAAGTGGAAGAGAGGGGGAGGGAGAGTAGTGGAAGGGAGAAGTTAAAGGGAGGGAAGAGAAGAGAGGAAAAGAGGGAGGAAGAGAGGAGAGAAGATGAAGGGAGGTGACCTATAAACATATCAGTCACCCCTATGGCAGGCCTTATCAATCCTGAAGGCAGGGTGCTGGATTTTATGTGAAAGGGTGACCCTGTATGAGCAGAGCCCCTCTGCAGCCTTCGGAACCTATTTTCCGGGGTGGTTTGTGATGCAGCCAACCATATATATTTAAGTGCAGTATAATCTCGTGGTAAATGCTCACTTTAAAACGGCTGCTTAGAAATATGCTGTGTTTGGTGTCAAACACCTTGGAATCATACCTCCCCGCCAGTGACTGGCAGGGAGGTATGATTCCACCTTTTTAGAGGGACTAAAGGTGAAACACTGGTACACCCGGTACCAGCTTTTGCGACCTGGGCATCACAAAATGGACGCTGCCAGCCACAGACACGAGTCTGCCGTCCTGCTGCTGAGCCAAGCTCGAGCAGAGGAAGGCCTGACAATAGGTTTCCTGTCACAGGGAGTTGTGACCACCTCCCAGACAGGCTTTAGTGTATTGGGGCTGGGTGGGTGCACTCTGAGAGTGTTTGAAGTCTGCATTGGGGGCACATTTGGTGTCCCTGTGCATAGTCCAGCTCAAACCGGTTGCAGAAGCCATTTCCTCCTGCTCTGGTGCAAAACTGGACAAAGCACACAGGTGTAGCCACCCCTCTGTCCTGACCCTCACATAGGTGGGTACCCAGAGTTTGTCACACCCCTCCCTTGGGTATAAACTAGGAACCCCGGACTACAGGACTTTAGATATTACCTGGACTAAACTCTGCTTGCAGAAACCAAGTACTTTGACGATCTACACTTCGCTGGACGACAGAAGAATCTCCCTTGGAGTAAAGGAGTTACTCCCCTGCAGCAGCAGGCACCTTAACGCATCTGACTGGTTTGCATCTCCCGAGCTCCTGAGGACTCCGAAGATTTCTGCAACACAGGAGGTAGGTTCCCGAGCATCTTTGAGGTCGATCTGCTCTCTCAGAAATCCGGAGACCTGTATCTCTTGTGGGGTCCGTGCAACCCAAACCCCTGTGCACCATGTGCTTTTGCAGCCGCATAGGATTTTTGGCAATCCCTGAGGCTGTGCTTTGTACTATGTGTAGTCCCAACCCCGAGCAGTATTTCCACCAAAGATTTCTGGCCTCCACTCCACGAGTGGTCCATTGGCTGGTACTTCATGATTCAACTCGAGGTGCCTTTGCGATCCCTGGTCCGTTGGCCTGTGGGTCCTAGCAAGGGTCACTTTGAATTTCCATGTGCTTTTCTAGTTGCTCCAGACGTGCCCTGACTTCCCATAGCTTGGAGTGTTCCCAGGACCTTGCTGGTCCTCACCGTAACTTGTTTCCTCTGCCCGTCTGGGTTGCCTTTGCCAGGGCTTGTTGGTGTTCAATCCAGACACTGACCCCTCAGCACTCAACATCCTTCGTGGGACAGCTCACCTCCAGACCTCGTCGACATCTCCTGGTCCCCGTGGCTTTAGAGTCAAGCATCCTATCTTCACACCTGAAGCACCCAACATCGGTGGGCCTTCGTCTACCGAGCCCCTGGTCACCCTGAAGTGACCCAGACTCTGTCCCCTCTGCTTTCAGGGTCTTCTCACCTCAGATCCAGGCTTGGATTCCACCGGACACTTCATCTTCCCAGCAGCAGCACTTCTTCTCATTACGCCATTGAAAACGATGGTGGTTTCCTTCACCACTTGCCCCCTATGCACCCGGCTCCTCTGGGATAGGTAACACGGGACCTCAGTACTCACAAGGGTGCTGGCCTTAGAACCTTCTATGTTCCAAAGGGTTTGCTTGAAGTCCTCTCCGAAGTGTCCTTAAACTGTAATTTTTCAACTGTGACTTTCCCATAGAGTTGTACGGAGCTCGCGGCTGTGTTCTCACACTGCACCCGTCCTCCGTGGGCTCCCTGTGTCACTCCTTTTGGTGGTTCTTTGGGGTCCCAGCGATTCTACGTGCTCGAGGCACTGTGTCTAGTGAAGTCGTTGTTATACCATTTTTTTTGTATATGGTTCGGTCTCCCCCTGGAGCCCGCTGTGTATTGTGCCATTTACTGTCATTCTATTGATTAAGTATTGTGTGCCTTGTGCTCTAATCTCATAAAGAGGTTAGTAGAGAGTGTCTAGGAATAAATACATATGTTTTATATAGCACTTGTGTAGTTCTTCTTTCATTTGGTCATTCAGGAGGTTCTGATCTGGTAAAACAAGCTGCTTTACATTCCTTCGAGACTTAGCCTGAAGGCTGCTCTCCATAGCTACCACCAGGATAGCTTTCTATAAAGGTTGTCTTTGACCTAATTACCATAAAGGGTGTTAAGACTGGTACGAGGTGTCCACTTTAATTAGTGGACAACATATACCAGGCCAACTTCTCGCACTCCTCGTTGGGGGCTCAAAGATGAGCAGAGGCATGCCTGTAGCCAGAAGTGTAGTATTAGGAGGGCGTGGCCCTAAGCTACAATCACACATCGAAGCTGTGCTCGATCTGCGCATTCATTCCCAAATACTGGTTGTTCTAGTAAGTACGGGCTCCCAATATCAGTGAACAAGAATAACAAGGACAGAGCATTGAAAGGTGAGTGCATGTATAGGAAGTAGAGATTTACTATTCCTCACTCCACATAAACATACCTTGATGGTATATATACACACTGTGTAGGTACATATATGTGGAGTAAGGTATAGAAAATCTATACAAACTTACCTGCCGATATTTTGGATACGCTATTCTATCTTCAGCGCTCTGTGCCATTGATATTCTGGTTTTGATATTCTGGTGCACACCATGAGATTCTGTTTATAGGAAGATCTGGATTTTTTTAAGGCGCACAGTCCAGGGCCATTGGAAGTGGCCCAATGGTGCTCTGCCAGTGCAGCGGAGGTCATGTAAGCAGCACCGATGCAGTGCAATACATGTCCTTTCAGCCGCATCGGCACCACTGCAGAGCGCAGCATCTCCGATGCTAGACTCCACATCGCAGCCCGCAGAATCCTTGGAACCGCCGCTGTGCGACGCTTGTGATGCAGGCCTTTGAACTGCAAGCACCTCATCGACAGCAATCTCAACAACGATGCAGGACTCCGTATCACAGCTCAGCAGCTCACTCAGTACTGCCGTTACGCTACACACTCGTGATGCAGGCCTTTGAACTGCAAGCACCTCATCGACAGCAATCTCAACAACGATGCAGGACTCTGTATCACAGCTCAGCGGCTCACTCAGTACCGCTGCTGTGCGATGCATCTTCGACGTGGGATCTTACAATGCTCTGCAAACCAGGATTTAAGGTACTTTGCTCCACGGGGCTAACTGGGTCCCCATGTCTGGTCCGCACCCCATTGCGCTTGCCCTGAACTTGTGACTTAGTCCTGGTCCAGCGCGACCGAATAAAAACATTTTGTACTTTTAGGCACTGTTTTTACCTAACTATTCAAAATTCCATACTTGTGGTTCTAATAATTAGATTTCAGTTGTTTTGGTGTCAAATAATTTATTAAATGTTGCTCTATTTTTCTAAATTATTGTGGGATTTTCCATGTCTTGTGTTTTCACTTCATTACTGTTTGAAGTGCTGCATATTATATACTTTACACATTGCCTCATAGTTAAGCCGAACTGCTTTGCTCAAAGCAGCCAGAGGAATGAACAGAGGTTTAACGGGGATTTGCTGTTGTGTGCGGACCCTCCCCCTCAACCAGTAATCAAATTGTCAACAAAAGGCGTGAAGGGAGTTCAGCCGATGCCCACTGGCCTCTCCGCTGTGACGGTGAACTAGTGTGGGTGCCGCCCGTCATATCAGCTCCTCACTAACACCGTGGCGTCCCACAGGGTTCATCAAATCCCCTCTATTATTGAACATCTGCCCGACTCCCTTACCAAACCTGGTTACATCATTGAAACCCACCCTTTACAAGTATGTAGATGATACCCAAAGCATTACAAAAAAATTGATGGTCTGGAAGACCTGTGCAATTTAAAACTTGACTGCCTTCGGGAAATAAACTCATGAATAATAACCTTCTAGAGCTCCACACAGCACCAAAGACGGAGCTTATGACCTGCGGAAAATGACAAAAAACACCAGCCGACTGCCAACATGAGCCCCCTCCAACAATATCAAGAGAAGTCAGAAACCTGGGGGTAACCATGGACTCAGACCTAGATTTTAACGTAAAACAGAGCGCCTTCTACACAATGAAAACCCTACGTTACATCCTCCCATACTTTGGATACCAACAGGAACTGCAAGCCATCCTCACACTCGTAATCTCAGAGCTGGACTATGCCAACAGACTATACCTTGGCACACCCACATCCATAATACACGAAATGCAACACTTCCAAAATATGACTCAAAGATGTCTTCGCTGCCTTCATCCAAGAGAACGCATGACTCCAGCCCTGCACCCACTCCACTGGCGACCTATAGTTAAGAGGTCCGTGTTCAAGGCACTATGCATCGTTCACAGAACCCCCAAGGAGTAGAGCTGCTACACTTACAAGTGGACCCCTCTCCCACGGGCAGAGATGATGGAGCCCCCCTTCCATGGGCAGAGTTGATGGACCCCCTTCACACTGGCAAAGGTGATGGAACCCCTTCACACTGGCAAAGGTGATGGAACCCTCTGCCATGGGCAGAGATGATGGAGCCCCCTCCCGCAGGCAGAGAGGATGGAGCCCCCTCCCACTGGTACAGATGATGGACCCCCCCTTCCACTGGCAGAGATGATGGACCCCCCTCCCCCACACACAGGCAGAGATGATGGACCCCCCTCCCCCACACACAGGCAGAGATGATGGACCCCCCTCCCCCACACACAGGCAGAGATGATGGAGCCCCCTCCCACAGACCGAGATGATGGACCCCTCTCCTACGGGTAGAGATGATGGACCCCCTTCACACTGGCAAAGATGATGGACCCCCCTCCCACGGGCAGAGAGATGGAGCCCCCTCCCACAGGCAGAGATGATTGACCCCTCTCACACAGGCAGAGATGATGGAGCCCCCCTTCCATGGGTAGAGATGATGGACCCCCTTCACACTGGCAGAGGTGATGGACCCCCTTCACACTGGCAGAGGTGATGGAACCCCTTCACACTGGCAGAGGTGATGGAACCCCTTCACACTGGCAGAGGTGATGGAACCCCTTCACACTGGCAGAGGTGATGGAACCCCTTCACACTGGCAGAGGTGATGGAACCCCTTCACACTGGCAGATTTGATGGAACCCCTTCACACTGGCAGAGATGATGGAGCCCCCTCCCACAGGCAGAGATGATGGAGCCCCCTCCCACAGGCAGAGATGATGGAGCCCCCTCCCACAGGCAGAGATGATGGACCCCCTTCACACAGGCAGAGATGATGGAGCTCCCTCCCACAGGCAGAGATGATGGACCCCTCTCCCATGGGCAGAGATGGAGCCCCCTCCCTCAGGCAGACAATGGAGACCCCTCCCACTGGTACAGATGGACCCCCTTCACACTGGCAGAGATGATGGACCCCCCTCCCACAGGCAGAGATGACTGACCCCCTCCCACAGGCAGAGATGACTGACCCCCTCCCACGGGCAGAGATGACAGAGCCCCCCTCCCACGGGCAGAGATGACAGAGCCCCCCTCCCACGGGCAGAGATGACAGAGCCCCCCTCCCACGGGCAGAGATGACAGAGCCCCCCTCCCACGGGCAGAGATGACAGAGCCCCCCTCCCACAGACAGAGATGATTGACCCCCCTCTCACAGGCAGAGATGATGGACCCCCTCCCCCACAGGCAGAGATGCTGGAGCCCTCCCCCCACGGGCAGAGATGCTGGAGCCCTCCCCCCACGGGCAGAGATGCTGGAGCCCTCCCCCCACGGGCAGAGATGATGGAGCGCCCTCCCACAGACCGAGATGACGGAGCCCCTTCTCATGGGCAGAGATGATGGAGCCCCCTCCCACGGGCAGAGATGACGGAGCCGCCTTTCACGGGCAGAGGTGACTGAGCCTCCTCCCACAGGCAGAGGTGACGGAGCCGCCTTCCACGGGCAGAGGTGACGGAGCCGCCTCCCACGGGCAGAGGTGACGGAGCCGCCTCCCACGGGCAGAGGTGACAGAGCCGCCTCCCACGGGCAGAGGTGACAGAGCCGCCTCCCACGGGCAGAGGTGACGGAGCCGCCTCCCACGGGCAGAGATGACGGACCCCTCCTCCCACAGGCAGAGATGATGGACCCCTGTTGTGTTTCGGGCCCTGCTGGTATGGTGCGGGGCCCCGGGGACAGTGAAGGTGGGTCTTAGGACCGGCGCGCAATTAAGGAGACGGAGCCAGATTTGGTGATCTCACTGGCCCCGCGGTCGCAGCCCAAGGGAGCTTACGCACACGCATAACCAGTATTTATTTTACAGTCAAGATCACATGGCCTTTACGTTGCCGTCATTGCCTGTGGCGTCACCGGCGCAACATTACATTCCTCCCCAACAACATCAAAGCAAAATAGTGTTGCCAACAAAACTGTAAAGTCTGCTCTTAGCCTAGTGCCACCTCCCAGGCCAAAGTTCAGACCCCGCACTAGCACCCAATAAACAAAAATGAAACAGTCTTACGTTAGGTAGTCTCTCAGCCGACAGAATGGCTCAGGATTGCCTCTCAGGCTGTATTGCGACAGGCCACGGCTCTGGGAGTCCCCACCCTCGCTGTTCGGCAGGTTGGTTGGCGCCACGGCCCTTGGAGAGCGGCTGGCATCGCTCACCGCGGATTCATTGGCTCGGTGGTGCGGAGCGATCATCGGGGTCTCAAACCCTCCGGCTTCTTCAAAACCCGAACCCGTCTCAGCTCCACTTGACCTGGACCCCTCCACTGGGCATGTGTTGGGACAGGCTTCCCCTTGGCTGGACAACTGTCCCGGTCTTTCAGGGTGATATTTCTTGAAGTGTGACACATTCCGCGTTATTCTTTCTCTCCCTCGAGTGGCTACGACACGGGTCCCCTGGACGTGCACCACTGCCCATGGTTCTTTCAAAAGTTAGGCGAAACTTTCCACTGGTGACTCGGTTTTTGAGCAGCACTATGTCCCCGCTTCGGATGTCAGGCACCGTGGATCTTTGCCGGTGGCTGACATGTGCGTGTGTTTTCCGTCGCTGGGCATCTATTAGGCTGTCCTTAGGGGTCTCTGGCTGCCACTCCGAGAGATGAGGGATTGAGTCGGTGATTACTCGCCCCATCAACAGGTGAGCTGGGGCTATGCCGGTTGTGGTGTGTGGCATTTGGCGATAGCTCCTGAGAAACGTGAATATAGCCCTTTCTAAGGACTGGGGCCCGGTCATGCGCAATTCTGATCACTTTGTTGAGTGTTCGCATAAATCTTTCAGCCTCCCCGTTTGCCTGGGGCCACCGAGGGGTGATTTTCCGATGGTGAATGCCAAGGGCCTGTAGGTATGATGCAAATTCTTGACTTTGGGACGGAGACCCATTGTCCGTTCTCAGTTCCTGCATGATGCCATGGGCCGCCATGATTTTCTCGATCATTGGTATGACCTCCGTGGCACTTAATACTGACACTATTTCCACTTCAGGATATTTGGAGTGGTCATCAATGGCCACTAAGGCGTGGCGACCATCCGGCAGGCTGCCAAAATCAAGGCTCACCCGAGACCACGGGGTTCTCGGTCGGGGTTCCACGATGATCGGAGCGGGTCTGGGTACCTCCCCAGTTACTTGACACGCCATGTAGGCTCGGACTGTGGCTTTCACAAGGTCATCCATCAACAGGAACCACACCTTAGTGCGGAGCCGCGACTTTGTTTTGACCATTCCCTGATGCCCAACGTGCGCAAGGTCCACCACCCTTTGGGTCAGGGATGTCGGAATCACCAACCTGTGTCCCCTCAACAAGTACCCTCTATTGTCTTCAGAGAGCTCGTCTCGGACGTGATACAAGCTGTACATCACTCTTTGTGCCATGGCTGTTGGACTTTTCCATTCTTCCTTGGCTCTGTGCCAGCTGTTGTTCTGGATGGCTGCCTTGGCGCGCTGTAGACATTCATCTTGGGTCGTTGCCTCCCGCAGTCGTTCCATGGAAATGGGTATAGGGCATGATCTAGCGGTGACACACCTGACATACTCCTCGGTGTCTGCTGCATCTCCCATTTCCTTCACCGTGGCCTTCCGAGGATGGCGGGACAGGTAGTCCGTGGGGTTTTTAGACCCTGGCTGATACTCTACTTTGCAGTTGTAGTTCTGGAGCTGCAGTATCCACTTTTCAATCCGTGGTGGTGGTTTGGTCGAGGTTCCTGAGAACAGGGCCACCAGCGGCTTGTGCTCTGTCGCGACTACGAACGGCTTCCCGTAGATGTACAAATGGAAGTGGTGGCACCCCCAGTGAATAGCGATAGCTTCCTTCTCTATTTGTGAATACCTTTGTTCAGTTTCGGTGAGGGACCTGCTGGCGAATGCTACGGGGGCCCACTCTTCCTGAGGGTTCTTTCTTTGGAGGAGGACTGCTCCTAACCCTACAGGGCCAGCATCCACTGCTACTAGTGTCAGCTTCGTGGGGTCAAAAAACACCAGGGTGGTCGCTTCTGAGAGGGCCTCTTTGACTTTCTCAAAGGCCTGAGCTTGTTCAGGGCCCCACTCCCAGGTGATGGATTCCTTGGTCAGCTCCCTCAGTGGTGACGTCAAATTAGCCATGTCTGGGATAAATCTCCCGCAGTAATTGACCATCCCCAGGAAGCTGCGGACTTCTGTGATGTTGGTGCGAGCGGCGGCTTCTTTAACGTCCCGAACCTTCTCTGGGTCTGGGTTGACCCCTTCGGTGGAGAAAGTGTAGCCAAAGAATTGTAGCTTTTGGCATAAGAACTCGCACTTTTCTCGGTGAAGGGTGAGGCCAGCTTCCCGCAACCGGCGTAGCACTTGAAGACGTTCATTGTGTTCTTGGGTGGTTTTAGCGTGTATCATGTCATCGCTGACATTAATGACACCGGGAATGTCCGCGATCAACTCCTGTATCACGTTTTGAAATACCTCCGCGGCGCTGGACACTCCAAAACTCAGCCTTGTGTACCTCCTGAGTCCCACATGTGTTGAAAGCGTGGTGATGTTGCGGGAGGCCTCGTCCAGTACCAGTTGATGATATCCGGACCTCAGGTCCAGTTTTGAAAACCAGCGGGCTCCCGCGATTTCCCCAATGAGGTCGTCTATCGTGGGAGTGATGTGACGTTCCCACTTGATCGCGACATTGGGGTGTCGCATGTCGACACAGATTCTCACCGCGCCCGGCTGTTTGGGCTTTTGCGCGACGACGATCGGGGATACCCACAGAGTGGGACCAGACACCTTCTCAATTATTCCTGCTGCCTCCAGCTTCTTGAGCTCCTCTTCGACCAGTGGCCGCAGGTGGAACACTATTCGCCGGTGTCTTAGGGCAACAGGCTGGACCGTTGGATCGATGTGAAGGTGAATTTCTTTCCCCCTGAACTTCCCAATTCCTTGAAAGACTTCTGCGAATTCTGCAAGGAGGTGTTGGAGTGACTCTTGGTGTACTCCGAAGGCAAATGTTACGACTCCCAGGTCCTCAGCCGCTCGGCACCCCAGAAGCATCCCCTGGCCGTCCTCGGTGACATAGACATTAGTTGTGATGGACTTTGAGCCATGTGTGACGGTAGTCCGGAACCGTCCCCGTATCCTCAGAGGAGCATCTTGCCCGTAAGCGAATACGGTGATGGTCGATGGGTGGAGAGCTGGTCGTGGATCCATGGTGCTCTGTAGGGTTGAGTCCATGATGTTGATGGTGGCCCCTGTGTCTACTACTGCGGTGACCTCCTGGGATCCTACCCTGATACTGCATTGGGGTAGGCGTCTTGACTTTCTGGTGGCGGTGCCGATCATATGGATTTTGTGCACCACTCTCTCTTCCTCCTCATCATCATCGTCCATATCACTGGGCTCTGGTTCCTCTTCTTTGAGTGTGTTCGCTACCTGGCGAGGCTTGCGGTACTTCTTTGACCGGCACACTTTTTCGAAGTGGTTAAACCGCCCACATCCCGAGCATATTTTGCCCTTCGCGGGGCACTCGGCCGCCATGTGCGGTGGTCCTCCACAGTATCCGCATGACTTGGTTTTTCCGGGAGAGGGTGTTCCTGGTCCTTTCCTGCTCCACCTCTGCGGAGGTTTGGTTGTTACCGCGTTTACTGGTTCCGATTTTACTGGTGTTTGGAGAGCCGCCTCCATGTGCGCCGGCCGCGCTCTCGACAATTCTTTAGTCCGCCCTAGGGTCAGTATCTCCCCTAGGGGCTTGCCAGATTCTTCTAGTATGCGCTCTCGCAGCTTGGCCGACGCACATCCTTGGATTATCTGTCCCCTAATTTCTTCGGTTTCGTCGCGAAACCCACAGGTCGTCACTAGGTTCTTTAGTCATGCGTGATACGTGTCTAGCGATTCCTCCGGAAGTTGGCGCGCTTGCCGGAAGATGAACCTTTCATAGTCCTGATTGGCCATTGGCTCAAAGTGTTCGTTGAGGGCGTTTATTAGCGTATGGTGGCTCTTTGGGGTGGCCTCAGCTAGCGTTTTGATAATATTATGTATGTCTTTGCCTCCCAAGTGGATCAGCATTGCCCGCTTCTGGTCCTTATGGACCTTGGTGGCCTCAAAGAAGATACGCAGGAGGTCCACCCAGTCCTTCCATCTGGCTGCTAGCGACGATGGCGACCCCTCCACTGTGAACGGCTCAATTGGTGGTATAGTGACCATTTCCTATCATGTCTTGTCGCCCGGGTCCCTCCTGACCCCTCTGGCCTTGTTGCGCTGGGCACGAGCGTGCAGCTCCGGTGCCCGTGGACTGGCCTTCCCTTGGTGGCTTCCGCTTTTCACCCGCTTCAGCTGGGGCTCTTGCCTGGTATAATGTCCCTTGACCCTCCTGTTGCTTGCTGGGCCCTCCTTGGTGCTGTGTGCTGCTGCACTAAGGGGGTGTTTGCCTGCATAGGATCGTGGGCTTGCTTTAGTGATTTTCTTACGTGTGCGTGTGCCTGCTTCTCTTTTCTACCCCACACCACCAAGCAGAGGTACTCACAGGCAGTTGCAGGCAGGAGGCCGAAAAGCCTACCACGTGATCCCCTCTCCGAGAGGCCCGAGGCGATCAGCTGCACCGTCGGCAGCAAGGCCTGGACCATGTGGGCTGAGGTGCTGTGCTCCAGACGTTCCCAGTCTCCCACAGGGCATAAATCACTCAGGGAACTCGCGCGGACGGCAGTGGGTGTGTCGCGCTGTACGCCGATGGGGCCCCCGATTAGCATCACGCACTGGGGCACAAGCGCCGCGAGCGGAGGACAGCGCTCGCGGCCGCCACGCCAGCGCACGAGTCCACGAGGGCGCTGTGAGAAGTTGGCCTGATATGTAGTGCTCACTATTCTAGTGATCACTGTGTATCATTCCAAACGACCCTTATTGATGATTGGTTGTAAGTCAACCTTTTAGACCAGCTATCCTAGTAGCGTGGATACGAGCAGTCTTAGGCTAAACTCTAGAGGGCGTGTTAAGCCAGCTGTTTACCATCACATATACCCCTTGAACACCAAGTGAAAGGACACCACACAAGTTGTTATGAAAATAAAGGATATTTATTTATAACAAGACTACCCTGGCTCTTTATGAGTCAGGGAGCTAAGCACACTACAAAACTCTTAGGAAAATACTTCAGTTGCACAATTTACACAAATGCCCGAGGGGCACGAGAAACCATCTACACTAACAGTGAAATGCGAATGGTTAGAGTCTGGAGGTACTGATTCCGGAGTGTTCCGATCAGTGGGACTAAACGAAAAAGGAACTGGACACTTGTAGAGCGAACCTGCGATGGAGCACCGAGATGCTCGAGTTACCTAGCCCGGAGGCTGCGGCGGCGTGAAGTTCGGCAAGATGTCGGGAGTCCTCGTGTAGTCTCAGGAGCCTGAAAGAAGAAGTTGCTGGCAGGCGACCAGTGACGATGTTCAGAGCGATCCAAGCCTGGATCGGTGGTGAAGGAAACCTGAAAGCAGAGGGGACTCAGCTCTCAACCGCTAGCCAGCGATCGTGTGGGTACCAGGGGGGTACCGGCTGAAGTCACCTCGACCAGGCGAGCTGTCCCACGAAGGTGTCTGCTGTCGATGATGCTGGGCCCAGGAAGGGGCAGCAGATCTTGGCAGTGGCAACCCAAGCGGGGGAGTCAAGATGGCGTCGGGAGTGGACCAGGAGGGTCCGTGGTACTCCTCTGTTGAAGGGGAGCAAGAGCCAGTCTGGAGCAACCAGACCGGTGATGCAAATAAGCTTGGAGCGTCGTGAAGAGGGCCACAAGCCGGTCGGCAAGTGGTCGGACAACGCTGGGAACAGCAAGAAGCGGAAGGGCCCCCACGCAGATCTCGTGGATGCTGGGGAGACAGACTTCGATGCTGGAGCTGCTCGGGGTTTTAGGGCTTCTCAAACCCTAGGTGCACTCACTCGAGGGTCCCTCGGTGGGCGTGCTAGATAAGCGTCGTGCAGGTTCTGAAGATAGCCGGTCCCGCAGGTCTCGTCACACCTACGACTCTCAGCTGGGCTGATGAGGTAGGTAAAAGGTCAGAGATGGCAGGGAACTCGGGTCTCGTCGAGCTGGGCAGTCTTGATCCGTAGGAGACGTACAGCAAACCGCAAGCGCTTAGGTGGTGCCTGCTGGTGCAGGGTGGCTACTCCTTAGCCACAAGGGAGAGTCTTCAGAAATAGTCAAGAGTTCCTTTCGTGGAAAGTGGTTCGTGATTCGGAGTTATCCGATTATCTGATTATCCAATTTGGGAAGGGGACTCGCTCCTACCTTTATTCTAAGAAAAGGGGCTGGCCCGTGACTAGGTTCTACCTATGGGTGGAGCCAGGAGGGGGGTGGTTACACCCCTATCCTTTGTCCGGCTTCGCGCCAGCTCAGGGGCTGGTGTGCCCCCGCAACTGGTTTGAGCCGGGCTATGCACAGTGAGCACCGGGGTGCCACTTGCAATCACCTTCCTTTCAGCCCTGCCTACCTGGGATACACAAACCCCGTCTGGGATGGTGCTAACACCGCCCTCGACAGGAAACCCTTTGTCCAAGCTCCCCTTGCTGGAAGGTCCCCCAGCAGCAGGAGGTCAGACTTGTGTCTGGTGGCAGCATCCATTTTGTGATGCTGAGGCTTGAGTCAACTTTAACCGGGGTTCAAGGTTACTTCCATGTCGTGTCCCTCTAAAAGGGGGGAATGCTAACCCCGTCGCCAGGACTGGCGAGGGGTTCGTATTCCCATTCGTATGACACCTTACTCGACATGTGTAGGTGATGTGATGCCAAAGTTAGCAAATAACCGCAAGGATTATAATGCATTAAAAGTAGTTGGCCCGCGTCACCATGGAACGGCTATTAGGACTTGGTTCCGCAAGCCGTCGACGGGCTCAGCTCGCGCCAGAGCACCGTCCCACATGATTCCCGGCACTCTGCCTTCAGGATTGATAAGGCCTGCTATAGGAGTGACTGATAGGAATCCATGTGTCCATTTTAGGGTTTAGGTGTAGGAATACTACACCTACAGTAACGGGTGATTACACCACGTGGCCCCAGCTGTCGTGCAGCCAGTTGTGTCAGATTTGGGCGGCCATTCCAGGGGTGGCATAATACATGCTTCAGCCCCTGGTAGGCCCTGGGTACACCGATGCCCTGGATACCTGTGGTATGCTGAGACAGGGACCGACAAGGCGGCCCAGTTCCAATTAGTGGATGCACCTAATGTACATGTGTGTTAATTTCGAGAGAGAACAGCTAGGCTGTGGGTCTGATTGGCAGGCCCACAGCCGGAGAAAGTCGTAAACCAATGAAGCAAAAGCAAAAAATCTGGGTGATCATAGGATTGCAGACCCTACTCTCCTACATGACCCCCCCCCAAACTTTGGGACAATAAGCTAACCTTGACCAGGTGAGTCTTCTTGCTCTAAGTGGAAATACCTGGAGAGCCCATCTGCATTGCCATGATCAGTGCCAGGTCTATGCTCCACTGTGAAGTCCATCCCCTGTAGGGAAATGGACCACCTAAGTAGTTTGGGGTTTTCACCCTTCATTTGATTTAGCCACAAGAGGGGCTTATGGTCGGTCTGAATCTTGAAGTGAGTGCCAAACAAGTATGGCCTCAACTTCTTCAGGGCCCAAACCACAGCAAAGGCCTCCCTCTCAATAGCTGACCAATTCTTCTCTCTGGGGGTCAGCCTCCTGCTAATAAAAGCTATGGGCTGGTCATGACCATCAAAATTCAGTTGCGATAGAACAGCTCCCACACCCAGCTCCGAAGCGTCTGTTTGGACAATGAATGGTTTGGAGTAGTCTGGACTCTTTAGGATAGGTGCTGTGCACATGGCCTGCTTTAGGTCATCGAATGCCTTCTGACAGCTTGCTGTCCACTGAACTTTCTTTGGCATCTTTCTACTTGTCAGGTCGTTTAGCGGGGTCACAATGGATCCATAATTTCTGACAAATTTCCGGTAATAACCAGTCAGGCCCAAGAAAGCTCGAACCTGAGTCTGGGTGGTTGGAGGAGCCCAGTCCTGGATGCCCTGTATTTTGCTCTCCAATGGTTGAACCTGGCCTCCACCTACAAGGTGGCCCAGGTATACAACCTGTGTCTGCCCTATCTGGCACTTGGTGGCCTTGATAGTGAGGCCTGCCTTCTGCAGGGCCTCTAACACTTTCCTCAGGTGGACCAGGTGATCCTCCCAGGTGGAGCTAAAGACAGCGATATCGTCCAGATACGCCGCACAGAAGTCGTCCAACCCAGTGAGAACTCGATTCACCAGCCTTTGGAAGGTGGCAGGTGCATTTTTCAAACCAAAGGGCATTACCACGAACTGATAATGCCCACCCGGGGTAGAAAATGCTGTTTTGGGCTTGGCCTCCTCAGCTAACCTGATTTGCCAATACCCAGCTGTCAGGTCAAACGTACTTAAGTAGTTGGCCGAGGCCAACCGGTCGATAAGTTCGTCTGCTCTTGGTATCGGGTGGGCGTCAGTCTTAGTGACCGCATTGAGACCTCTGTAGTCCACGCAAAACCTCATCTCTTTCTTACCGCCCTGGGGGTGAGGTTTCGGCACGAGCACTACGGGACTAGCCCAGGGGCTGTCCGAGGGTTCAATGACTCCCAGCTCCAACATTTTCTGCACCTCTGTCTTGATGCAGTCTCTGACATGATCAGGTTGCCGATAGATTTTACTCTTTACGGGCAGACTGTCCCCAGTGTCGACCTCATGGGTACACCACTTGGTCTGACTGGGTGTCAGAGAGAACATATGTCGAAAGGATTGAAGAACCTGTTTACAATCCTCTTGTTGATGTCCAGAGAGGCTGCCACAAAAGACAACACCATCTACTGATCCATCGTCAGGGTTCCGAGAGAGCAGGTCCGGGAGAGGGTCACTCTCCTCCTCCTGTCCCTCATCTGTGGCCATGAGCAAGCCTATGCCCTCCCTGTCGACATATGCCTTGAGCCTGTTTACATGGAGCACCCTGTGGGGGCTCCGGGGAGTTCCCAGGTCTACCAAGTAGGTGACCTCTCCCTTTTGCTCAATGATCGTGTGGGGCCCAGACCATTTGTCTTTGAGTGCTGCTGGGGCCACTGGCTCCAGCACCCACACCTTCTGTCCAGGCTGGTACACAGTCCGGACAGCCTTTTGGTCGTGCCAAGCTTTCTGTAATTCTTGGCTCGCCTCCAGGTTTTTAGACGCCTTTTCCATGTACTCCGCCATCCGCGAGCGGAGACCGAGCACATAGTCCACAATGTTTGATGCCGGCTTTCTGAGAGGTCTCTCCCATCCTTCCTTTACCAAACAAAGGGGTCCCCTTACAGGATGTCCGAACAGAAGCTCAAAAGGGCTGTAGCCAAACCCCTTCTGCGGGACCTCTCTGTAGGCGAACAAGAGGCAGGGTATCAGGACATCCCATCTCCGCCGAAGCTTTTCAGGTAGTCCGTGAATCATCCCTTTTAGGGTCCTGTTGAATCTCTCAACAAGCCCATTGCATTGTGGGTGATAGGGTGTGGTGAACTTGTAGTTGACACCACATTCCTTCCACATAGCAGTCAGATATCCCGACATGAAGTTTGCACCTCTGTCTGAGACGACCTCCTTAGGGAAGCCCACTCTGGAGAACACTCCAAGTAGGGCCCGTGCCACCACAGGTGCTGTAGTGGTCCTAAGGGGAATAGCTTCAGGATACCTGGTGGCGTGGTCCACCACCACCAGTATAAACTTGTGGCCTGATGCTGTCTGGGGTTCCATTGGTCCGACAATGTCGATCCCCACTCGTTCAAAGGGTACCCCCACCACTGGTAGTGGTATGAGGGGGGCCTTTGTCGTGCCACCTGACTTACCACTGGCTTGGCAAGTGACACAGGAGCGGCAAAACTCCTTCGTATCTTCGGACATGTGGGGCCAGTGAAAGTGTGGAACAATTCTGTCCCAAGTCTTATTCTGGCCTAAGTGACCTGCAAGGGGAATCTCGTGGGCCAAGGTGAGAAGGAAACCTCTCAGAGACAAGGGGATGACCAGCCTCCTGGTCGCACCAGGTTTGGGGTCTCTTGCCTCGGAGTACAGGAGTCCATCGTCTCAGTACACTTTGTGGGTACCTGTGGCGTTCCCTGCAGCCTCAGCAGCGGCCTGCTGTCTGAGGGGTTCAAGTGAGGGGCAGTCTAACTGTGCCTTCCCCAGGTCTTCCCTGGAGGGTCCCCCTGAGCCCAGAAACTCAACCTGACCAGGTTCAAGCTCTTGCGGCTCAGTTTCCCTCAGTTCTTTAAGGTCAGCCTCCTCGGAGACTTGATCCACGACCTGGGGCAAGGGGGAAGGCGAAGCCTTACCCTTACTGCTCCTTTTCTTGGAAGGTGTCTGGTCCGTTCTTCCAGGATCCAGCACCTGTTCAGTGGGGCATCTTTTGGCCTGTGACCTGGTCACAGCAAGGACATGTGCTGGCAAGCCTAACATCTCCATGTGAGTCCTCTGCTCCACTTCTGACCATTGTGACGTTTCCAAATCATTGCCCAACAGACATTCTACGGGGAGGTCTGAACTAACCACAACCTTTTTCGGGCCACTTACCCCTCCCCAGGAGAAATCAACAACTGCCATACTGTGATTGGTAGTGACGTTGCTGGCATTGGTCACTAGGTAACTGGTACCTAGCATGATCTGTCCAGGGTCCACGAAGTTAGGCGTCACCATGGTGACACTGGCACACGTGTCCCTGTAGGCCTGAGCCACTTTTCCATTTATCAAAGGTGTCTGTCTGTATTTGCCCAACGTATTGGGACTGGCATCAGGGGGCATATCCATATCCCCTGTACAGACAAGGACGGCCTGAGTGAGCGTGCCGACTAAGTCGTCACTCCCCTCGGTTCCCAAGGTTAACCCAACTAATGCCTTGGGAGGCGCACTACCACTGCTGACTGTACTAGGGGGCGCAGGTGCCTTAGGGGCTGCAGTGGCAGGAGTTTGCCCTCCTTTCTTGGTGCACTCACTAAACCAGTGAGTCTTACTTTTACAGTATTGGCACCACCTTTTTGACTGGCCTTCTTGAGTCTTCTTCTTCTGTGAAGCCTGACCCCCACCCTCTTTGGTTTGTTGGGGACCTGTCGAAGACTTCTGGTCATTTTGTTCGTTCTTGTTACCCTTTTGGTCTGCTTTCTTCTGACCACCCTGGTTCTGATTCTGGTTCTGCTTGACCCTTGTTCTGACCCATCTGTCTGCCTTCTTTCCCAATTCTTGGGGAGAGGTCAGATCCGAGTCGACAAGGTGCTGATGCAACAATTGGTTCTGACAGTTGTTTAAAATCTGTTCTCGCATGATAAGATTGTACAATCCTGTGTAATCAGTAACCTTGCTACCCAGCAACCAGCCTTCCAAAGCCTTAGTGGCACAATCGACAAAGTCAGCCCAATCCTGAGACTGAATTATCTGGGTGTCCCGGAACAGCACCCGGTACTGTTCCGTGGTTAAGCCGAACCCATCAATCAGTGTGTTCTTCAGGACTTGGTAGTTGTTAGCATCCTCAGCTCTTGTAGTGAGGAGCTTGTCCCTTCCTTTACCTTCAAAGGAAAGCCACAGTATAGCTGCCCACTGACTTGGGGGGACGCACTGGACAGTGCAGGCCCTCTCCAAGGCAGTTATCCACTTGTGGATGTCGTCCCCTTGTTTAAAGGGGGGCACTATTTTACTCAGGTGTCTAGTGTCTATACCCCTGTCTTTCTCTCTATTGAGAATGCTGCCACCAGTGGGATCTAACCCACTTAATTTCTGCTCTCGGGCCAAGGCAAGTCTTTCTTTGGCGAGGGCAAGTTCTTCCCGCTCGATCCTCAGATTGACCTCCCGCATCTTTGCTTCATGCTCCCTCCTCTGAGGGGAAGTCATTCCTCTCTGAGAAGGTGCCTGAGAGACATGTGTATGAACCGATCTGCCAGAGCCTCTGGAGAGAGACCTAGCTCGTCCGTTCCCAAGGTTAAGCCTGCTTGAGCGTGGGCCCGGGGCTCCCCCAGTTCCATTCTCATGCCTGCTTAAGTTGGTCCTTGTAAGCCTGCCGACTACCACTGGACCTTTGTCTGCCTCGTCTCCCGATAACTCGTCCTCGTCCTCCTCCGTGTGGAGGTCGAGGTCTGGGTCACCGAGGGTTCCCTCTAAGGGAGGCATGTTCCCATCTGCACTGGGGGGACCTGGGTTAGAGGACCTCCTAGCATCGTACGCCTCTAAGAGACCTATCAGTATTGCGATGGTAGGGTTAGAACCCTGGTTTAGCTTCCTGGAGGCACACAGTTGTCTCATCTCCTTGAAGCTAAGAGTTGCATATCGTGACACGACCTGTGGAGAGTCACTGACCACTAAGGGAGTCCCTGCAGACTCTCCGTGGACCGACATGCTTTTCTAGTGAGGTGTAAGTGTTGCACCTACCTACACTATGGGTTTACCTACTGATCCCTTGCTAAGAGTTGTAGTCAGGGTGTGCTAAGCCCTGTTACACTACAACAGCCGGTTCAGTAGAACTCGGAGTATTCTAAGTTAAGTTATATGTACCTGGGTACTTATGTGATCTTTCACTGCGATATTCTTAGGATACGTGTGTGGTAAAACAACAGCAAGCTCAAATCCCAACCGCTGCTCACCAATGTGAGAAGTTGGCCTGATATGTAGTGCTCACTATTCTAGTGATCACTGTGTATCATTCCAAACGACCCTTATTGATGATTGGTTGTAAGTCAACCTTTTAGACCAGCTATCCTAGTAGCGTGGATACGAGCAGTCTTAGGCTAAACTCTAGAGGGCGTGTTAAGCCAGCTGTTTACCATCACATATACCCCTTGAACACCAAGTGAAAGGACACCACACAAGTTGTTATGAAAATAAAGGATATTTATTTATAACAAGACTACCCTGGCTCTTTATGAGTCAGGGAGCTAAGCACACTACAAAACTCTTAGGAAAATACTTCAGTTGCACAATTTACACAAATGCCCGAGGGGCACGAGAAACCATCTACACTAACAGTGAAATGCGAATGGTTAGAGTCTGGAGGTACTGATTCCGGAGTGTTCCGATCAGTGGGACTAAACGAAAAAGGAACTGGACACTTGTAGAGCGAACCTGCGATGGAGCACCGAGATGCTCGAGTTACCTAGCCCGGAGGCTGCGGCGGCGTGAAGTTCGGCAAGATGTCGGGAGTCCTCGTGTAGTCTCAGGAGCCTGAAAGAAGAAGTTGCTGGCAGGCGACCAGTGACGATGTTCAGAGCGATCCAAGCCTGGATCGGTGGTGAAGGAAACCTGAAAGCAGAGGGGACTCAGTTCTCAACCGCTAGCCAGCGATCGTGTGGGTACCAGGGGGGTACCGGCTGAAGTCACCTCGACCAGGTGAGTGGGTGACGTCGGACTCGGCTGTTCCTCGGACAAGGAGGCGCGGCGGCGACCAGGATGGAGGGCGAGCTGTCCCACGAAGGTGTCTGCTGTCGATGATGCTGGGCCCAGGAAGGGGCAGCGGATCTTGGCAGTGGCAACCCAAGCGGGGGAGTCAAGATGGCGTCGGGAGTGGACCAGGAGGGTCCGTGGTACTCCTCTGTTGAAGGGGAGCAAGAGCCAGTCTGGAGCAACCAGACCGGTGATGCAAATAAGCTTGGAGCGTCGTGAAGAGGGCCACAAGCCGGTCGGCAAGTGGTCGGACAACGCTGGGAACAGCAAGAAGCGGAAGGGCCCCCACGCAGATCTCGTGGATGCTGGGGAGACAGACTTCGATGCTGGAGCTGCTCGGGGTTTTAGGGCTTCTCAAACCCTAGGTGCACTCACTCGAGGGTCCCTCGGTGGGCGTGCTAGATAAGCGTCGTGCAGGTTCTGAAGATAGCCGGTCCCGCAGGTCTCGTCACACCTACGACTCTCAGCTGGGCTGATGAGGTAGGTAAAAGGTCAGAGATGGCAGGGAACTCGGGTCTCGTCGAGCTGGGCAGTCTTGATCCGTAGGAGACGTACAGCAAACCGCAAGCGCTTAGGTGGTGCCTGCTGGTGCAGGGTGGCTACTCCTTAGCCACAAGGGAGAGTCTTCAGAAATAGTCAAGAGTTCCTTTCGTGGAAAGTGGTTCGTGATTCGGAGTTATCCGATTATCTGATTATCCAATTTGGGAAGGGGACTCGCTCCTACCTTTATTCTAAGAAAAGGGGCTGGCCCGTGACTAGGTTCTACCTATGGGTGGAGCCAGGAGGGGGGTGGTTACACCCCTATCCTTTGTCCGGCTTCGCGCCAGCTCAGGGGCTGGTGTGCCCCCGCAACTGGTTTGAGCCAGGCTATGCACAGTGAGCACCGGGGTGCCACTTGCAATCACCTTCCTTTCAGCCCTGCCTACCTGGGATACACAAACCCCGTCTGGGATGGTGCTAACACCGCCCTCGACAGGAAACCCTTTGTCCAAGCTCCCCTTGCTGGAAGGTCCCCCAGCAGCAGGAGGTCAGACTTGTGTCTGGTGGCAGCATCCATTTTGTGATGCTGAGGCTTGAGTCAACTTTAACCGGGTTCAAGGTTACTTCCATGTCGTGTCCCTCTAAAAGGGGGGAATGCTAACCCCGTCGCCAGGACTGGCGAGGGGTTCGTATTCCCATTCGTATGACACCTTACTCGACATGTGTAGGTGATGTGATGCCAAAGTTAGCAAATAACCGCAAGGATTATAATGCATTAAAAGTAGTTGGCCCGCGTCACCATGGAACGGCTATTAGGACTTGGTTCCGCAAGCCGTCGACGGGCTCAGCTCGCGCCAGAGCACCGTCCCACATGATTCCCGGCACTCTGCCTTCAGGATTGATAAGGCCTGCTATAGGAGTGACTGATAGGAATCCATGTGTCCATTTTAGGGTTTAGGTGTAGGAATACTACACCTACAGCAACGGGTGATTACACCACGTGGCCCCAGCTGTCGTGCAGCCAGTTGTGTCAGATTTGGGCGGCCATTCCAGGGGTGGCATAATACATGCTTCAGCCCCTGGTAGGCCCTGGGTACACCGATGCCCTGGATACCTGTGGTATGCTGAGACAGGGACTGACAAGGCGGCCCAGTTCCAATTAGTGGATGCACCTAATGTACATGTGTGTTAATTTCGAGAGAGAACAGCTAGGCTGTGGGTCTGATTGGCAGGCCCACAGCCGGAGAAAGTCGTAAACCAATGAAGCAAAAGCAAAAAATCTGGGTGATCATAGGATTGCAGACCCTACTCTCCTACAGGCGCGCCCACCCTCGTCGCCAGTTTGTTGTGTTTCGGGCCCTGCTGGTATGGTGCGGGGCCCCGGGGACAGTGAAGGTGGGTCTTCGGGCCGGCACGCAATTAAGGAGACAGAGCCAGATTTGGTGGTCTCACTGGCCCCGCGGTCGCAGCCTAAGAGAGATTACGCACGCGCGTAACCAGCATTTATTTTAGAGTCAAGATCACATGACCTTTACGTTGCCGTCATCGCCTGTGGCGTCACCGGCGCAACATTACAGACCCCCCTCCCACAGGCAGAGATGATGGACCCCCTTTTCACAGCCAGAGATCAGGATACTCCACCATTCACTCCCTTCAGTGGGGACGGCGTTGCCAGGTAGGACTTCACCCACATGGGGGCTTTGAACTTGACAACCCTTCCATACCAGGAGCCGGTCCCTTGACCCCCACCCTTCTCCCGGGGCCATTTCTTTTACCCTGTGTTTGGTGTCACACTGACTGCTCATTTTAACCTGGAATGCCTCAAACTTAGGCCGAATGACACCGCCAGTCTCCCCCTCATACCTCTATGCCTGAGCAACACTTCCGTGGTATAACCCCACATATAGCATAGCATGACTTCCCGCACAAAGCATCTCAAATAACATAACATCACTAATATAGCATGGCATGGCTTCCAAGACGTATCACAGAGCACATCATCCTTTACATAGCATAGCATGGCTTCCATGACGTATCACAGAGCACAGCATCCCTTGCATAGCATAGCATGGCTTCCATGACGTACCATCACACAGAGCACATCATCAATTACATAGCAAAGCATGGCTTCCATGACGTACAATCACACACAGCATGGCATCCCTTACATAGCATAGCATGGCTTCCATGACGTACCATCACACAGAGCATGGCATCACTTACATAGATTCGGTCCTGCTGGTAGCGCAGGTGTAGATTCCGCAGGATGGCAGCCTCGTTCAGGTCCCCCAGGGTGGACATGTCCTCCACCCCGTCCACACTGGTCTGGTGCATCGGAAGGACATTCTTGCACGAAAGAGAGGCCTGCGGGTGGCAGAGGACCTGGGGGGAGAGGAGTTAAACCACATCAGTGTCACTAAACCAGGCGTAGAAAAACTATCTGAGCTCTGACACTGAACACAGAGACTGGGCCAAGATCACACCCTGCAGGGGGAAACAGAGAGCACGTCCGTGATCACACCCTGCCAGCAAAGCACCGCCAAGTCCAAGATCACACGCTGAGAGTGAAAACAGAACCCTTCCAAGATCACACCCTGCTAGTGAAAACAGAACCCCTCCAAGAACACACCCTGCTAGTGAAAACAGAACCCCTCAAAGATCACACGCTGTGAGTGAAAACAGAACCCCTCAAAGATCACACGCTGTGAGAGAAAACAGAACCCCTCCAAGAACACACCTTGCCAGTGAAAACAAAGCACCGCCAAGTCCAAGATCACACGCTGTGAGTGAAAACAGAACCCCTCCAAGATCAAACCCTGCTAGTGAAAACAGAACCCTTCCAAGATCACACCCTGCTAGTGAAAACAGAACCCCTCCAAGATCACACCCTGCTAGTGAAAACAGAACACCACCAAGATCACACCCTGCTAGTGAAAACAGAACACCTCCAAGATCCCACCCTGCCAGTGAAAACAGAACCCCTCCAAGATCACACCCTGTAAGTGAAAACAGAACCCCTCCAAGATCACACCCTGCTAGTGAAAACAGAACCCCTCCAAGATCAAACCCTGCTAGTGAAAACAGAACCCCTCCAAGATCACACCCTGCTAGTGAAAACAGAACCCCTCCAAGATCACACCCTGCTAGTGAAAACAGAGCACCACCAAGATCATGAGGAAATATGAATTTTTATGGTCAATTGTGTCCCCTATCTAGACCCCAACGGCTCCATGTACATGCTACAAGTACATGTATGTTCCCTCCACTTCAAGCTATGAAGACGCAAATACAATTGTGTCCAACGTTAATATGTCCTCTTTCAGATCTGCCATGAATGGGTCAGATGTTCCGTTCCTAAGTATGCCTTGCCACCGTCTTTATATGGTATACTTTTCACGTTTTCCAGCTCTGGCAATGTAGGCCCTGAATTCTGCCATCGAGCTTTTTCTGCTTCTGCCTCTGAATGCTCCAGCCTGGACCTGCATCTGTATCCATGAACTTTGTCTTACTTCCTGCGCGGCTAACGGTGCTTAGCCCGGCCTGTTGCCTGCCAAAACTGTATTCAGCCTTCAAGTTATCTGCTCCGCTCTTCAAGAAATGCATTCCTGTCTAGTAGCTTAGGTAAAACATTCCCCCAGCTGCAGAGCAAAGGGCCCGGCCTTACTGTCTCCATGCAAGTAATTCATGACTTTCGTTACCATGGTAGGCCCATGCCCCCTCGCATCTCATGTAGACACTTAGACGCTTGTACACGCACTAGCAGTCAGTATAGAATAGGATCTGTCCGAGAAGACCTTTCTTTCCAGATAATATAGTTCCTTAAACACAAGATATTAGATATGATTTAGGACTAGGTTGTCCTGACACCCCAGACTTCTGTCTCCTCACGTAGGGCTAAATGTCAAGTTCCCTTCACCCTCTAGTTACACGTCAATCACACGTCATGCGGCTGCGCGCGCATCTCTGCCATGTATTTCCGCTGACTTTGCAGGATTCTCTTATGGATCCACCCACTTGTGTCATCATCATAATGACGTTTTTAGTATACGCCTCTATGCACGCCTATTGTAACGCCTTTTCATTACGTATGTGTATTCTTATCAACTGTTACGCCTCCTGCATCTGTCTTTACTGGAATGTACTTAAATATAAATATGACAACTTGTCAATAATGTATTGCTGATCCCTTCCTGAACCTTCGTGGTGACGGAACTCGATTGCCTGGTTCGAACCATCATTCCTTTGTAAGGAATAAATTCCCTTTTATAACCTCAAATACCACGGATTCTGCCTCTTATTTTTCTGAGTTATTCTTACTAGACTTTTACCGCATAAAAAAATAGTACAGGTAATTAAAATTTACCACATAATTGGCGCCCGAATAGGGACACCTCTCACACCCCACGCGCCGGAGGTGCGTTGCAGACCCGGTCTCCTGCCACAGCCGGACGGAAAATTACGCGTACCCGCAGGATTTCCTGTATCTCCCTCAGGCCAACGGGGGCGACTGAGGCTGCGATCAACACCCAGACGAGGCGGTGAGGAGTGCGGAGAATCCCGACCAGAGCCTAGCTGAGAGAGCAAGATCCGAGGTATACGGAGGCCCACCAGATTCCGAAGTTCCGAAGTATCTAAGTCACGAGTCGAGTCCAGTCCAGTTTGGTCTAGTCCAGTCCAGACTTCCGAGGCCTTCCGTTCCGTGCTTCCCGGTGAGTACCGTTGCTGGGGACGCATTTAGACGTGCACATTAGTTTGTGCCGGTCAAGACAGGTCTGGGTACACAGACCTGGTCTGCACTGTTTTAGCAGTGTATCTGTACTGTTTAGCAGTACATACAGTATATTTAGTATTATGCAGTTAACTAGTTTTATTCTAATTATTATTGTTCGTTCTAAAATGTTTTGATATGTTTTAAATGTCGTGGTATGAGTGATTGTTCGATCTTCATTATTGTGTTTATTGTAATTATTGTGTTCAAAAGCCGAATAAGAATTAAGTAACAAGGTTCAAGATGCCGTTATTTTCAAAATTAAGACAGATAAAAACTAGAAAAGGGATACTCGAGGAAGCTGTTCCTATCCCACCTAGGGACACTCCAGGGTACTTTATGTACCATAAACATGGCCTAGATGCCGTATTATATCTTGATCTATGGGTGGACTACACCAAGGATTTAACAGAGAGTCAGAGATGGCCCGCTGCTGGAACATGGGATGCAGATTGCATCATGAGAATAGAAGAAGCGTTATGGAAAAAGAAAGCCAGACAGTCACAGAAAGATGCCATTGAACTATGGCGTAAAGAATCGCATAGGCGCACAGAGAAAGCGCTCAGAAAGGAAGAGAAAAGTTGGGAAGATTCAGAAAAGGCCCGAGAAAACATATTAATTGGCGAAGGTATCCGAGCAAAAACAGAACAAGTAGACAGACAACGAAACACTCTTATGAATGGTATGTATCCTCTTCTGGCCGAAGGTTTGCCTAAAGCCACCATGGAGGTACCAAAGGATCTGCCACCTCCATTACTCCCGATTAAAGTACATCCCAAGACCGCAAAGGACATTTTCCTCTCTTCCTATTTAGATGATGCAGCCCCCGAATATACTAATGGTGCGCAGCCACGCACACCACCTGTTGACGACGCACAACCCCAAGAACAGCTGCACCCACCTCCGCAGCAACAAACTCCTACTCAAGTCCTAACCATTCCGTCTGTTTCTACAGTCCTTCCTGCACCCACACTCTCTACCATACACCCAACAAATCCTTTTGGACTTGGCACCTCGGGAGGTGCGACAGGAGGTTTTTCCACGCCACCGCCAACAACTAGATTGACTTATAGGGATTTAGCATACCAACGCACACCCCAAAGAGCTAGTGACAATATATTAAATGAGCCTCTTTCAGATTGTAGATATGATCCAGTGCCAGGAAAACACGACAGAATGTTGCTATCTTCAGTACGTTTGCGACGAGCTGCAAACTATTTAATGACGTTACCAGGAATGGTTGAACATCTAGACAAAATATATCGCTTTATCCAAACAGGGCAAGGTCCTGAAAGTATTGCCGAAGCCATGGAATACCAGAAAGTAGTCATGCAAAAATTATTGTTACGCTTTTTTATAAACTGCTTGATCAGAAACAGAGATAGGCCTGAAGTAGATCCGGAGGAAATGCAAGTACTTACCAGATGGGGTCAGAATATAACAGACGGGAAACATGATAAACAGAAGTATATAGAAGTCATGTGCCGAAAAATAAGAAAAGAAGTAGAACGAATACATGAAAGAAGAGTAGAGGCAGATAAAACTGAATCAGAGGAAGAGGAGGAGGAACAGTCAGAAGTGGGCACAGGACAATTAGAATTACCAGCTAGACAAACGATAGCTTATGTAGGAAAAGGAAGATCCTTTAATAAAACAATACGTCCGATACGTCCAGAATGTAACAGAATTTTTCAAACAGTTATCTCAAATCCAAGGACCCCTGAACACTTATTCCAGGCTACCGATAAATTACTTCGAGAACGAAGGGGGTACCATGTGCTCGATTCTATGGATGAACAAGAATTAGCTAGGTCAGCAGTACAATGGGCTGACAGCTCTGAAAAATACAGTGATGATGCGCTAGCACACACGTTTCTGAATCTCGCTCCAGATGAACAGCGTTTAGCTAGTATATACATGATACAATATCTCCTTATATTATATAAAGGCCAACACTCCGATCCTGGTCCCCTACCTGATATACTGATAGAACTACTCACGAATAAATGGAGAGGTCTAGGTACCGATCTAATTAAAGTAATTCTAGAATACCGACATAGATATAGTGCCTTTTTGTGTCCAGAACATGATCCAGCTCCTTCCATGGAGAGAAAAACGTATTACATAGACAGACAGAATCCCTTACGCGAAGTACACCCAGTTAGAAATGATGATAATACGTTTAGACGCGTGTTTGTGTACACGCCCATAACCAAAATAGAACTATTGGAAATGAAAAAATTAGTGCCCAGCCATGACAAAGACCCAGCAGGTTTCCACCGTGAACTAAAGGACATGTTACTCATGGGTGATTATACCTATCCAAACATTATGAAAATATTGAAAGTATTATTGCCTGCCGGTATTTATGAGAAACTCAAAGAAAAAGAATGGGAAGTGGGAGACCAAAAGATTGATTGGACCGCATTAGAAACCGAAGAAAATAACAGAACTGCAGGTGTAGGGCTTGGGGACAAAACTAAAGCATTACCAGGATTATTAGTGCAAGTATTGCCACGTTTATTAACTACGAAAAAGGAAGATTGGGGAGCAATATCAGCTTGTAAACAGAAACCCGAGGAAGACACTAGTGATTTTTATTCCCGATTTGAAAAATGTTTTGGTATTAATAGCGGCCTGAAAGCAAGTAGTGATTCATATCCACATCTTTTTGTAACAAAACTAGTCGAGAATTCCTTGCCACAGGTTAAAAACAGAGTATTGAAAGTTGAGAGCACTTGGCAAGCTAACACTCCTTCACAAATGTTACAAATGTTACAGTATCACCAGAATAGAATTAGAGAAGAACAAGAACACGAACAAAGACGTATGAAAGACACGAAAATGAAAATGCTCGTCGCTCAGTCAGTTCCAGCTGACAGTCATAAGAAGGGTGCGACACAGTCCAGTAATTCAGCGGTTCCCGTTAAAGGGACATGCAACTATTGTAAACAGCCAGGTCATTATATAAACGATTGTGCAGTTCTGAAACATAATATCTCTACGGGTAAAACGAAGGAGAGACCTCGTCCGCCTAGACAGGATCAGATCCAACAACAAGTACCTCAGAATGTACAGCCTATGCCAGCTGCACAACAGACCATAACGGTACCACAGCCACAGCCTATTGCCGCAACACAAAACGCGACACAACAGATGTACCAGTACGCACAAAATGACTATCCAGAGTATCAGCGATACACATGAAATAGCCTAGAGAGGAAAGTTGGCTTACCCCTTATTGAGGTTCCTGTAGATCAAGAGGGTCCTTATGTACAGAGTCAAGTATTAGGGAAAGACAGAAAGTTTCTACTCGATACAGGGGCAAGCAGAACAACTATAAGTCACGACGAAGTCCCAGGGGCACCCCTCTCAGGCTCACAAAATATTTCCCTTGGTTTTTCAGGAAAGCCCACTATTAACGAAGTATCGCAACCACTTGCATTCACAGTCGGTCCATTAACGCGGACTACAGATCTATTGCTTACGAAATCATGTCCAGAAAACTTGTTAGGTATTAAAACATTGAAAGCTCTAGGAGCTATAATATGTTGTTCTCCGGACGGAGTACGACTATTTTTGCGTGACTTTAAAGGTCACTACGTGTCGAGAGACATGGATCACCGGTTACAGAATCTACCTGCACATTTATGGGCAAAAGGCCCCACTGATGTAGGTTGTATGCACATTACCCCATATCGAGTTACACTCAAAGCAGGAGTGGTATTACCACGAATGCGACAATACAAGTTACCTCCAGATGCTGTAGTGGCTTTACTGCAAATCATTGACGAGCTCATTTCACAAGGAGTGGTTGTAGAAACCAACTCCAATGTATGTAATTCTCCGATCATTCCGATTCTTAAACGAACTGATCCAAAAGCACCCCCAGTATATCGATTAGTTATTGATCTACGCGAATTAAATAAATGCATTGTACCACAATATCCCGTGGTCCCAGATATCTCTTCATTACTGACAGCCATTGATTCAGAAGCAACGTTCTTTACTGTAATTGACCTCAAGAACGCCTTCTTCAGCGTCCCAATCGATCCGGAAAGCCAATATTTGTTCGGATTCAGTTTAAATGGACGAAGTTTTAAATTCTCACGCGCACCTCAAGGATTTACAGAAAGTCCTAGCATCTACAGCCAAGCACTGAAAAGACAACTTGACAGTATCCACATGCCTGTTAACACTGCACTGCTTCAGTATGTCGATGATCTGCTGATCACCGCCCGAAGCGAACCCGAATGTGAAAAAGCATCACTGACGGTTTTACATTTTCTGGCCGACAAGGGACACAAGGTGTCCCCTTCGAAGCTGCAATTTTGTGCCCAGCAAGTTGTGTACCTAGGGCACTTGCTGTCCAAATGGGGGAGACAGCTCACACCTGACCGCATCCAGTTAATTGTAAACATGCCACCACCCAAGACACAAAAGGAGGTACGGGCCTTCATAGGCCTCACTTCGTACTGCAGGCAGTGGATTCCCCAATATGCATTTTTAGCTAAACCGCTCATTCAGTTGACAACCCAGGAGGCAGCGACATCGACTGTCCTCCCTTGGACTCCAGAACATACACAAGCTTTTGAAGACTTAAAGAAAGCTTTATGCCAAGCACCTGTTTTAGCGACACCATGTTACAGTAAGCCTTTTACACTCTTTGTTACAGAACGTGAAGGTACTGCTTTGTCAGTACTCACGCAGGAACAAGCAGGATCACACAAGCCATGTGCTTACTTTTCTAGCACATTAGATCCCGTAGCTCAAGCTCTTCCTGCGTGTCTGAAATCAGTTGCAGCAACAGCTCTAGCGATCAGACAAAGCGATTCCATAGTATTAGGACATCAATTGACAGTACAAGTACCACACGCAGTAGAGGTTCTCTTGAATCGGACACAAACACAACACTTGACTATAGCACGACTGACAGGTTACGAACTCACATTGTTTCAGCCACACATAGAAATCAGACGTTGTAGTACATTAAATCCTGCCACACTTTTGCCATTAAGTGGAACAGACCCACTGGCGCATGATTGTATTGAAGTCATCACTATTACGATGAAACCCAGACAAGACTTGACAGACGTTCCATTACCAGACCCGGACCTGACACTTTATGTAGATGGTTCATGTATGAGAACAAGTACAGGAAAGTTAGTGGCCGCTTATGCAGTCACGACAGACACCGAAGTCATTGAAACAAATTGTATTGACACATTATCAGCTCAAGCAGCAGAACTTATTGCTCTGACACAAGCCTGTATTCAAGCCAAGAATAGAAAAGTTAACATATACACAGATTCACGTTATGCATTCGGAGTTGTACACGACTTCGGAGTTCTTTGGCGAGAGAGAGGTTATTTGACTTCTCACGGTGCCAACATTCAACACGGTCCCCTCATTCAAGCTCTGTTAGATGCAATACATCTACCTACTTCAATATCTATCATGAAGTGCAAAGCCCATACAAAAGTCACCGATATTATTTCCCAGGGTAACGACCTAGCAGACCGAACAGCTAAGCAAACAGCACAGAATCGGACTCATGCAACTGACTTGACAAAGACAATAGTTCCGACGCCGACACACTGCATGACAGTTAAGGATCCCGCCCTTGATGTAATTGACATACAGACACATGCTACACCAGAGGAAATAAAGAAATGGACTGAATTAGGAGGGATCCAAACAGATCAGGGATGGATGACGAAGGGAAAATCTATATGGTTTCTCCCCGACTCAATGGTTCAAGTTATCATTAACACAATACATAGTCCAGCACATCTAGGAGAAAAAGCTATGTTAGACAGTATTCAACACATTTGGTTCAACAAACACTTACGAGCTGCAGCCAAACAGAAAGTCCGAACTTGTATGATATGTTGCCAGTTCAATCCAGGTAAAGGCGTACCTGTAGAACAGGGTGGATTTCAACCTCCCGATCACCCTTTTGAAGTCCTCCAGATGGATTATATCCAGATGGAACGATGTCGAGGATTCAAATACGTCCTCGTAGTTGTATGCACTCTTTCCCGTTGGACAGAGGCATATCCCGTCTCAGATTACACTGCCCCGACTACTGCCAAACAATTAGTTCGTGAATTCTTCCCACGGTATGGTTTGCCCCGTATCGTGTATTCAGATAATGGCCAGCCGTTCTCATCCGAGCTAATGAAACACATTTCACTCTTGTTAGGCTATCAATGGAAATTCCACTGTGTCCGACATCCCGAGGCAGCAGGTCTCGTGGAACGTCATAATCAGACCCTGAAAATACGACTTTCTAAAATATGTAGAGAGAAAGGCGTCGACTGGATAGTAGCCTTACCAGTTGCACTATTTTACATGAGAATGGTAGCACATTCTCGCACAGGGCTATCCCCGTACGAGGTGGTCTTCGGTAGGCCACCAAATATGTGGGGGACGCCTATACCTCGTAAAATCACTGATGTTGATTGTAATATGCTGACAGATTACCTTGCTTCCTTGATGTCTGCACTACAATCTTGCTGTTCACAGGTAGCTGCAGCCTTTCCCGACAACACCGAGGTAAAGCCCCATGAAGTGGTTCCTGGAGATCTAGTTCTCGTGAGAAACTTCGACAGGAGGAGCCCGCTGGAGCCTCGTTGGCAACAACCCAAGCTGGTTCTTCTAACGACGAGGACAGCAGTGAAGGTCGAGGGTCGCAAGGGTTGGTTACACTCGAGTCATATCAAGAAATTTCATGGACTACCGTCTGAACTGAACTCTCAGCCCTGCCCCCTTCCAGAGACTGATTCAAAACTCCCCCTGGTTGAACAGACCGAAACACAGGAATACAAACTGAAACTAAGGTCTAGCAAGTCAGACAATTCGATTGTTTAAGTCCTCTCCAAGGTGAATCGGTTGAATTAAGTCTTTGACATGTATCCTCTAGACCGAATTAGAGAGAAAAATAGACAGAAACGGCTCAAGAAACGTGCATACTGTAAATCACTCCATAGTCACTGTATAGTGACATTGTTGATTATGTTTTTTCTAAGTCTTTTTATTATTGCTGCAAGTATACTGTTACATATGTACTATCCTATTTCCAAGCGTGCTTACAATGTTACTGCCGAACATTCTTTTAGTGAACTACCTCCACATGAGTTGTCCTATAGATTTGCGCTGCGCAACAACACATTTATTAATGTGTTACATCATTCCCATCAGACCAGCAATGCTACCAATTGTTGGATATGTGGCCGACTCCCTCCCTATCAGAAATACAAAGGAGTTCTACCTCTCTTTCCGTACCCATTTACACACAATGGTTCCTGTGGAGCATGGTTTAGTTTGATTAACTCTTTAGATTCAAACACTGAAGTTTACCAGAGCAACTGGGTATGGGGAAACCTGAACTCAGCTTTGCTTAAAGCCTGTTACCCTAACAAGGAGGGACTTTCCAAAAGAACAGGAACTGATCTAGAAAATGAAGTATATGGATTAGGTAATTTTACACTTAACTTCATGATTCTGAATGTTGAATCTGAAGCTACACTAGTCTTGCCTGCTATGTCCGTATTACCAGTCAAAGGTGAATTCTGTGTAAGAAAGAATGGTTTAGTACACCTGGGTCATAGTAAATGTACTACTGTGATCGAATTCAGTGATAAAGGCAAGTCTACATTTAGAGCTTCCCGTCATTCCTACTTCATATGTGGTCATACCGCATATATACGCCTACCTCCAGACTGGGATGGTACCTGCTACATTGCATTCCTTTTGCCACCTGTTTTCCTAGCCCCTCCCGATTATCATAGAAATACCAATCTAGTACACCATAGACCCCAGAGAGATATCCCGATTGTTGACTACACCGAAACAGCATGGGAACAATATACAGACTTCAATAAAGGTCTCTTTCCTTACATAGGTGTTGTCTCAAACAGTAAACTGATACGTAGATTAACCAGAACCCTTGAAGCAGTAGTGAATGAAACTACCTCTGCCCTAGGCAACTTAACAGAGGAGCAGTCTGCGATGCGGATTGTTGTTCTCCAAAATCGTCTTGTCCTTGACGTCATCCTAGCAGATAGGGGCGGAGCTTGTAGGGTCATCGGATCAAGTTGCTGTGTTTTCATCCCAGAAAACGCGCCATCCGTATATAAAGCCATAACTCGTCTTCATAAGATTGCAAGCCAGATACATCAGAATCCAGGCACCTGGACATGGTCCGGTTGGTTCTGGAGCATATTGTCAGCCTGGGGATGGAAAGTCCTATCCTTCCTAGGTATTGGCTTTCTCATAGTATTCAGTTGTTGCCTATGTCTACAATGTGGACCAGCGATTTGCGGCCTGTGTGCCACATCGTGTATTCCTCGTTCAAGTTTTCATTCAAGATCCCGGAAGAAGAAAGAAGAGCAGATGATGTTACATGAACAGATTGATGGATTCCTGAAGATCGATATTTCATGAGGGTCCGTAGGGGACAAGGAGGGAATGAGGAAATATGAATTTTTATGGTCAATTGTGTCCCCTATCTAGACCCCAACGGCTCCATGTACATGCTACAAGTACATGTATGTTCCCTCCACTTCAAGCTATGAAGACGCAAATACAATTGTGTCCAACGTTAATATGTCCTCTTTCAGATCTGCCATGAATGGGTCAGATATTCCGTTCCTAAGTATGCCTTGCCACCGTCTTTATATGGTATACTTTTCACGTTTTCCAGCTCTGGCAATGTAGGCCCTGAATTCTGCCATCGAGCTTTTTCTGCTTCTGCCTCTGAATGCTCCAGCCTGGACCTGCATCTGTATCCATGAACTTTGTCTTACTTCCTGCGCGGCTAACGGTGCTTAGCCCGGCCTGTTGCCTGCCAAAACTGTATTCAGCCTTCAAGTTATCTGCTCCGCTCTTCAAGAAATGCATTCCTGTCTAGTAGCTTAGGTAAAACATTCCCCCAGCTGCAGAGCAAAGGGCCCGGCCTTACTGTCTCCATGCAAGTAATTCATGACTTTCGTTACCATGGTAGGCCCATGCCCCCTCGCATCTCATGTAGACACTTAGACGCTTGTACACGCACTAGCAGTCAGTATAGAATAGGATCTGTCCGAGAAGACCTTTCTTTCCAGATAATATAGTTCCTTAAACACAAGATATTAGATATGATTTAGGACTAGGTTGTCCTGACACCCCAGACTTCTGTCTCCTCACGTAGGGCTAAATGTCAAGTTCCCTTCACCCTCTAGTTACACGTCAATCACACGTCATGCGGCTGCGCGCGCATCTCTGCCATGTATTTCCGCTGACTTTGCAGGATTCTCTTATGGATCCACCCACTTGTGTCATCATCATAATGACGTTTTTAGTATACGCCTCTATGCACGCCTATTGTAACGCCTTTTCATTACGTATGTGTATTCTTATCAACTGTTACGCCTCCTGCATCTGTCTTTACTGTAATGTACTTCAATATAAATATGACAACTTGTCAATAATGTATTGCTGATCCCTTCCTGAACCTTTGTGGTGACGGAACTCGATTGCCTGGTTCGAACCATCATTCCTTTGTAAGGAATAAATTCCCTTTTATAACCTCAAATACCACGGATTCTACCTCTTATTTTTCTGAGTTATTCTTACTAGACTTTTACCGCATAAAAAATAGTACAGGTAATTAAAATTTACCACAATCACACCCTGCTAGTGAAAACAGAACCCCTCAAAGATCACACCCTGTAAGTGAAAACAGAACCCCTCCAAGATCACACCCTGCTAGTGAAAACAGAACCCCTCCAAGATCAAACCCTGCTAGTGAAAACAGAACCCCTCCAAGATCACACCCTGCTAGTGAAAACAGAGCACCTCCAAGATCACACACTGCCAGTGAAAACAGAACCCCTCCAAGATCACACCCTGCTAGTGAAAACAGAACACCTCCAAGATCCCACCCTGCTAGTGAAAACAGAGCACCGCCAAGATCACACCGTGCTAGTGAAAACAGTGCACCTCCAAGATCACACCCTGCTAGTGAAAACAGAGCACCTCCAAGATCCCACCCTGCTAGTGAAAACAGAGCACCTCCAAGATCCCACCCTGCTAGTGAAAACAGAGCACCTCCAAGATCCCACCCTGCTAGTGAAAACACAGCACCTCCAAGATCCCACCCTGCTAGTGAAAACACAGCACCTCCAAGATCACACCCTGCTAGTGAAAACAGAGCACCTCCAAGATCCCACCCTGCTAGTGAAAACAGTGCACCTCCAAGATCCCACCCTGCTAGTGAAAACAGTGCACCTCCAAGATCCCACCCTGCTAGTGAAAACAGTGCACCTCCAAGATCACACCCTGTAAGTGAAAACAGTGCACCTCCAAGATCACACCCTGTAAGTGAAAACAGTGCACCTCCAAGATCACACCCTGTAAGTGAAAACAGTACACCTCCAAGATCACACCCTGTCAGTGAAAATAGGATGTGATCTTGGAGAGGTTCTGTTTTCACTAGCAGGGTGTGATCTTGGAGGGGTTCTGTTTTCACTGACAGGGTGTGATCTTGGAGGGGTTCTGTTTTCACTGACAGGGTGTGATCTTGGAGGGGTTCTGTTTTCACTGACAGGGTGTGATCTTGGAGGGGTTCTGTTTTCACTGACAGGGTGTGATCTTGGAGGGGTTCTGTTTTCACTGACAGGGTGTGATCTTGGAGGGGTTCTGTTTTCACTGACAGGGTGTGATCTTGGAGGGGTTCTGTTTTCACTGACAGGGTGTGATCTTGGAGGGGTTCTGTCAGTGAAAACAGAGCACCTCCAAGATCACACCTCGCCAGTGACTGCCCTCTAAGCCAGTCTGACTGAGAGACAGACAAACACAGACCCCCCCCCCCCCTGACATTTACAAGCCTTTTGACAGGAGTAGGAGATGGGGGGGGGTAGGATAGGGTGTTTGCAAGACAGCTCGGCAGGCGCATGGATTTACATCCGTAGCATTACAGCTTGCACCCAGGAGCGTACCTTCGGGGGCGGGGGGGGGCAGAGGGTTTTGGGGGTGGGGGGTGGGAACCCCTCCCCCAATCTTACTTATCAAGCTACGCCCCTTCTTGCACCGTCATGCCCCCTACAATACTAAGACAAAGCTGGAGACTACACAAGGATTCCTACAGATATCCTGCCGCCCGCAGCTCGGCCACGTCCAGAGGACCATGTGCTGGATGACGTCAGAGGCGGTTAGTGCTGCGAGGCGGGAGTCCAGGCGCTTCCAGCATCTGATCAGGGAAGTGACGGGTGCCTATAAACTCTGATATAAGGTTCCTTAATCCTGCGCATAGCAAGGAGGCTTGTAAAATGTAAGCTGTGTTTTCTTTAATCCTGGGTCGGTAGGAAGCGGTGATATTCGCTTCCAAACACATCTGAACCCCAGAGACGGTCAGTCTCTGCACAATAAGGCATGGCCTAAACACATGCGCATTGCAAGACCTAGTGTTAGCTTCCAGGGGGCTTAGACCCGCCCACTGCTTGCCATTGGTGGGCCTCCCAGTCACTCATCTGCTGGCCACATGCAAACCTCCCCAGAGCAGGCCTGCATATGTATTCAAAGATCCCGGCCCTTTGTCACTTATTGAATGACACATGCTCCCATGAAAGGATTGTCGGCTGCTCCCCGAGATACGAAAGAATTCAAGAAACTGGGAAGGAAATGCAGAGGTGAGTCCGAGGAAACCAAATCAAACCTAGAGAAGTGCATAAAATATAGTAAATAAATCCTTCCAGAGACAACAAGGAGAGATGGCTCTTCATGGAAACATCAAAGCGGCGCCTCATAAAGAAGTCAGATTTTACTGTCCCCATTATTGATGGCCACTCCGGAGGTGTCCACAGCTCGGCCGGGTCCGTGAACCAACTCTGGGCGTTTTACGAACAGGACGAACTTGTGCTCCGCAGAGCGTCGAAGCCGAGGATTTCATTGTAATATATGACATATAACAGCATTGAAATACTGACTTGGGGAGCGCTCCACCCCTCTGCGCACCAGAGGAAGCCATCTTCACTTTTAACGGAAAGAGAGATAGGACTCTCCCGCCCAAAGGTTGATGCTGCTAAAACTATAAATAGCCTAAATACCTAAAGATTCACAGGACAACATGGAATTGCACACAAAGACAAAGAGAGGACGCGACTCGTGCCCAAACTCACCGGAAAAAGCCCCAAAGCTTGCCCACGCACCTGCCAGAGCGCTGCAATTGTGACCGCAAACTATTTCCAGGTTCTTCAAAATGCCCTGGACTGAGACGCCTGCCTTCAGGACCACGAGACGGGTGAAGCGGAGACCTCTTCAGGTCCTACAAAGTGACTACGGATCCCTCCCATCATCCTGAAGAACTTAGCCACTCACAAAGACCTCGTGGGGCTACTGGAGGAACACTGCACCTCCACGTTCACAATCAAGCCCCGGCAGGACCACGCCAAGATCATGCTCACCACACCAGAGGACTACAGGAGTGTGACCAGCATGCTTATGGACCAGAAAACGGAACACCACACCTTCTCATTGACAACTGCAAAAGCCCAGCACTTCTAATACGGGGACTTCCAGTAAACGTATCTCTTGGACACATCATTCAGGACTTAGCGAAACGTGGACTTCCAGTTAAAAATATTACACAGATTGCTTCACCGGCGGACAAGAACAATAAATTTTTTTTGTTCATTGTAACCCTGTTGGCAAGCCAGGATGGGAAACCAGCAGACCTCTCAGCAGTCATACGGCTCTGCAGCTGCACCGTCACCACAGAAGCGACTAGGGGGAAACGGGGCCCAGTCATGTGCTACAACTGCCAGTGCTCTGCATTCTTCCACCAGAAGCCAAGGTGCGTATGCTGCGGAGGCGAGCACACCTCCAACCAATGCACCAGGAACAGAGACACAGAACCAGCTATATGTGTACATTGCACAGGAAACCACCCAGCAAGCTATCGTGGCTGTCCCTACCTACAGAAGGCAAAGAAGGATGAACCACACAAGCCCCCCCAACCACAAAAGTCTTCAACACTCACCAGAAACAGACCAGGGTCAAAGGAAGACATACTTCCACAAACCCATTACCACACAGGATCCCAACCTGCAATTCAACCAACAGTCGTAGTGAAGCACCTGTGGATGGAAAGACGTACGCAGAGGTTACAAGACAGCTCACCAACAACTGCCCCGGCATCATCCTGTGAAATAGGCACAGCCATCAACTGGCAGGACCTCATCGTGAAGGTTGCGAAAGTTGTCGCAGACATGAACATTCACCCTGTGGTGACAATGGTGGCAAATCTCATCGCCGGACTTTTCCACGGCGAAGAACACAACCGCCATGGCAGCCAAATCTAAAGGAAACTCCCTCTTCTTGATGTGGAATGCCCACAGCATTCAGAAGAAAACTGCGGAATGCCCGCACCTGATAGAAACCATGGATGTGAGCATAGCGCTTATCTCCGAGACCCATCTCAAAGGAAGCCAGACGCTTAACCTAGCAAACCACAGGGTGTACCGCACAGATCGCACCACCGGAGCTAGAGGCGGAGGAACAGCAACGATCGTCAGCACTAAAGTGAAGCACCACGAGATCTCACTATCACCAATGGGGAGCGTTGAAGCAACCGGTATACAGATCCAGACATCAGCAGGCTCTCTACAGCCGACTGCCGCCTACTCACCCCCAGGCAAGCTAAGCCCAAAGGACTTGGATGCTTTACTGGACCCCAGCATCCCAACATTAATTGGAGGCGACCTTAATGCCAAGCACCAGTGCTGGAGCTCTCGCACGGCAAACAGCAAATGACACGCTCTAAATGCCCACTCAAAGGAGGAGGACTTTGTAGTGGCTGGCCCGACTCAACCTACACACTATCCACTGCATAGACCGGACATTCTGGACATCGTCGTCATGCAGAATCTCTCCCATTTAATGGAGCTGGCAACCTTAACAGCACTGAAGTCCGACCACAACCCAGTGTTGATCACAGTTGGAGACGTCCTTGAAAACCAGCAACAGGGCAACAGGCACAACAACAAGAAGGCAGACTGGAGCCTATACGAGAGAAGCCTGGATGAGACACTGGTCCCTGGCCCCATACGCTGCATTGAAGACATTGACCAGGTGGTCCGCCACTTCACAGCTGCAGTCCACACTGCTATTGTACGCAGCGTCCCTCAGCAGAAACTCCAACACTGCTCCATCTACGACCTCCCAAACGGCATCAAGCAGTCGATAGCTGACAAGAACAGAGCCCAGAGACAGTGGCAAAGGCATCACACCCCTGACCGGCTGAAGAAGTACAACGAGCTGACAAGCCATCTGAAGATGCAAATAAGCCAACACAGAACAGAAAAGTGGGAAGCAGCTACAGCTAACTTGAAGGACTCGGACAACTCTCTCTGGAGAATGACCCGGCGCTTGACTGGGAAGAAGGAACCAAACCCACCGATACAAGGACAGACTCCCCTGGCATGCAGCAACAGGGACAAGGCTGAGGTATTCGCTGACATGCTGGAGGCATCCTTCAGGCCTAACCAGGCAAGCAAACTGGCAGCAGAAGTTGAGCAAGAGGTCGCTAAGCACCACCTGGAGCACCCGCCAGAAACAGAGGTTGCAACCATTGATTGCTCAACTGATGAAGTACCGGCCCTGGTAAAGACACTGAAAAATGGCAAGGATCCAGGAAAGGACAGAATAGCCAACCAAGCCATCAAGATGCTCACAGATGCCGCAGTGGATCACCTTGCTGAGATCCTCAATGCATGTATGCAGCACCAGGACTTCCCTAAAGCCTGGAAAGAGGCAAGAGTTGTTGTTTTCCCTAAGGCTGGGAAACCACCTCGAGATCCTGCAAACTACCGCCCCATAAGTCTGCTTCGAAAAAGTTATCCTCGCCCATCTCGTGGACTTTGTGGCAAGTGAAAACCTCCTCACCAAAGAACAGTTTTAGCCATAGATTCAACATTAACAAGTCTACTGGAGTAGTCTTTCTAGATGTAGCCGAAGCATTCGACCGAGTATGGCACAAGGGACTGCTTTACAAGCTTAAAGCTCAAGTTTACAAGCTACCTGGTTAAGCTGCTGTTTAGCTTCTTTTCAGAACGGACCTTTTACGAGGCGGTACGAGAAGAATGCTCAACATCACGCCCTATTCTTGCTGGAGTGCCTCAGGGATCAATTCTTGGACCATTCCTCTTTAACATATTCACAACAGATATCCCCACGGACTTAAAGAAGACTGATCTTGCTCTTTGCGCGATGATGTTGCAGTCATCTCCCAATCCTTCAGCGACAAGGAAGTGGCTAAGAACCGTGAGACATCGCTCAGCAGACTCTCCGAATGGTATAGCGACTGGCAGATCACCCTGAACACATGCAAGACCACTGCAACATTATTCACCAGGAAGCTGAACAGGAAACATCCCCCGATCCTCCTCAATGGAGAGGAGATCAAATGGGATAACAGCAGCTCCTCCCTAGTGGTGACTCTGCACTCCAAACTCAGATGGAGAAACCACACAGAGAAGACTTGCCAGAAGGCAACAACCAAACTGGCCGCGTTGTACCCACTCCCGAGGACCAAGTCAATGCCTATGTAGAGCAAGGTGCGGGTAATCAATAATTTTAGTGATGGCGCACTCTACAAATCTGCATAAGATAACACAGTGGGATTTCCCGTTCACACCATGAACATGTAGAGCGCATCATCACTCGTGAGGGTATCCTGGTGTGTATGGCTTCTTTTATACGCCGCACAGAAAGACATATGAGGTGTTTACTGAACTTCTCTCCCATATTATGGATTACTGATGACTGCTTAGCACCCACCCACCCACCATGTCACTGGACTCTACATTTCAATCATGCCCCCCTAAACATACCTGGAAACTCAGGCCGGCCTCCCTCCCACCCCTCAAAGCCAGCCTCATCACACAGCATATTGTGCCGTCTGGTAATCTGCCCCAACGTGCTCGCAGAAACCTTGAGCACAGGCTAATCCGTGAACATCCTTAAACTCGGATTATGGACAAATAGGGTAACGATGTAGAGGGGAGTCAAAAACAGGTCTCATGCTCTTCCCTCAGGTCTCTTCCTCTTGGATGGACTCCGCTCTGTATGTGTCCGGCAAATCTAAGATCCTGTGTTGCCAGAAAGTCTCAATTACCCGTTCTGTACTAATGAAAGATCATTTTAATTCCCAATCAAATGAAAAACTGCTTTAAGCCTCCTCTGTGAGTGTAGAGAAAACTGACCTGTTCCCGATCCTCCTACAACTCATCAAGGACTTTGGACCACAGACTCGGACCGACACTGCAGTCTTTGGTGCCCCATCTCTTCTTGCTCTGGACCCTCCTCACTGACACTCCCCACACTTCGCTGAAATTCATCACTGACTGAGCACACCTACTGTCCCCAAACTCTCCTCCCACCGTTCTCTGGACTGTCCTCTGTCTGATGCTCCGGCACCCAGGACATCTCCCATCTTCACCTTAAAGGTCTGCTGTCCTGTGCACCACCTCAAGTACACTGTTCCTTTGCTCCTCAACAATGCTGGTGAACTCACCAGTCTCCCCCCCAACCCTTTGAGCAGGACTTTTCAGCCACCTCACAGCCCACTCCAGTCTGCTCTCTAGCGAGGTCCAAGGATAGATCTATGACTTCTGTCCAACCCTCACACCTCTGGTTCAGCACATCTTCTCGTCCACCATCGTGCACAAGCACATACGTTAAAATTCACTTAGCTAAAAGCTTATCCACCCCTGTCTGCGCCTCTGAAACAGTGGATTCCATATCGATGAAGGACAACCGCCTCACATCCATGGTATTAACATCACTATCTCTGATAAACGGACCTTCAACTTTGTGCCCGAACCAATCACATCCACTATACTATAAAACGCAGCGACTACACAGCCTAATCCACTATGTGCCACAGACCCGCCTCCTCTTCCCAGAGTGACTTGCACCATCCTGGTTGGTGATCCCACGAAGGCGGACCATCACTTCCACAGCAAATGACACTCTGAGCCATCATCTCACGGCAACGTGACCCACATGGGGACTCCGCTATGTAGAGACTCCAGCAATCCCCTAATATTCTGTTCCTAGTGAGTCTTTATGGCAGCACGCACTAAAAAAAGAAGGGCTGTGTGACACTACCTCAATAAAACCCTACTAGTGTCCCATCCCAGAGTCCACAACCACCTCCGGACTAAGACGTTTGCTCTACAACTGCAGGCCAGCACCGGATAGAGACCGGAGATGCTATAATTTATATGGATCTTGAAGTCATGATCGTAACTTAAACCTAGTTTAATGAACATATCCAACCTTCTGTAGACTTGCAGGTCCCACTAGGCTGTTCCATCATCTTCCTGCTAGGGAGGGGGGAACGGACGGTGGAGGAGCCATGGATGAGAGTGTCTTTTTTCCTCTCAGAGAAGTGAAGACCCAACACATCTGCACCTTCAATGTCTCAGTCTAAATTAAATCTTCCGCCTCAAGAGCGACTAGAACGAACATCTTGTATCGTTCCCAGGATGACAATCCGCCTTCATTGAATATGGTATGGAGGATACCACCTCTCAGCCGATCTTATCCAATAAAAGACATCATTTGATTGGCGACTTCAATCTCCACTGGGGAAGCCATGATGGATCCTCTTTCCAATCATTTGCCTCCTCTCCGCGTGAGAACGATGACACAATGCTCCCTAAAAACCAATCGTATTGAAGATGCTTCCCAAGAATTGATCATTACATTACAGGATGCGCTTGATGTCAAAAAGCAGCTTCTTGTCTATTGGTCCAATAATTTTCAAACACCAATTCACAAGTTCTTCACCAAATCTACGCCTTGTGGCCCCCACACAAGGGTGAGCACTCGAATTAGAGATCCTTATAATAATGACTGCAATGATCTTTAGCTACAGGTTGGCTCCCCCCCTCCTATGAATACGCAAGGATCCTTTCCAGAACGCATCGAATACTTGGTGCACCTTCAGAGAAACATCTAAACGGGAACTTCTACAAACCACATGGAAACTCAATCCATTTAATCACTTCGCTGGCGTAAACCTGTTGAACTAGCTAAAGAAATGTGGTCTGGTTCAAACTTCTGCATCTATCCCCAACTCAAGGAGCCTTTCCAAAGTGCTGAAGAGGTGGACACGTGTCTCACCTTCTTAAAATTAAATCCACTGATGATCAGGATGACATCAGCAACCTCTGTCCAATCACAGGTCTATGTTTCCTGGCTTCAGTCGTCAGTTGGTTCATCCATGAGAACAATTGCCTGGATGACTTCTAGGCTGGCCGTAGAGCCAGTTCCAGCATGGGACAGCCATCCTGCAGATTACCGACCACGCTCTCCGTGTCGAAGACCATGGGGACTCCTGCCTACCGACTCTACGTCATCCCTCGGCAGCGAAGGGCAACGCCAGTCACATGATCATCATCCTCATGATACCAGAAGGTACGGGCACCAAAGGCAAAGGTCTGGAGCGGGTCATATCTTATTTATCAAATCAATTTCAATGGATGAAAAACGCCTGCTCACTGTCCAGCCTCATATTCGTTACTCCATAGGGCTCTGTTCTCGCTTCTCTCTTCAGTCGCCTTCTCGACCCCTTGCGAGAGACAACAGAGTCTGGCATTTCTAGCCATCATCAGGATACCCTGCTGTGTTTAAAGATATATTCCTGCTGATATTGACTCTAGGCAGAATACAGTGTTGAGTGTCCGCTCGTCACTTTATTTAACCCCAATAAAAGGGTTACTGCTCTGATTTCTCATGTCCTCCATCCAAGGTCAGCACCATTTGGATTCCACCAGCATTTGGCCCATTTCCAGCGTCCAACTGTCACTAAAAATGTCAAACCTTTGGGCTCCATCCTGGACAACAGACTCAATCTCCATAAACATATCAACATGACGGCTAGAAATGCAAGCGAATATCCCAACCTCAAGGATATCGAACCTCCCTGGTAAGAAGGCCTCTAGGAAGTGACGGGCACTGGTCTCATCGGGGTTAGACATTGGGAACATCATCCGCCCAGACATCCCGAATAGTCATCTTGTACTCCTCAAAGTCTCTCTGCACGCAGCAGCCAGACTGATCTCGGGCATTGGTGATTATGACAGAAGGAGGGTGGGGGCACTCTGCCTCACATCCCAGCATTCAATTCACCCCAATGCATCATGGTAAATGCAGTGCATGATAACACTTACTTCAGCAGTATCGTTTAATGTTTCACCCTTGTTGGTGCAGCCTGTGCTGTTTCCAACTCTAGACACGTGTTACTGGATTAATTAATTCATCAGTAGGGGGGCAACAAGTCATTTGGGGGGTTGGAAATGCTGCCCTAAGTCTTCTCAGGTCTCTATGCCAATCGTTGGACGCAGGTGCATCAACCAGAGCTCGTCAGCCCTTTAGCTCAAAGGAGCCTTTTCAAATAGGAGGAGGGTGGGAGCACACTGCCTCACATCCCAGCACTCAATTTGCCCCAATGCATTATGGTAAATGCAGTGCATGATACCACTTACTTGATGGTTGTTCAGATCCTGCAGTTATGTTGACTTTCTATGGAAGGTAGATTCCCTTATAAAATTAATTGTACAGTTCATAAACTCGTCCATTCTGGCCAGCTGCACTGCCTGGCCATGAAACTGAAAAACTCTGGAGGGACTCAACATCGCCACAGGTCCCAGTAGCTACTGGTGGGGATACCGGCTTTCAACAACAAACAGCCTCTAACCAATCAATCAATCTCAGGATGGCAGTCGGATCTCAAACCATATTTCATACAGCTCCTCGTCATTGGATCAGATCGGTCGGTAACACCCACTCATCTTGCGATCAGGCCAACAGTGCCGCCTTGCCTTATATACTCCGTTTTACTGTGACCAGGAACCTCACTCCTTTTCTAGGCGAGTCTACTCCCAGCCGGCTCTGCCCTGCAGACCTGCATGCAACTTGATGATCCTTCAAGATCCGGGCAGTAACTTTACCTGCATGTGTGGAAGTTACAATACCAGCCCTTGCTGTACTCCACCCCTGCTCGTCTTGGAATACTATGGTCTTTAATGAATAACTTCAATTGAGTTTTTGTACTAGTCTGCATGTCTTTCAGATGTTTATTTTAGGCTATATCCGGAAAATATATTGAAGAAGAACGACAAACTCGAAGAGCCTGGCGGGGAAGGACGTCCGTTCGTCGAATGAATAAAGTTCACTCTGAATCCCAGACACTCAAGCTCACTCCCATGAAAAGAGAAACACCATGGATGAACTTCTAATGAGACTTCTCTGCCTGGTCCACTAAGTTCAACAAGTTCAGACGAAGCCACGAGCACCTGAAAATTATAGAAGGTGTCACGTGGAGTCCCTCTGGAAGAGTCTGTGAAACAAAAGCTACTCACTAGAAGAAGAGACCCAGCTCCATGGCCAGGCACAAGCCTAAGCAACAGAATCTGGGGCAGCTGAGAAGTTGGAACAAACCTTTGGTTACAAAACTGGCCTCTGAGGAAGTCACACCACAAGCACACTCGGCAACCGATATCAAAGGAGTAATCAGAAACTAAGAAAACGAGCAACAGAGGAACACACCAAGAAAAGAAGAGAGAATGCTTTTGATGCAGACCAAGCTAGCCCTGCGAGGGCATCTGCACCGGTACAAGACAAGAATATCACTAATATGGCAAAGAACACCATCACCACAAAATAAGCAAAGGACAACGCAAACAAGGTGCCTACGAACCATGAAGCATTCAGATTCACCACCATGCATGAGCAGGATAAGACCAAAGTACTCACCTTGGGCAGCATCAGGACCACAGGGGTCACCTTGACATGAGTCACAGAAAAGCTTGTGGTCATGAATGAATGCTTAATCATGGTGTCAGGTGAGCAGAACACAAACAAAACATATCCACAGCTGGGTCGTTGGAGGATGGGAAGCCATGTAGCACATTTGTACTGGACGGTGGAGCATCACTGAACTACAACTGTGTCATTTAGGACAAAAACATAAAAAGCCAGACTGAAGCTGGAACAGCCTGATGTAGGAGATTTAAACGCGTTTGGCCAAAGATCCTCTGCTGTGCCAAGTCAAACTGAGCCTAGTGCTAATGTTTGAAAAACGCTCAGTAGAGGCCGACATACATGTGATGGATGGACTCCTCACAGCTGATCGTCTCCTCAGCTTTCACACAGTTCATCACTTCCAAAGAATCCTTGTCTTATGTATGCTGGAAGAGAAACCTGCAAAACACAACCGGGGCTGTTCTACAAACTGGGAAAGATGAATCACTTTGAGGTACATCGATGTTCCAAAACAATATAGAGAGAGCTTGAACAAGTACTAGCAGCTGAGATCATAGAGGAATCTCAGGATCCACCCTGTGGGTTTCACCACTCATGGTAGTGTCCAAATGAAACACAGGAGGAAAGGTCTGCTTTTGTGTTGACATGTAGACCTCAAACTCAGCCATCGAGACAGACACCCAGGACCACTCATAAGTGACATGATCACACTCTAGAATAGAATCAAAATATTCTCTAAACTCTATGTCAACAAGGGCTCTCATTAGCTTAAGTTCTACAAAGACTTGTGAGGAACCACAAGGTTCACTGCACACCGGGGACTGTTTAGTTGCAAGAGGTTGAGCTTTGGACTGTCATCAGCAGCCAAGATATTCGAAGAGATTGTCAGGTGGGTGACCAGACCCATTGTCAATGTGCCGCACTAGAGTGCAGATGCCCATAGCCTTGTGGAAGAACATAAGGGCCTGCAGAAGGTGCGTCGGGTGATACAAATTTAAAAACTGATGCTGAATGCCACAATCTACAAGTTCATCAAAAAACATCTAAAACATTTTGGACGCATTATCTCTGGAAAAAGCCATGTGCGGCTGCCGTGAAGAGGAGAAGTGTCCGAGGAGATCCAAGCCTGGATCTAGGATGGAAAGAACCTGAAAGCAGAGGGGACAGAGTCTGGGTCACTTGCCAGTAACCGAGGGCAGGATGGACCAATGCCCACAGATGTCGAGTGCTCCAGGTGAGTTGACAGGTGTCTTGACTCTTCAGCCACGAGGTCCAGGAGGTGTCAACGAAGTCCACGAGCCGGATTCGAGCTGTCCCACGAAGTCTGTCGAGTGCTGCGGTGTCGGCGACCAGATTGGACCCAACAAGCCTTGGCAACGGCAAGTCTTGTGGAAAGAGAAGGATGTCGGTGCAGATCAGCAAGGTCTGAGGAACTCACCCAGTGAGGATAAGTCAGGACACGTCTGGAGCAACTAGGGAAGCCGAAGCAGAAGAGAAGTTGCCTTCGTGGGGACCCACCAGCCAACGGGCTGGTGATCACGAAGGAGCCTCAAGCGGTCGCACTAGAACCCGGCCCATGGGTTACTCGTGGAGTGGAGGCCGGAGATCTTCGTGCAGTCAGTGCTCAAGGCTGGGGCTACTCGGAGCCCAAAGCAGAACTTCAAGGATGAACAGGAAGTCGATGTACCAGCAATAGTATGCGGTGCCCAGGGGTCACGGTTCCTCGTCACCCACGATCGCCACGGGCCTCAGCTTTGCTGTGGACTCAGGGTAGCCTCTAGGAAGTCAGGAAATCCACCTCTGGTGATGCAGAGACTTCGGTGTCCAGCAGGAGCTTCGGAATTGCAGACCGGACAGTTGCTTCTTTGGTGCCTGCCAAGCAGGGGAGTCACTCCTTGACTCCAAGGAAGATTTCTTCAGTCTTCTAGTCAGGATAGAACGTCGAAGGTCCAGGATATATATTGCAGAGTTTCGTCCAGGGTAATCTAAAGTCGCAAGGACTGGGTTCCCATACTTATACTAAGTTTGGGGGTTGGACATACTCTGGGGACCCACCTATGGGAGGGTTTGGAAAGAGAGGTGGTTACACCCATTTCCTTTGTCCAGTTTCACGCCAGAGCAGGGGCAGATACCCCCTGCAACCGGTTTGAACTGGACTATGCACAGGGACACCAAGTGTGCCCCCAGTGCAGGACTTCAAAGCACCAGAGAGTGCTCCCACCTAGCCCCAATACACATCTGCCTGTCTGGGGAGGTGGTTACACCTCCCTGGGACAGGAAACCTATGGTCCAGGCCTCCCCTGCTGGAGTTTCGGTCAGCAGCAGGGGGCCAGACCCGTGTCTGTGGCAGAGGCATCCATTTTGTGATGCTAGGGCTGTAGAAAGTCCTACCGGGTTAGACCAGTGTGAACATGTCTCTTCCTCTAGAAGGGTGGAATGCTATCCCCGCCGCCAGAACTGGCAGGGGGGGGGGTAGTATTCCAAAGCGTTTGACACCGACATGTTTCCGTGCAGCCATCCCAAAGTTGGCATTTACCGCGAGGTTATAATGCACTTGAGAGTATATGGTCACGCTGCACCACAAACAGCATGAGAGGAGGTAGTCCGAACGCTGCAGAGGGGCTCTGCTCATGCAGGGGCACCCTCTCACATAAAAACCATGCACTCTGCCTTCAGGATTGTTAAGGCCTGCCATAGGAGTGACTTATAGGTTTTATATGTGTGTGCAATGGTAGTGATATAGGTAGCCTATACCACTGTAAGGGGTGCAAGCACACCCTTACCCAGGCTGCAGTAGCAGACCTGTGGTGCCATTTTGGAGTGCTTCCCAGGGGTGGCATAATACATGCTTCAGCCCCTGGTAGGCCTCTGAGGTACCTATGCCCTAGGTACTTAGTATACCATACACTAGGGGCTTATAAGGCACTCCAGAATCCAATTAGAGAGGAAGCAAGAGGGAGGGATACTGGGAAGAATGTCAGGAGGGAGGGATACTGGAAAGAGTGAGGAGGAGGGGTAATGGGAAGAGTGTCAGGAGGTGGGATACTGGGAGGAGAGTGAGGAGGGAGGGATACTGGGAAGAGAGTGAGGAGGAGGGGTAATGGGAAGAGAGTCAGGAGGGGGGATACTGGGCAGACAGGAGGGAGGGATACTGGGAAGAGAGGAGGGAGGGATTCTGTGAAGAGAGTCAGGAGGGGGGATACTGGGCAGAGAGATAGGAGGGGGGATACTGGGCAGAGAGACAGGAGGGGGCTAGTGGGAAGAGTCGGGAGGGATACGGGGAAGGGAGTGAGGAGAGAGGGGTACTGGGCAGAAAGTCAGGAGGGAGGGATACTGGGAAGCGTGTCAGGTTGGGGGGATACTGGGAGGGAGTCAGGAGGGGGGATACAGCGAAGAGAGTCAGGAGGGAGGAACACTGGGGAGAGTCAGGAGGGAGGAACACTGGGGAGAGTCAGGAGGGAGGAACACTGGGGAGAGTCAGGAGGGAGGATACAGCGAAGAGAGTGAGGAGGGATCCTGGGACAAGAGTCACCAGGGGCTGCATCAGAAGGCAGGGCACTGCCCATCACCCCAGATCTCGGATGCCGGCCGCTGCTGCAGTGCTCAATTCACAGAATCGGATTCCAATAAACACCACCCGATTGTTATTAATCCCACGTCCTCGCGCACCCGCCGGTGAAAGGAGAAGTAGCCGGACCGATAATGGAATAAAACCCATCGAGCAGCTCCGCAGCTGGACGCACAATGCATCACAACTGCAACACCATCACAGCAGCGCACGCCTGCTTCACACCAACAGCCCCTCGGAGTGTGGAGCGCAGCACGAAGCGCCTTGCAGCTGTCTCTCCCAGAGGAGCACACTTCAATGCTACAGGCTCAGGGCATTCCCACGCACACTGTCCCTCTCATACATGCATCAGAAGAACATTAAATGTGTACCACTGACTACACACCGCACGCTTCTACTTCATCAGAACACGCTGCCCCCAAAACTGCCTGCAACACCACCACCACCACCACCGAGGTTCTGATTAAACGCGAAATATATTCCGGGAATGAATAGATCTTCAATGATGATGTTAGCATGAAAGGGAACCAAATATTATCCATGTTCTGTATGCTGTGGGAGCAGTCATGAAAAGAATTAAAAACCAACTGCACAGCAACCAATCAACTGCACAGCAACCAACCACTGTTGCAGCAACCAACCACTGTTGCAGCAACCAACCACTGTTGCAGCAACCAACCACTGTTGCAGCAACCAACCACTGTTGCAGCAACCAACCACTGTTGCAGCAACCAACCACTGTTGCAGCAACCAACCACTGTTGCAGCAACCAACCACTGTTGCAGCAACCAACCACTGTTGCAGCAACCAACCACTGTTGCAGCAACCAACCACTGTTGCAGCAACCAACCACTGTTGCAGCAACCAACCACTGTTGCAGCAACCAACCACTGTTGCAGCAACCAACCACTGTTGCAGCAACCAACCACTGTTGCAGCAACCAACCAGTGTTGCAGCAACCAACCAGTGTTGCAGCAACCAACCACCTGCGCTGCAACCAACCACCTGCGCTGCAACCAACCACCTGCGCAGCAACCAACCACCTGCGCAGCAACCAACCACCTGCGCTGCAACCAACCACCTGCGCTGCAACCAACCACCTGCGCTGCAACCAACCACCTGCGCAGCAACCAACCACCTGCGCAGCAACCAACCACCTGCGCAGAAACCAACCACCTGCGCAGAAACCAACCACCTGCGCAGAAACCAACCACCTGCGCAGCAACCAACCACCGGCGCAGCAAGCAACCACCGGCGCAGCAAGCAACCACCGGCGCAGCAAGCAACCACCGGCGCAGCAAGCAACCACCGGCGCAGCAAGCAACCACCTGCGCAGCAAGCAACCACCTGCGCAGCAAGCAACCACCTGCGCAGCAAGCAACCACCTGCGCAGCAAGCAACCACCTGCGCAGCAACCAACCACCTGCGCAGCAACCAACCACCTGCGCTGCAACCAACCACCTGCGCTGCAACCAACCACCTGCGCTGCAACCAACCACCTGCGCTGCAACCAACCACCTGCGCTGCAACCAACCACCTGCGCAGCAACCAACCACCTGCGCAGCAACCAACCACCTGCGCAGCAACCAACCACCTGCACAGCAACCAACCACCTGCGCAGAAACCAACCACCTGCGCAGAAACCAACCATTGTTGCAGCAACCAACCATTGTTGCAGCAACCAACCACCGGCGCAGCAACCAACCACCGGCGCAGCAAGCAACCACCGGCGCAGCAAGCAACCACCGGCGCAGCAAGCAACCACCGGCGCAGCAAGCAACCACCTGCGCAGCAAGCAACCACCTGCGCAGCAAGCAACCACCGGCGCAGCAAGCAACCACCGGCGCAGCAAGCAACCACCTGCGCAGCAAGCAACCACCTGCGCAGCAAGCAACCACCTGCGCAGCAAGCAACCACCTGCGCAGCAAGCAACCACCTGCGCAGCAAGCAACCACCTGCGCAGCAAGCAACCACCGGTGCAGCAAGCAACCACCTGCAAGCAACCACCTGCGCAGCAAGCAACCACTTGCGCAGAAACCAACCATCTGCGCAGCAACCAACCATCTGCGCAGAAACCAACCACCCGCTGGCACAGACCACAAAGGTGGAACCCTTGAGTGTGTGATAACACACTCAAGCATAAATACGAACTCGAACTACTACTCCAATCCCTAGACCGGCACTTCGTTTTTCTCACTGAAACTTGGGCTATGGATTGCTCGGAGCCCGCCTGGGCCGCGGTTACCCCAGTAGGCCACTCCCTGGCCAGTGTTGCGAGATCAGGCAAAAAAGGAGGAGGCTTCGCGATTATTTACCGGTCCATGTTGAAGGCCACTTTTGCATCCTGTCAGCTTCCAGGTGCAGCAGCCATGGAATTTAATATTAAATTCTCCAACTCTGCCTCTTTTCCTGGCCTACTCCTATACCCACCCCCTGGCCCAAAAACACTTTTTACAGGGCCTGCAAACATTAAAGGAATCATGTCTGGACTTCCCAACCTTCACTATACTAGGGGGTTGTCATTTCTACTTGGAAGCAGACAAAAACAGACACAATCACGCTGGTTGACAATTTAGAAAGTTTTGGCCTAACACAATTAGTCTCTGAACCCACACATAATGCCCAACACTCCCTTGATGGTACCTTCACCAACCACCTCAATATATCGGTCGATAAAATATTTCCAGTAACCTGGTCGGATCACAGTGTCAGCTCCTTTATTCTTTCCTGCAAGGAGAGTGACCGTTCCCAGCCCAAGAACCTGCCTCGGGTCCAATCCAGGGCCTGGCATAAATTAGGGAAAGATGAGCTAACGGAGGGGCTTGACACTAGCCGTCCTACCTCAGGAGGAAATGCCAACGAGGCGGCCGATGACCGGGACAGCTGGATCCAAGCTCTGTTGACCAGCTAGCCCGGCTTAGATTAAACACACAATGGTGAAAAGGGCTTCTGCCCCCTGGTATAATCCGGACCTTAAAGCCATGAAAACGAGGTGCAGGCACCTGGCGAGATCTTGGTGAGTAGATTACAGTGAACAGAGTAAACTGCTCCACCAACGTGCCCTGGAGGAACACAAGCAAGCCAATATTAATGCAAAAAAGCTGTATTTCACTAACACAATATAGGGGGCCAAAATCTAATCACAAGAGCTTTTTAAGACGGTCACTGCACTATCTAAACTTTACTCAGATATTTAAATATGGTGCTGGGGTGAGTGTCTTGTAGTTGGTCATTACCATCCAAGCGTGTTTTCTCGTACTGAAAGTTTATCGACTAGCAGCGAGTGAAGCTTTGCCGATTTATTTATAGTTTGCTTAAAGGCAGAGTAGGGCAGGTTGGTTTCCCAAAGCTCACATGTGCAGGTTTGTAGTAATGCCTTTTTTAGGTATTGATTGTATGGGGACTTTGCATCTTTCTCTAATTCATCCCACAGAGCCTTGTTCAATTCCGAGTCTACAGTGTTTTGTTTCAGGCTGTAGCATTGCTTGATGGTCGCGTACATTCTCCCCAGCGTTTCGTTGGTTACCCCAAATTCTAGTCTGATCTGTGCTGGGGATGCCGCCTGATGAATTTGAAAGACTCTTTTCTAGGTTGTAGCTTGTGCTTTGTTTAGCAGGTCGGCGTCTTTCCCGTGTAAAGCTGTACTGGCATATGATAGCGTTGGTAACATTTTGGCTTTTATTACTGCTAGTAGGGGTTTGAATGATGGGCCCTTAAGGTTTATTGATAAAGACCTGAAGACGAATGATAAGGCATTTGATCTCTGAGTCATGTAGGTTTTTTGCTTCCGGTGGTTGTGCCTGTTGTCGAAGTAGAACCCCACATTTATATTTTGGTACTACTTCTAGCTTTTTGCCCTCTAGTTGGAATTGTTGTTTGGCTCTCTGACGTCTGCTAATAAGCATCGTTTTGCTTTTTGTAATGTTTATCGCTAGCTTGTTGTTGGCTATAAATTCCAGCATTCCTACAAGCAATCTTTGTAAACCGATCTTGGTTAGGCTCATCAAGACAACATCTAGTTTAGGTGGGTGGGATATGATCTTGTTAAGTTTTGGTGTGAGGTCTGCAATGAAAAGATTAAAGAGACGGGGGCCGGGACACATCCTTGTTTGAGCCCTTCGGTGGCTTTAACTTTTCTTCATAGCCTTGCGCCATCTCCCAGTTTTACTCTCATCCATGTGTTGGACTATAAGAGCAATATTCCTCTAAGTATTTTATCAGGGATGTTCCATGTGCGCAATTTTCCCCATAGAATGTGATGGTCCACGCTGTCCAAAGCCGCCTTTAGGTCGATAAAACAACATTCTTGACCATTCTCAACACAGTTTCAGACAACATCACTCCACAGAGTCTCTCTTGATTATGGCTACAGAGGAGACACGTGGACAACTGGACAGCGGTGGCAAGGCCATCCTAATCCTCCTGGACCGATCAGCCGCTTTCGATACCGTTAAGCATCAGGTATTGATCCTAAGGTTGAAGGAAGTAGGTGTCAATGAAGGGGCGCTCAGTCTTCTGACTTCTTTCCTCATGGATAGAGAACAAAGGGTCTGTTGTGGCAACCACCAATCAGAGATTCACCCTCCCCTGTGGAGTTCTTCAAAGGTTTGCACTGTTCCCCACACGCTTTAACATTTATGTGACACCTCTGGCTGAGTTAACCAGAGAACATGGTATTTCGTTAGTGTCATTTGCCGATGACACCCAACTGGTCATCTCCCTCGCTTCCAACGTTGACACTATTGCAGTGAAATTCCACAGCTGTCTAAAACACATCATGGACTGGATGCATCAGACGCATCTCAAACTTAACACCGGGAAAACTGAAGTTATGGAGTTTGGGACTGGTGCAACACTCTGGAACCAGGGCTGATGGCCGGCAGAGGCAGGAAATTGACCTGTACCTGCAGGAAAGGTCAGGAATTTGGGAATTTTAATGGACAATCAGCTGAGCTTTGAAGGCCAAATCAACCAGCTCACATCTGCATGTTTCTTTCAGCTGAAAGTACTCCGTAAAATCTGTGCCAGGCTTGGTGCCCCCCTCTGGGTCACCGGAGCAGTAAAAGCTCTACTAGCATGATCTAAAGGAGCAGTCGAAGCTCTACTACCAAGACCTACAGGGCAAGTAGAAGGTCTACTACCAAGACCTACAGGAGCAGTAGAAGCTCTACTACCAAGACCTACAGAAGCAGTAGATGCTCTACTAGCATGACCTGCAGAAGAAGCTCTACTAGCATGACCTACAGAAGCAGAAGAAGCTCTACTACCAAGACCTACCAGAGCAGAAGAAGCTCTACTACCAAGACCTACCAGAGCAGAAGAAGCTCTACTACCAAGACCTACAGGAGCAGTATAAGCTCTACTACCAAGACATGCAGAAGAAGCTCTACTACCAAGACCACACAGGAGCAGTAGAAGCTCTACTACCAAGACATGCAGAAGAAGCTCTACTACCAAGACCACACAGGAGCAGTGGAAGCTCTACTACCAAGACCTACAGGAGCAATAGAAGCTCTACTACCAAGACCTACAGGTGCAGTAGAAGCCCTACTAACACGACCCACAGTAGCAGTAGAAGCTCTACTACCAAGACCTACAGGAGCAGTAAAAGCTCTACTACCAAGACCCACAGGAGCAGTAGGAGCTCTACTACCAAGACCTACAGGAGCAGTAGAAGCTCTACTACCAAGACCCACAGGAGCAGTAGGAGCTCTACTACCAAGACCTACAGGAGCAGTAGAAGCTCCACTAGCACGACCTACAGGAGCAGAGGAAGCTCTACTAGCAAGACCCACAGGAGCAGTAGAAGCTCTACTAGCACGACCTACAGAAGCAGAAGAAGCTCTACTACCAAGACCCACAGGACCAGTAGAAGCTCTACTAGCACGACCTACAGAAGCAGAAGAAGCTCTACTACCAAGACCCACAGGAGCAGTAGAAGCTCTACTAGCAACATCTACAGGTGATCGGCCAGATCATTTCACTCTGGAATGTTTCAAAAATGTCTTTCAAAACTACTTTGAGCTTGATGGTAGTTTGTACCAACAAACTTAAGGGACTAGCATGAGATCATCGTGTGGTCCCATCATAGCGAATATCTATATGGGAGAATACGAACCTAAACATATTTTTAATGAAGTTGTCCCTTTTTTTGAAAATATAAAGCATTGGCGCCGCTTCATTGATTATATTTTTTCATGTGGTCCCAACAAGAGGAAAGCCTTAGAGAATTTATAGAATGGCTGAATCTCAGAGACAAAACCCTCACATTCACCGCCAAATATAACTTGGATTTCCTAGATATCTGGATTCGGGGAAGGAGGGAAATCTACGGGTCAGCTTCTACAGAGAGCCTACAGCTGGGATCACAGGGCTACTTCACCCCAGCTCCCATCCCAACTCTTAGAAGGACGCTATCCCTTTTGGGGAATTTTTAAGGTTCAGAGGAAATTGTTCATGTATCAAAGTATATGTGATAGATGGAAAGACACTGAAGCAGAGACTCTTAAAAAGAGGGTAGCCTAAACGCTTGGTGAGACAAGCGTTCAAAAGAGGCAAAGTCTAGAATCGAGATGCCCTCCTTCAGGGACCCAACCGCAAAAAAGAAGACACATTGGTTTGTGTTGTCAACAACTCCAACTTGAACTATGAAGTTAGTAAAAACTTTGATAAAAATGGAAGATTCTAAATGTAAATGAAGGAGAAACCACACTGGACAGACCAATTTTTGCATACAGAAGGAAAGAGAATATAAGACACAAACTGATTCATAGGAGACTAAAATCACAATAAGAACAAGTACAAAGTTCCATTTCTGGAACTACTTTGGTCACGGCTTACCACAGGTGTCAGGCATGTGATACTGCAGTGATAACAGATCGGAGGCACTATGGAGGACGAACATGACTACTACGAGACATGCCGAACCGTAGAAGCTCCAATGTAATTCACCGCATCACCGGTCCTTGTGGGCTCCGGTACATTGGATTAACAGGCCGGGGATTCAGGATCCGTTACGGAGAACACAAATTACCTATGAGGACCCAAAAATAAATAAATAAATAAATGAATGAATACAAAATCGAGCACCCCTAGGTCAGCACTACTGTGAAAAAGGCCAGACAGAAAGGGAATCACAATGGCCCATCGTGGAAAAGTGAAAGCCAAGCAAGGTCAAGCCATGTCAGACACTCGCAACGACAGACTTAATGGATCTTCCGGCTTAACACTGTAAAGAAGGGGCTTAATGAGGAAACAGTACGGCGCACGGTTGATCCATGTGCTCCTCGGATGCGGCGGTCTTCAGTATACTTTACCCGAGTGCCCCCTCTGATGAACTGGAGGACATTAGAAGTCTCTGTTCTTAAACCGCCAGCGCACAGGCATTAACTAGTGGTTTCCCATGTCTGGGCAGTAGGATGTTCCAAGATACCTGGATATGCAGGACAAACACAGAGCCCATTGGCCTGGACGACCTATGCATAGTTCATATGGTAGAGTCGCTGAGCTGAAATCAGACCGTATTGGAGTAGACGGCGGATCACCGACTGGGCACATCTAGGTCTTGGCAGAGAGATGTTTTGGGCAAAACTTCCCCCTCGTCTTTCCAAAGACATGCTATGCAGCTGGTAGCCACCGTAGGATGGTGTGCTTTCCTATAATGTGGCAAAACTCTGGAACGCACTACCCCCACACCTTCGCGCCGAACCCCATCTCTTGCCAGTTCACAAACTTCTTAAAACCTGGTTATTTGGACAATCAGCCCTATAACTCCACCCGGTTCTCTATTCAGTCGCTAGCGCTGGGATGCCCGAGGGTAGCTATACACTCTACAAATGCTGAATAAGAATAAGAATACTTAAGGTATTTTTGTGTGCAGTCCGGGTTAGATGTTTATCCCATCAGCAAGAGCACGCGGGACAAATTCAGCAAACGCTTTGGCTGTACCTGCAGGAGTGTGAGGAGAACGCGTCATACACAGACGCTGGTCATTTGCATATGACAAGGTAAGAGACCTTTAGGCCTAGGGAGGAATATAGCTTAAAAAAAAACTCTACCTCGCTGTCCCGGCTAAACACAGGGATGCTGGCAGCTTTAGAGAAGTTTTATATTTCAGTAAGGAGAGAGCGCTGCCCCCTAGTTTAGCATCTATGGAGACATGAGCATTTTTTCAAATGTCCCCTTCACTTAACCATGGTCAGGGTGAGAGGCGAGGACTCGTGTTCCATAAACGCTATTGCCACACCGGCATTAGCGTAAGGAGAATGCGTTCACATACGAACGCACTTAGACCTAGGGCGATATATGTGTTATTTCTACCTCTGAGTCAGAGTTTAACACAGGCATGCAGGCAGGACCCAAGAGAAAATGTGTACTTCTATAAAGAGGGTTTCCTTTTTAAATCTTTATTGTATTGGACTGTAATTGCATTTATATAGCGCTTCCTATAACTGACGAGGCGTCGAATCACTTTTTAAGCAGCTGGCGCGCTACTTTCGAATCCATAAAGGATTAGTGGTGAATTAGGATAGTGAAATATGAAATTCCTTTGAGAGGTGGACATGCTAGTCTGTTTTTAGGATTGAGAAGGATCATGGAGGGATAGAAGTGGAAAAGGTTTGCATTTATATAGCGCTTGCTACCTCTGATGAGGTGTTGAAGCGCTTTTAGAATAGTAGCACGCTATTACGGGACCAAAAAAGGTTTAGTGGTGAATAAGTCTGGGAAAATATGAAATTAATTTGAGCGGTGGACAGGTTAGTCTTATTTGGATTGAAAAGGATTGTGGAGGATAGAAGAGGGAAGGGTCTGGAAGATTTTTTTTTTTTTTTACTAACCACACATTTACCACTTTAATAAAATACGCTGCTAAAAACCGCTGCAATAAAACCCGGGCTTGACCCCCTCAACAGTGTCACACCCTGGGGACAGCCCTCTTTGCATCTCGCCATCAGAACCACCCCCGCATTAGTGATTATGGTGGGACACGAGACCTTCTCAATGTCCGTTTTATGGTGAACAGAATTAGAGTGACGGGTGTGGACCAGGGTGTCCATGTTTGAGACCACATACGATCAGCACGATAAGGGCTAAAGTCCATCTTTGTTCGATCATGCCCTTCTTATCGGACTATATCAATAGCCTGAAAGTAATGGATGGAAACAACAAAATGATCCGTGATTTCTGTATTTTATCTCCTGTCCAGGAACCTTGAGTGACCATGTGCAGGGCCCAGGTGGACCCTCGGAAAAGCAGAGATATGTTGAGCTCCAGTACAGAGGAACTCTCAACATAAAATCATTTGCGCTGGAGAAAATATAGATTCTATTCTACACCTCGGTGCGATGCTGGTGCGGCGCACGTCCCTGTATACATAGATAATTGGCAAATTCTGAGGGCTGACCCTCAGCTGGCCAGGTTTCAATATGAAGACAAAGTATGTTTTTTTGTGTATCCTCTCCGCGTCGTTAGTCCTTTGAAGCTGCCCTCTGAGGCTGCACCAGTGAGGCCGAGGGCGAGTATTTACAACGCCAGGCAAGGCGCAGTCACCCCGTGAGAAGAGGGAAACGCACACTAGCGACGCTTCTTTTCATGTGTTTAAGTACACATTGGAGGTTTTAAAATCAGCTTTTCACTTCATGCCATACAACGAGCACGTGGCAAGAGTGGCTTCGTCGACTTCGGGGCTTTCCTGCTTGCCCTGTGGGGCAGAGGGTTGGAGTGTTAGTCATTCCGTTTACCACTACAACACTGACGTAACAAAAATGGAGGGGGCCTCCCTGCACGGTACGAAGAGGGGCCCCTCCGGGCTCAATCAGGAGCTCTCTGGCCAGAGAGCCGTGCCGAGGGGGCCCTCTGGAGCTTGGGCCCCCCTCACCGCGGGCCTGCCTTACGCCTACAAAGGCATTCTTCGTTCAAATCTTTTCTGGAAATCTTTTCGGTTTGTTGGTGAAGGTTTCTTACTTGTGCAGGAGAAGTGTTTTTACAAAATAAAGTTTAATAACTATTTGCGTCTGAGGCTGCTCTGCAGTTAATTATGTCATTCCAGATCCTCTTTGCTGTTCTGCCAGTTCCGAATAGTAACTCTTGGTGGTCCTGAAGAAGGCGGACTCAACACACTTTCCACCGAAACGTCGGTAGACCGGAACATCAAGAGGTCATCCTACAGAAGGATGTGTCTGGGAGGCCATCCTGCAGAAGGATGTCTCTGGGAGGCCATCCTGCAGAAGGATGTCTCTGGGAGGCCATCCTGCAGAAGGATGTCTCTGGGAGGCCATCCTGCAGAAGGATGTCTCTGGGAGTTCATCCTGCAGAAGGATGTCTCTGGGAGTTCATCCTGCAGAAGGATGCCTCTGGGAGGCCATCCTACAGAGGGATGTGTCTGGGAGACCATCCTACAGAGGGGGGAAACATCCTTAACAGCGAAGTTTTAATTACGACTTACCTGAACAACGAAGCCCGAACAGCGACAATCCTTAATAACGACTTTCCTAAACCACGACTTTTCTAAACCACAAACAATCTAAAAACTGCCAAGGCCTGACACGAAAGGCTTCTACATTTGTGACTAAGCAATTTACAAAAATGTGTCTGCGTGAAACGTTTGAGGTTGCGAGGCCCACACCATTTAGTTAAGCCCCCTCCTATGAGTGCTAAAAGAAATGCTTCAGTTGTGACTCCTGTTTCCAAGTAATGACACAATAGTAAATGCACGCGCACGACAGGGCAGGGTGCTTTTCAGTTGTGAGCAAGAAGAGATAAAGCAGTTTAAGTTGCTCTTCGTCTTCCCCGTTCCCAAGCCTCCTTGCGGCAGAGAAACACTCTGCATGGCAGCCACTTGCATCCGCCCCACCTGGCATGACTCGCGCATCGACCCCTGGCATGATCCCCTCGGCACTGCAGCCACCAGGTAGGCGGGCTCTGAGGAGGGTGGGGCTGCAGTCAGCTTTCATCCTGCCAGCTTTGTAGCAACGTCGGGTGCACAGCTTTACTGGGAATGTTCTAGCCAATAAGGGAAGATGAGGGGTGTGGGGGGGGGGGGGTCTCCCCCCACAAATACATTGTTTAAATGTATCTATCATTCGATTTCTTTTATAAAAAATGTCAAACATAAGGATTTAAAAGAAAAAAATTGTGTAAATGTGTAATGAGCAATTTGAATATTTTTTCGTGGTCTAGGAACTCGTTCTAAGAAAAGTAGTGGTTTGGGATTGTTCGTTGTTTAGCCATTGTGGTTAAGGAATTCTCAGTTTAGGCAGTAGTTGTTTCATCATACATCCTACAGAGGGATGTCTCTGGGAGGCCATCCTACAGAAGGATGTGTCTGGAGGCCATCCTACAGAAGGATGTGTCTGGGAGGCCATCCTACAGAAGGATGTCTCTGGGAGGCCATCCTACAGAAGGATGTCTCTGGGAGGCCATCCTACAGAAGGATGTGTCTGGGAGGCCATCCTACAGAAGGATGTGTCTGGGAGGCCATCCTACAGAAGGATGTGTCTGGGAGGTTATCCTATAGAAGGATGTGTCTGGGAGGTCGTCCTATAGAAGGATGTGTCTGGGAGGTCGTCCTATAGAAGGATGTGTCTGGGTGGTCATATTTTAGAAAGATGTGCCTGGGATATCATCCTGTAGAAAGATATCTGTGAGGTCATCCTGTAGAATGATGTGTCTGGGAGGTCATCCTATAGAATTCTGTGTCTGGGAGGTCATCCTATAGAATGCTGTGTCTGGGAGGTCATCCTATAGAATGCTGTGTCTGGGAGGTCATCCTATAGAATGCTGTGTCTGGGAGGTCATCCTATAGAATGCTGTGTCTGGGAGGTCATCCTATAGAAGGATGCTTCTGAGAAGTCATCCTATAGCACGAGCGTCTTGTTTGTATAGCTCCCACTGTGCTCTTACAGTGCTTTGTGCTTTAAATAACCGGTGTTAATATTTCATGCTTCTTTCTCTGGTAGATAACACCGTCTTCCAGAGCAGATGTCTTTGCTGAGCCGACACCGCAGGCTCCTGAGCAGACACAAAGGACACAGCCGGGGAACTCTCCACACACACCACCCCCAAATGTCAAAGCGGAAAACACCCCTCCGCCGAGCTGAAAGGAGACTGCATAAGAGGCGGCCACGTGCAGAACTAGCAGCAGTGACACCGCAGTGAGCAGGCGGGGGACACTGCAAAGAGACTGCATAAGAGGAGGCCACGTGCACAACGAGCAGCAGTGACACCGCAGAGAGCAGGCGGGGACCACTGCAAAGAGACTGCATAAGAGGCGGCCACGTGCAGAGCGAGCAGCAGTGAGCAGGCGGGGACCACTGCAAAGAGACTGCATAAGAGGAGGCCACGGGCAGAGCGAGCAGCAGTGAGCAGGCGGGGACCACTGCAAAGAGACTGCATAAGAGGCGGCCACGTGCACAACGAGCAGCAGTGACACCGCAGTGAGCAGGCGGGGACCACTGCAAAGAGACTGCATAAGAGGAGGCCACGTGCAGAACTAGCAGCAGCGACACCGCAGTGAGCAGGCGGGGACCACTGCAAAGAGACTGCATAAGAGGTGGCCACGTGCAGAACTAGCAGCAGTGACACCGCAGTGACCAGGCGGGGACCACTGCAAAGAGACTGCATAAGAGGCGGCCACGTGCAGAACGAGCAGCAGTGACACCGTAGTGAGCAGGCGGGGACCACTGCAAAGAGACTGCATAAGAGGCGGCCACGTGCAGAACGAGCAGCAGTGACACCGCAGTGAGCAGGCGGGGACCACTGCAAAGAGACTGCATAAGAGGAGGCCACGTGCAGAACTAGCAGCAGCGACACCGCAGTGAGCAGGCGGGGACCACTGCAAAGAGACTGCATAAGAGGCGGCCACGTGCAGAACAAGCAGCAGCGACACCGTAGTGAGCAGGCGGGGACCACTGCAAAGAGACTGCATAAGAGGTGGCCACGTGCAGAACTAGCAGCAGTGACACCGCAGTGACCAGGCGGGGACCACTGCAAAGAGACTGCATAAGAGGCGGCCACGTGCAGAACGAGCAGCAGTGACACCGTAGTGAGCAGGCGGGGACCACTGCAAAGAGACTGCATAAGAGGCGGCCACGTGCAGAACGAGCAGCAGTGACACCGCAGTGAGCAGGCGGGGACCACTGCAAAGAGACTGCATAAGAGGAGGCCACGTGCAGAACTAGCAGCAGCGACACCGCAGTGAGCAGGCGGGGACCACTGCAAAGAGACTGCATAAGAGGCGGCCACGTGCAGAACAAGCAGCAGCGACACCGTAGTGAGCAGGCGGGGACCACTGCAAAGAGACTGCATAAGAGGTGGCCACGTGCAGAACTAGCAGCAGTGACACCGCAGTGACCAGGCGGGGACCACTGCAAAGAGACTGCATAAGAGGCGGCCACGTGCAGAACGAGCAGCAGCGACACCGTAGTGAGCAGGCGGGGACCACTGCAAAGAGACTGCATAAGAGGCGGCCACGTGCAGAACGAGCAGCAGTGACACCGCAGTGAGCAGGCGGGGACCACTGCAAAGAGACTGCATAAGAGGAGGCCACGTGCAGAACTAGCAGCAGCGACACCGCAGTGAGCAGGCGGGGACCACTGCAAAGAGACTGCATAAGAGGTGGCCACGTGCAGAACTAGCAGCAGTGAGCACACGGGGACCACTGCAAAGAGACTGCTTAAGAGGAGACCAGGTGCATAACTAGCAGCAGTGACAACGCAGTGACCAGGCGGGGACCACTGCAAAGAGACTGCATAGGAGGAGGCCACGGGCAGAACTAGCAGCAGTGACACGGCAGTGAGCAGGCGGGGACCACTGCAAAGAGACTGCATAGGAGGAGGCCACGTGCAGAACTGGCAGCAGTGATACCGCAGTGAGCAGGCAGGGACCACTGCAAAGAGACTGCATAAGAGGAGGCCACATGCAGAATGAGCAGCAGTGAGCACACGGGGACCACTGCAAAGAGACTGCATAAGAGAAGGCCACGTGCAGAGCTAGCAGCAGCGACACCGTAGTGAGCAGGCGGGGACAACTGCAAAGAGACTGCATAAGAGGAGGCCACGTGCAGAGCTAGCAGCAGTGACACCGCAGTGAGCAGGCGTTGACCACTACAAAGAGACTGCATAATAGGTGGCCACGTGCAGAACGAGCAGCAGTGACACCGCAGTGAGCAGGCGGGGACCACTGCAAGGAGACTGCATAAGAGGAGGCCACATGCAGAATGAGCAGCAGTGACACCGCAGTGAGCAGGCAGGGACCACTGCAAAGAGACTGCTTAAGAGGAGGCCACGTGCAGAACTAGCAGCAGTGAGCAGGCAGGGACCACTGCAAAGAGACTGCATAAGAGGAGGCCACGTGCAGAATTAGCAGCAGTGACCACTGCAAAGAGACTGCATAGGAGGAGGCCACGTGCAAAATTAGCAGCAGTGACCACTGCAAAGAGACTGCATAAGAGGAGACCACGTGCAGAACTAGCAGCAGTGACACCGCAGTGAGCAGACAGGGACCACTGCAAAGAGACTGCATAAGAGACCACATGCAATACTAGCAGCAGTGACCACTGCAAAGAGACTGCATAAGAGACCACATGCAATACTAGCAGCAGTGACCACTGCAAAGAGACTGCTTAAGAGGAGGCCACGTGCAGAACTAGCAGCAGTAACACCGGGTGAGCAGGCGGGTGACACTACAAAGAGACTGCATAAGAGACCACATGCAGAACTGGCAGCAGTGACACCGCAGTGAGCAGGCGGGACCACTGTAAAGACACTGCATTAGAGGAGGCCACGTAGAGAACTGGCAGCAGTGACACCGCAGTGAGCAGGCGGGACCACTGTAAAGACACTGCATTAGAGGAGGCCACGTAGAGAACTGGCAGCAGTGACACCGCAGTGAGCAGGCGGGACCACTGTAAAGACACTGCATTAGAGGAGGCCACGTAGAGAACTGGCAGCAGTGACACCGCAGTGAGCAGGCGGGACCACTGTAAAGACACTGCATTAGAGGAGGCCACGTAGAGAACTGGCAGCAGTGACGCTGCTTTGAGCAGCCGGGGGTGGGGCTGCAAGCAGGAGAGCTGTTTTCGTAGTTTGACACGCCTCTACAAGAGGGCCCAATACAGGACAGCTATAGCTATAAAGCATCTGTCACTGCGGAAATAATGCCCCCAATGCAGCAGGAGGGTCACTCAAATAACAACCTTAAAAATACCTTGGAAATGTAACCTCTTTTCTCCAAACCTCAGCAATTGAATACACACATTTTCATCTTGAAAACACACTTTACCATCTTGGGAGACATGTTTTACTTGAATGAAGCACGAGTTTCTACTGGTCTAGGCTGGGGTGCACACAGGAGAGCCCCCAGCAGCTCACAAGCTGCTCGTTGGACACACCTGGCCTAGTATTGGGGCGGTGAACGTACCCTTCACGCACTGGATTGCACATGTGTCTACCCTAGCCGAGAGAGACGCTTCCAAAGCCGCGGGTGCCCCGATGACCACTGGCAGAAGTGTTTTTACTTCCTTGATTTTGCCACCGAGCCCCATATTCTCCATTGTATTGTAAATCGAATAGTTTAATCCTGGATTCCTTGGAGACCTTCGTATTCTCCGAGGACCGATGTAGCAACAAAGGTAAAACTCTCGCGACCATCTCGAATCACAGTGAGAAATGGGACAAGATTCAAAACCTTAAAAATGGTTAATCAGACCTGAACTGCATGCAGAATTCCTGATTGAATATCTGAAAACAGGAGCGATACCCATAGAACTTAAAAATGAAGCGGGGCTATTGGTTGAGAATAGAAAGTTCATAGAATCTTGGACGCTGATAGCTGACCGGTGCAGTAGGACCGGATCCTATCGATTATTGAAACAGCTCAAGAGAATATTAAAATAGAGAGTTTTTGAAAACAAGAAACCTGAGATACTGGAGGTTACGAAATTCCCGATCATAAATTTATCACAGAGAGAAATAAATATTGAGGAGAAAAGGATCTTAGAGAAAGGATTTAGGTTTGTCCCCACCAATAAAATAAAGATTTTAGATTTAGAAAGAGATTTGAGAGCCTGTTTTAGAAAAATCGGACTGTGTAGGTTCTTTGAGGGACGTCATACAACACCCGAGTTTAACCATTCAGGATTAAAACCAAAGTCTACTTTTACACCATCTCTTAATCAGGTTAATAAGAACATCGAAACATTTGAGAGCGGTTGAACATAATGTATATAAGCTGACACAGGATTTTAAATGGTCCCTTTTGGAAGAGACCATTATACAACAGCACCAAAACCCAGGCTCCATAACTTAAAAAGAGAAGTGGACTCTTCTTCTTAGTGCCAGGGAAATGACGGGATTTGAGAAGAGGAATATAGATTTATGCCGAATGAGAATCCTATTATTCCAGCCATTTATGGCCTCCCTAAGATACATAAAAGTGAGGTCGATCCCCCGATGAGACCTGTCAGCAGTCTGGGGTGCCTCCTGGAAGCACTCCGTAAATACGCAGACCATTTCCTTAAACCCTTTATGACTGGACAGAAGTCATACATTGGAGACTCGGCTCACATTATTTCAATTCTCGAGGGTAGAAGCTTCAATCAGGATACGCAGATTTTGGTCACACTTGATATTGAAGCTCTTTGTACCGATATACCCCAAGACAAACATCATTGATGTGGTCATAGGGATTGAAAAAAATGAAACTTCCCAGGAGTTAACAAGGAATTTATTACACAATGTATAACGAGGGTACTCAAAAATAATATTTTCCTGTTTAAATATGTACTTTTTAGTCAATGCAAGGGGACCAGTAAGGGGGCCACCTGTGCGCCCACTCTGGCATGTCTGTATGTTAGTGCGTTCGAAGCCCGACATATTTACAATGAGATGGCACCCTTCTTTGAGAACATTGAGTGGTATCAATTTATCGATGATATTTTGTTTATTTGGGAAGGTCCGGTCGAAACACTTAATTTGCTCTTGGAGCGGTTGAATTTGGGAGACCCCAATCTAAAGTTCACAGCACAATGGAGTAAAACTGTGTTAAATTTCTTAGATATTAGGATGAAAAATAGTGGTGGCATTCTTGAAGTAGAATTCTATACAAAGCCCACAGAAAAAAACAAAACCTTATTACATTAGTCCAGTTTTCAACCAAAGTCAGAAAAAGACAATATTCCTTTGGACAAACCCTGCGGCTACGCAGGAATTGTTCAACTTTGGACGGCCTCTATGAACACTCCGGTTATGGAAAATAAATTGAAAGACAGGGGTTATCCTAAAAAGTTGATCAACCACTTGTTTCGGAGAGCAAGATTTTATAATAGGGATATTATGTTGAACAGAGATAAAAAATTAAAAAATAACAAAATAGTTTTTCGGAGTCAATTTTCTAACATGAGCAATGAAATGAAGAACATTATCAATAAAAATTGGAGCCTTTTGAATGAAGGTGAAGAGATTCAAATGAATAAACCTCTCTTTGCCTTTAGACGTAATCAGAATTTAGGAAATACACGTGTACATGCGTAGAGAGAAACCACTAGTCCCCAACAGTCCACCCTTGATAAATGTACGTCAGTGTGGCCACTGAACCATCTGAGACCAGAGTATCATCAGTAGAACTCTTGAATACCACGAGGCCAAGAGAACACCTAATAGCCGCAAGAACTGTCGCCGTCGCAACATTATTTATATCCTACTTTGTCCTTGTGGACAAGAGTCCGTGGGAGAGACTGGACGCGAACTGAGATCACGTCTAACTGAACATAAACAAGCTTTGAAAACTGGTCAAATCAACGCACCTTTAGTTGAGCATTTTATTAAGGCTAAACACAGCCATTTATGATTCCGGTGGTTCATTCTGGAGAAAATATTGGGAAATAAACAAAGTTGTAATTTTGAAGACAAGAGAAAACAGAGACCAAGGGTTCATTTCATGTTTGAATACAGTATGAAATGGACTCAATACCAGGGAAGAATGAAATACATTTTTGAAAAAAGTACCCTGTATTGCTGACTTTTAAATATCCCAAATCACAGTAGTTTGGTTTCTGTGGATCTAAAATACGCGAAGACCAGATATGGGATTATATTCAGAAATGGTTATTTGCATTTTGTTACAATATATGTGAAACCCTATATTGGTTTGATCCAACAGTTTCGATTTCATATTGGATTGTAGACACCTTCAGTGTCCAAATATGGGATAATTCATGCCTGCATAGGAGGGGATACTACACTCCAAGATGGCCGCCACGCAACGCTGGGTTTAGGGTTAATGTCTTCGAACGTGTGACGGCCCCGCAGGGGGTGGTCAATGACCCTCGAATGGGGGTATTTAAATCGCCACGAGATCACACACCTGGTTCTAAACATAGGTAGATCTGATGCCCGGACAGGTGAGAGATTAGGGAACTGGTTTGATTTTTTCGGTCCCGAGTAACATATACCATATGCTCTACGTAAAAACGTAGTAGTGGTAAAAGTTTCTTGATTTTATATTGTTTCCCTAGCAATTAACTGCACTTGGGAGATTGATGGTCCCCTGCTTGGACTTATTTGGAATTCCTTCACGAGTAGGGAGAGTAATGCAGCTCTCTTGGAATTGCTGTATTATAATTAAATAAGTATGGATATTTTTGTATTTTTGATCATGTTTGGTCTCTGCGACAGAAACCCTTAGGAGAGTCTTCATGGGAAATGTTCAAACAGCAAACAAGGGAGAGTTATTGACTGCATAGATGGGTTGAAATCATAGGATTTGAACAATAGTCCTGATACTAAAGATTGAGAAGGAATAGTTTATCTCTTTATTCTTTTAACCGTTTTTCAACAGAACATACACAACGGAACTTTCCTTGGGATGATAGAACTACGACAAGCGGTGGTCCCTTCCCCGTCAGGACTGAATATGCTTCCAGGACACCCACCCTAGTACCGTCAGTGAGTGGAAAGTTTAACATATGAAATCGAACATCTGAAGATAGCGGGCAGAGGTGAATGAATGAGGGTTTTAAAACACTATTGACCTGGTTGGAATGGACAGAGTGGAGGGCTACGTGAGTTGATGTCAATGATTGGGTGTTTGTACACAGGTTTATGTCGGAAGATTTCCAAAGAGGGGCACATGAAATTTGTCTTGATAAAGGTGGCCATTATTCCGTGAATACGACCGAAACGTGTCAACGCTTGGGAAAAAACTAAATCCAGTGCACAGGTCAGCACGTGTGACAAGGAAATTTGGACTGTATACATGTTTGGCATCATACTTTGACTTGGATTACTTTACAAACCACTAATATGTGCATTGTCGTATTTGTTGTCTGTCCCTCCCTTGTTCTGTTTAATTCTTTTTTGGAAAAATATCCTTCTTGAGTGATTCTTTACATAAAAACATAGGGACATGGTGTATATACGTTTGACATAAGGTTGTACTACTTCCACTGATATTTGATGAATTTTCGAATCTTTTTATAAGGATTTGTTATTTATGTATTTTATAGCATCGATCAAAGATGTATGTTTTTATTGATGTGTAAATTTACGAATTTTATATGAAGCATAACATAATGTTTTATGTTTTTAATGTTTTAATAAAGCAGAGTCGACCTTTGATCATCAATTGATGGTTGGTTTGTGGCATCGCAAGTAGACACATACAAGTGCTCTTGGGTGTTTGGTATGAATGGTTGACTGTCTGTTTATTTTCACTTGGTGACAGAAGGGAATTTCCACTTTCCTTGTCAGAAGTGTGGGCACTGCCAGTCCAGGGTCCCTCTCTTCCCGTGCCCTGAGAGCACAGCAGGGCTTCCATCGCGTGGAGGGGAGGGGTGTCCACAGGCCAGCTTCTTGGGACATCAGCTAGCCTGCTTGCCCTGGGCAACCAGCGGTTCATTCCTCCTCCAAGCACACTGCGCAGCCCACGGCGCCCTGGCGCTGAAATAACTCGCTGTCGCGTCACATCATAGCAGAGGCGTACGTATGCCATAGAAGTGAAAAGAAATGTGGAGCATTCACATATCATTTAGAACAACTGTTCTAATAACCCGGCATGTGTAAATAGATTTTGGATACTAACAGTTTGAACTAAATGGTATTCATATATTAATGAAATAATCTTGACATTGCCACACCTGATTTAGGTACTAAACTGGTACTAATGAAGTGTAACCAATGCCCAGAAAGTGTTTTTTAAAGTGTTGGGTATTTTATGGCTTGTACTTAAGATACCTTTTTGCCTAATTTATTATCATTTGCTGGATGCGACTTCATGCTGTTCTTAAGCACACAATGCTAGTTATCTTGATTTAGACCACGCCCCTACTCGGATAGGCCACACCCCTTTAAGAAATGTGTCCCGCCCCTTTTAGAGCACCCCCAGGTTTTTTCCCCCCACTTAAAGCCCTGAGTGTGGCATTTTAGGGATCAATTAGGAACAGATCAGTGAGACCTTCTTGGGGGTACAATTAATATCACAGAGACCTTGAGGGAGTCCAGGGCGATCCTTCCTGAACCCCACAAAGGGAATGACACCAAATTCCGTAGTAAGCGAAATCTTGGGCTAGAAAGTGTACTTTTGGGATTCCGTGCAAATCAGTTCAGTAGTTTTTGAAAAATTAAAGTCTTAAAAATATTTGTGTATCTGGACGGTTGGATTAGAGGGACCCGCGTTCTGATTGTCTTAGGTTCCCACCTTCGTCCGGGGGGGGGGGGGGGGGGGAGGGGGGCTGGCTGCAACATTAACCATCTTATGAATCACAATATTGAGATCATTCTACTTTTCATAATTCTTTTAATCTTTACTTTCGGTGAATCGCTATTATTTAATGTTCGGTGTAGTACAGCGGTTAAATGCAGGAGACATTGTTGTGCGTTCGGTTTTTCAGTTCATCTGTCGGAGTTTGCATCCAATCAGGAAACGGATACACGGTATGTGTGTATAGCCGAGGTTGGCACATGTTAGCGCTGGCGAGAGAGTGAGAGGTTCTGGCTCCATCATGAAGGGCAGAGGGCAGTGAATACAACAGCGCCAGAGCCTCTGTGGGTAAAGCCACACATCATGGCCTGTTCACTACTTTATTAGCAATGATGGCAGCTTGACAACGAGCACTCCCCCCCCCCCTCCCCCCCCCACCATTGCTGGACAGACACGCCTCATTTCATCATAAACAAGCATTTACAATGCAATGGTCTCGGCATTGGTAAAGTTAGAGCTGTTGGCATTGCTCATGACATTATTTTTGTTTATGTTTTTGTTTTTAAAAGATTTAACCCTTTCGCTGCGGCGGGAATTCCGCCGCAGCGCTGGGGGTGCGGGGGGGCAGTGCGGTGGCGCTGTGCTCATGACGGAGCGGTTCCGTCATGACTCCGCCCAGTTTCGTTGACCCCCCGCACAGGCGGGGAAACAGCGCCGCGTGGGCGGAGCGGCCGCCAACGGTCGTGGCATGACGGAACCGCTCCATCATGAGCACACGGCAACCGTGGCTCATGACGGAGCGGTTCCGTCATGAGCGGGGAAGGGGTTAAAGAAACGGCATTGTCATGAGCAATAGCTCTAACTTTACCAATGCCGAGACCATTGCATTGTAATGCTTGTTGTTAAGCCCGGACAGCGAACACCGACAGATGCAAAGTGTAGCCCACATAAGATCTATGCAGGCGGGCAACTAGAGCCAAATTTCGGGGGGGGGTGGGTGGGGACTGAAAAAGATTTTGGGGGGGGGGGGGGGCTACGTCTTCCAGCCATAGGCAGAGTGGCTGTAAAAAGGGGCAGCCTTCGAGCCGAGACCTAAAAAGCCTGCCGAAGTCAAGCACCTGTCTGTGTCTGCCCTGCCTCGACTGCTGAAATTGAGAGCCTGTTGTGCAGGTTTTTAACACAGATCCCAGAACAGCAGTCCTGCCTCATCAAAGCTGCTGCAGGAACGAGTTCACCAAACACAACCACCAGCGTCGCCCAGCAAGTAAAGTGTGCCTTAGCTATGAGACAGTTAAACGACTGCATGCCCAGATATATATCCACCGCTAAAACACTGGACTTTTGCCCATATGGCAAGAACTGTTGAGTTCATCCAAGCGTTAGCCAGTAGGGAAATGCAGAGTAGAATGCACGTGTACGTGTACGATGCAACGTAGTCATTAAGAGAACTCAAGAACAGGGAAGAGAGAGCTGTCACAGAGGAGTTTGCAAAGAAGTTCGTTACAATTCAGCTAAAATGTTACTGCCCGTTCGGTCACACATTCACTTACCTTACACTAGCAGCTACTCACGTTTCATCCGCTTGAATCTGTAATAGTTCCCAATTTCCCACCAGCTAGCGGACTGTTTATAGTAACCTCAGAGGCACGTGCGTACTTCAAAGCCAATGAGCACATTCGAATTCTGTGCAGCTGCGTAGGATTGGATGAGGTGCCGAAAATGCTCCAATCTTGTGTCACTTTACAGATTAAGAGTCTTTTCCACTCTCAGACGACTGCCAGTATACATTCAGGCGTGGGATTGGCTGTCATGTGATTCGGAAGTAGCGTATCGGTGGACGAATTTTTATTCCCGCGGAGCGCAAAGTGAGCAAGTCGAAATATAATGTCAACACTTCTGTTTAGGGGGCGATCCTCATCTCGGACTGCATAACTTGAGGTTTACGTAGCACCCCAAGAAATTCAGCTGATGGAGGAGGAAGCGCCCTCACTGCGGGTCACAAGGAGCACCCCAAAGCCCCTTGCTGATGGGGAGATCAGCAATTCGAGGCCCACAACTCGAAGTAAGAATAGCGCCCTTCAACCACCATGCTTGCTCAGACCAACAAGCTCACCACCGCCTTTCTCCGAGGCAATGTATGCAGCCCAAATGGAATGTCCCTTTCTCATCGCGCATTTCCATATGTAATGGCGATTCACTGCTCTGGGTAAAAGCAGCTGGGTCTGGTAATCCTTCCACCACTTTCCAAAAGTGCCAGAGGCAGACCGTCTCGCTGAGCCATTCTTGGTTATTCAGCGAGTCCGAAATTTTTTTACAATAATTCTTCCATCAGCCAGATTATTCTTAAATGCATGGTGACAAAAGCTCAGATAACATTCTTGCGCTTCTCTTGTTAAGCCATGGCATTATTTTGTGCGCTTCTTGAGCTATGCAGGGTGTGAGCATCTTGAAGAGCAGCCCCGGCTCTACCCCTCCCCCAATGGCCGCTCTAAGACAGAATGAGAAACCGGAAGAATCGTATCCAAGCCTCTTGTCACCAGGCTGACGGAAGAAATGTTGCAAACATGTATTAGACTAGCAGAGTACCGAAGAATGACTCAGCGAGCTGGTCTCCATTTGACCGTTTTGGAAAGTTAGATAAGGGATTAGCAGAAAGGAGCTGCATTTACCCGTTTGGGATTTCTGAGAGCCAAGGAGATACAGCGGCCCCAGCTCTACCCTGCCCCCTCCTCCAAAGGCCTCGCCCGCACAGCCTGAGAGGCCACAACGGAGGAGCAGAGCGGCCTCTAGCAACTGTCTGGGACAGGAAAGCAATGCAAAGTTGAATTGTAAAGTCCACGTCTGCCACAGAAAATAAATGCATTTAACCTGTGAGGTGCGCTGGGGTGAAGTCACCATAATTAACCAATACAGGGTTGAAAATGTAAAAGCAGAGTCTGAGACAGGAAAGCAATGGCTCCTTAAAAAGGTAAGCGCGAGGTATCTCAAATAAGGCTACATCCTAAAACAAGCCTTCGATTATTAGCCTCCTGCTTGGTTTTATTACAAAGCCTAATGAAAGTTGGAAGATTGCCTGACACGAAGTTTGGAAGTGGAAGTGAAATAGCTTCTTTGAGTCAGACGACATTCTGTGGCATCACATTCAGGAAAATATAGAGTATTTTGTCTTCAACATTGAGTCTGGGGAAGGGAGCAACATTGCACTGTATCGCGTCTATAACCAATTATGTAAACACGGGAGAGAGTGGTTTCAGATGGCTGTGTGAAGGAAAACGAGCTATAGGAGGAGAAGTAAAAGAAACTGTGCAAAATTAAATATGCTGCATACATCAATATAATTTACTCTCCCTAACACGCCTACTTTGTGACCCTTAGCAGACATGCCAGCCCTCCCGATTCAGGCGGGAGACTACCGATTTCAAGGCTAGTCTCCCGCCTCCCGATTCAAGCTCCAGAAACCCGATTCCTCGGGGTTTCAGCTGACAGGGCTTGGTATTGTGTAACGTGCTAATTCTTCCAGCAATAGTGGGGATGCAGGGGCTCTAGGAGGGGTGAAAATCCAACAAAGCCCCATTAACAAGGGAATGGTCTTTTAAAGACCTATGAAGTACTGGGGGGCGGCTGTGTGGGTGCCCGGAAAATTGTTTCAGCCCGAGGTGCCACACATGAGGGAGGGGGGGGGGGGGGAATGGAGTTGGTGTATGCGCTGCCAGCAACCTGCCAGGCTAGTGCACAACACTTTGATGTTTCACTGGATCGATCGAGCGCCATGAAGTCTAACAAATCACAGCATGTGGTTACGAACAGAGCAATTGGCTTTTAACTGCTAATTCCTCACTAACGTAACCAGCTCTATTGTACAGCGCTCTGACACCTTTGGGTAATGTACGCGCTTTATAAAAATGCACTAAATAAATAAAATAAATAAATTAAATGGTGACATAGATCACATAGATTGTATTAGTAACTTCTGCTTTCAAATCGGCTTTGTGTTGTTGCTGCTACTGCAAAGTGACGCACACAAGTTTCATCAATGGAGAGCTGGTCTCTTCCAGCCCAAAGAGCCTGCACGGATGCCTGTTGCACGAAGCAGCCCCAAGAGCTGTGGGTCGCTTGGGAGGGATGTCAGAATGTGACGTAGCAGAGGACAGGAATCATGACTTGCCTCCTCAGCACTTAAGTGGGGCAGGGGGGGCTAAGGCTCGGCTGGACAGGGAGCGCAGATTAGGTTATTATATTGATCGAAGATATTTCCAAAAAATAATTAAACAAGATGTCGGCATCTCTCGTGCCCCGCTGTATTTATATAGTACGGCTCATACCGGAGATGCTGGTGTGCTTCGAGGACGGGGCCAGCGCTGTGCATAGTGATGATGTGAGGCGCTGTGAAGTGGTGCTGTGTGGCACTCTGACAGCGCTCCAGCACAGCAACAAAAAAAAAACGTTTGAAAGCCTGCTAGCTCACCGGCACAGCGACACCAAATGCTAATGCGGGAAGATTGAGGAAAAGTCATCGTTTGCGCTGTTCAACGTGTGTGTAGGATTGATGTCGCATTTCCGACTTTGCTCTGATGTTTCACTGGATCGATCGGCTGCAAGTTAAGAGGCGAACAGCGAGCCAGAGCCACTGTATTCAAAACACTTCCTTATCTAAGATATCAACCATAAACCACTGGGTCTCTGGGCAGATTTGACATGCCTGAGGCCAGGCGCCAGAAGAATCAAGGGGGAATGGGAGGGGGTGTAACGCAGGCTACAGCATGAACAAGACTAAAATACACAGACGTGCTAAAAACAACAGTTACGTTGCAAAAGTGAGAAGCTGGCCGTGCACATGTGCGGACTTGGGGAAACCGCCTCGTTTACGATGCACGGACACTTCCTTCCCAACGTGGGCAGAGAGAAAACAGAATATTTACCGATCGTGCAGGAAATCTATTCAGGTGAGCGGCAGAGGGAGCGGAGAGCAGGGGGAGAAGACAAGCACACCACTGCCTTTCTCCGAGGCGAAGCTGAAATGCCTCGGAGAAACGCAGCGTCCTTTTCGGATTCGGGGGGGTGTTTTGCTGTTATCTCCTCCTTGAGACTTCTTGCAAAAAACACGCCCCCCGATCCGAAAAGGACGGGGCCTGATCTGAATGACTGACCTCTTCTCCAATGGCTGGCCAGCATTCAAGAGGCCAGCCAATGGAGAACAGGGGAGAAGAGGGGCGGGTTCAAGCCCCTCTTCTCCAAGTCATTAAATCTCTCGACTTCCGGTTCTGCCTTCGGCAAACCGGATGGTCCCGAGACCTAAAAACTTAACAGGGACTCGAACGGATGCTCCTGAACACGAGTGAAGCGGGAAACCGCCTTCACAACCAGGTGTGTACCTCGTTGAACCGTTACCACGCATACATTTACCATGTGCATGCCTTTACAACGCATGCCTTTACAACGCATATACTTACCACGTGCATGCCTTTACAACGCATGCCTTTACAACGCATATACTTACCATGTGCATGCCTTTACAATGCATGCCTTTACCACGCATTTACTAACCACGTGCATGCCTCTACAACGCATATACTTACCACGTGCATGCCTTTACAACGCATGCCTTTACAACGCATATACTTACCATGTGCATGCCTTTACAATGCATGCCTTTACCACGCATTTACTTACCACGTGCATGCCTTTACAACGCATGCCTTTACAACGCATATACTTACCACGTGCATGCCTTTACAACGCATGCCTTTACAACGCATATACTTACCATGTGCATGCCTTTACAATGCATGCCTTTACCACGCATTTACTTACCATGTGCATGCCTCTACAACGCATATACTTACCACGTGCATGCCTTTACAACGCATGCCTTTACAACGCATATACTTACCACGTGCATGCCTTTACCACGCATGCCTTTACCACGGATTTAAGGTATGTTGGGGGTGGGGTGTCTCCTCCCACAAACACATTGTTTGTATATTTAAGAACAATGCGTGGTAACGGCATGTGTTGTAAAAGCATGCGTGATAAAGGCATACAATGTCTACCTGTAATGAGGACAGCTCTACCGGGGCGGCGCCTGGAGGGGGAATAGGCGGTGGGGGGGAGCGCCGCTTGTGCACTGCCAAGAGGGTGCATTGGGAGGGGGCACACGGGTGCCTGTGGTCTTAAAGTGAAGCGTAGAGCGTGTGAGTCAGTCTAGTTCATTCTGAGGCGCTTCCAAGATCACACATGGCGTCGCCAGGTCCGGCGCATGAAAGGCGGAACTGTAGGCGTTCTTTAAAGGCGAGGGAGGGACAGAAGGCCTGGCCTTGGAGCGCCCTGGAGGAGCTGGCTGGAGCTCTTAAGGGCCCCCACGGAGGTGTGAGGGGGAGGCAGGGGTCCCACCGCTGATTATCAGACACAAGCAGAGAGTTGCAGCCGGAGGGATTTTTTAAAAGTGGTGCCCCTTAATTCCCTCAGTAATATAAAGGAACAGCGGTACTGAAGGGGGGCACGAACGTCCGAGCACCAACCCCCCCCACAGAAGTATCCGAGGAGCAGGGGGGGGGGTTGGGGTCTGGAGAGCAGACCGCGGGGCTCTGCACGGGGGCATAACATGTTGTGGAGGGAGCGCAGAATGTGCAGACCGACCCCCCCCCCCCCCCGAGACTCATACGTCCCGCATATCCTACATGGGGGGCCCTCGTCTCTTCTCACATTCAAACCCCAGAAGGACGGATGGGCCGACATTAAGCGCGGTTTCAGTACCGTGGACAGCGACGAAAGACTGTTAGAATGAAAGGAGTGAACGCGAGTCTAGGGGCAAACCGGAACGCGACCCATGCGCAACCCCCCTCCAAGGGGAAACCCGGCCCCGATGGACAAGGGGGGGGGGGGGGCAGGAATCCAATGCCCCATTGTGCGAGACCAGCACAAGCTATGTCAAGCAGGCCAGGCCGGCAGCCACGGGACTCTCCGCGAACCTGTGCGTGCACTCACAACCGTGTCACATCTGACTTCACCAAAACACTGTCCGTCCGCAGGTACACGTGGCCTCCAGCCATGCTACAACTACAGGCCTCAGCTGTCAGCGAGGCCTGGATAAACTGTGACCCGTGTGGGAGAGGTCACACTGCCTCGGACCGTGACGTCATGTTCACTAGTGCTTAACACAGCCTCAGACGTCATGTTCATTACTGCTTCAGACTGCCTCGGACGTCACTAGGCATCATGTGCACTGCTGCATCACAGGGCTTCAGGCGTCATTATGTGTGCTCTACTGCACCGGGGTCACCCCTAAAACATCCCTTGGCCAATCATGTACAGCGCTTTGTAGCCCCACAGCTATGGTTGAGCGCTATAAATACTCACACATGTTCTATCCTTTCTGCGTCGGGTGCAGTTGGGCCCTCGCCTGTGATTGGCTGACCGAGGAATGAGCGAAGCCTGCCAAAGAGAAGCCCTAAATGCAAGTTTAAAGGGGCCGCTGCTACAGGGGTCTTGGGCCAGCAGCGAGGCCCTCTCACTGCAGGTTCACAGACCCCTTCAGACCTAGAACCGCACCCTCCCCCGAACACGGACCCCACTGCTAGCACATCCGGCGTCTCAAAACCTCATATGTATACACCCCCCCCCCACCCCTTTACAATGACTTGCCCTTCAACTAAAAGAAGCGGATAGAGGGGGGGGGGGTCACCGACCGTAACCTCACCTGACCTGCTAAGGATCACACGTCGCTGCAGGGGGTTGTTGGGGGGTTGGGGGGGAGCCGAAGGAGAGATAACAGCACTCCTCTCTTGTACAAAATAAATAACCGTCTCGGTTCCTTACGGCCATCTCCATTACCCCAGTGCAGCTCGTCACGGTCTTTGCATCTGTGATGGGGGCGGGGACACACATAAATGCATAAGAAAACGGAACTCTCTCGCCCCCGGCTTCAGATTCAGAAGTTTGCTCCGACTTGTTTTCCTCCCCGGGCCGGGGGGTGACCCTGGCAATGAAGTCCCGCCTCTGTCACCCGCGGGGTCCTCAAGCGGTGTTGGGGGGGGGGGGGGGGGGGAGGTGAGGGTGGGGGAGGGTGTTAACAACGCTCCTTAGCAGACTTGAAGAGGCCCCCATAATGTGTTCAGTAACCACTTCCAGATGGCCTGGTATTGGGAAACTTCCAGAACAGCAGACATAATATACTGACAGTGACCCCCCAACCCCCCCCACCCCCCACTCATCCATCCATCCATCCCAAAGCACCATCTGCCACAGGCCGCTGGGGCGTGGGGGCCGAGAAAGGGTGGCTACCAGGGGCGTGAGAGGGCTGGCAGATGACACGCGGAGACGGTGGGGTTGGGGGATGAAGGGTCGTACCTGTACAGGGGATGTGGCCAAGAGAGCTCACAGTCCAGGGGCGCAGCCACACGCACGTGTGCGCCCTACAGAAGGGTCTGTAGTGTGCACCACCCAGGAGGTCTCAGGTGTGCGCTGGCTAGGACCTGACCCCCAGTGATCACCCCACTCGTGCGTGTGCGCCATGAGTAGGGCTTACAGAGGGGTCTGAAGTGTGCGCCTCCCAGGAGGTGTCAGGTGAGGGTGGTCTCAGGTGAGGGTTGGCCAGGGGCCGAAACCCCAAGTGATCATCCCACATGTACGTGTGCACCATGAGTCGGGCCTACAGACAAGTCTGAATTCTGCTCCATTCAGGAGGTCTCAGGTGAGGGTGCTTTGAGGGTGGTCTCACGTGTGGGTGGGCCAAGGCCGAGCCCCTCTGCGAAAACCCCACACGTGTGTGCGTCATGAGTGGGGTCTACAGAAGTGATCTCTAAGTGCAGCCTTCTGCCCACAGTGACCGGCACCATCTGAACCTTCTCCATAGAGACCGCAGTGAATTGTGCTCTGTAGGAAAGGGCCTCTTTTGGACATGGTCACCCCCCACATTTTGCCTGGAAAACGATGCAACTTTGACTGGAAGTGCACAGGGTCCCTGCCAACCAGATCCCCTGTGCCTGAGCTCTTACCCTAAACTGTACCTTTTGTTTCACAATTGGCACAACTTCAGTGGCCCTAGAAAAATGGTAACCGTGGTAGCTAGGGCATTGGCACTGAAGAGGGACCCCAAGGTTAGCAGCATTAATTGTGCCACCCTCTGGTCCCCTCACCAAGGCCATGCAGGGTACAGACAAAACTGAGGAGTTGACATGGCACCCTGTGTGCCATGTCCACAGACACTGCATGTGATAAGGGTAAGACATCCCTATAGCAGGCCTGAGCCCTGAGGCAGGGTGCACTATATCTCCTGTGAGGACATATTTGCACGAGCAGATACGCCCCTACAATATCAGTATCGATTCTTGGATATTGTAAGTGAAGAGGGAAGCTATAATGAGCACATGGGCTGGACACGTGTCATTACGAGTTCCCCAGCCCCATGAAAACTTCACTGTGTTATGGGATGTTTGGTACCAAACCTGCACTGATTCTCGTGTCAGATGTATTAATATTTGCACTCAGAGGACCCCTCAGAGGGGTCTCCTGAAACCCACCAACCCTTAGTGTGGTCACCGACTGGTCTAAGCCAGCGTGCCACCACCAGACAGAGTTCTGACCTCCGAGGTCGAGAACACCACCTGTGCGGGGCAGGGGTGCTTCACAACCCCCCTCTGCCCCAAGTCAGGAAGAACAATCAGTGGTGGGAAGCTTCAAAGGTCTTGCTGCCTTTGGAACGCGACCCCAGCCTCTCCTGACAGAAGTAACAGGCCCCTCTCCTGTCCTCACCCCTTTTGGTGGGAAGACTGGCGGGAAAAAGAAGAAAAAAAAAATAGGAGGTGTGCCCTCCTTTAACAAGTCCACCCCTCAGGTGCTGGAGGCGAGGTGAAGTACACTTCTCAGTGCCCACCATCTTGAAGATGGCGGGACTTAACATCTCAAGGCTAGGACTATGTCCTCCTGCCACAGGAGGTGGGTATAACAGTGGGTGTAGACGAATGTATGACGGAATTCTTCATGTGTTTTCACGCATTCCTAAGGAACTCTGTCATTTGAATGAATGAGTGTTTGGCATGCATTTGTTCTGCGAGCAAGTCGTTTTAAAGACTTGCCTGGGGGGGGCGCTGGATGTTGGAATAGTATAATTTACTATTTCAACTCCAATCTGTGCTACAGTAGGGAAGGTGTGGAACTTTAATTCCAATACCACTCCACCATTGCAACCCCCTAAAGCCAGTCGTAATGACTTGCGTCCAGAACAAATGCGTGTTAAAGACGCATTTGTTCTGTTGCTGGCGCTGTGCAGGCACAGCGGGATTCTGAATGTTAATGTTAGTGGAAATTTGTAAAGCGCGCGTACGCCGATTGGCTTCATGGCGCTAAGGCTCAGCGGTTGACAAAAAAGGCAAAGACTAACCCTGTGAGAACAACCAGGTTTTCAGGGATTTCCTGAATTGCAGAGGGTCAGTGCAGGTTCGAATTTCAAGCGGAAAAGTATTCCATAATTTAGGCGCAAGAATAGCAAATCTGCGACCTCCTTGACGCACCCGTTTAAAGTCCGGAGTGATGAGAAATGAGAGGTGAGCGGACCTTAAATTGCGGGTGGGAGAATATCTGAGTATCAAATTATTGATAAACTCCGGGCTGGTGCCATGCAAAGATTTAAAAATAAGGGAACCAGTCTTAAAAACGCAGCGCTGTGATATTGGGAGCCAGTGTAGTTTCCTCAACAATGGAGTGGCAGTATGCCATTTGGGTTGGTGATCGATCAGTCGCGCTGCCTGATTCTGAACCATTTGTAGGCGCTTGATCAGGTAGTGGGGCAGTCCCAAGTAGACAGAATTGGAATCATCTAAATGAGATAGGACCGTAGAGATCATGGCTTGATTCAGAGCGTCGTGGGTGAGGAACCGATGGATTTTCCTAATTTTACGCATTTGGAAAAAACTCTTGGACACCACGGCTCCAACCTGAGTTTTCAAAGAAAGATCACTCTCCAGAAATACTCCTAGTGTTTTAGCTGACATGGAGGGGATAGGAGAAGGGCCGAGCTCTGAGGGCCAATTATGAGGGCCCCAGTGCTTATGGCTATCACCAGTAAGGACTATCTCGGTTTTACCAGGATTCAGTTTAAGATTGTTGCAAAGTCACCCTGTGCCCTGGGCACCCCCCAACTTTTTGCTGACTGGAACTGGTGGTAACTGACTCTGACTGACCCTGGGCTCTGCCTAACCAGGCCCAGGGCCAGTGCCAAGCTGAAAGGAACACATTAGATGTATATAATAGGGCAGGGGATTGAAACTACCTAGAGGTTCCCAGTACCCTGGGGTATGGTAGTATAGAGGCCAGCAGCTTTTTCTGCACTAGCATGTGTGCAGTGCTGAAGCCTGAGGTCAGTTTAAAAGCAGCACTGGGTGCCAGGACTGCTTTGAAACAGTAAATTGCTGTCCAAATTCGACTTTGATGCTAGGAATACAGTAAAAGGAGAATCTCCAATATTTCTACAGATTCAGAACCCCTAAAGTCTCCCCTAGTTGCACAGGGGGTGGGGGGTCCTGTAGAAATTAGGGAAATACTTATAAAATATGTTTTTATAAGCCCTGGTGCTAGAAGACTGGCCCAAGTCATTTCCCCATTGCAAACCCCATGGCCCATAGGTTAACATGGTAGGAAGTTAAAGATGAATAAATATTGATAGGAGAGGACTAACCGGACCATTCAAAGACTTCCCAGAATGGTAGTAGTAAATCCAACAATATTATATTGTTGAATTTCTCCTAAAGGGTACATACAAGAAGTTATAAGACTTTCTTGTTTGTAAGTCCAAATTCAGCCTTCCAGTGGTCTGCCCTGATTGGTCAGAGATAAGTGGATTAGCCAGGCTGCTTTGAAGAGGTGATAAAGGGCCACTCTGCTGGGAGGGCAGTGTGCTAGTCTATAATGTATGCCAGGCCAGGAGGTGGAGCCGTAAACTATGCTCTTCAAAGGCAGAGGGGAGGCCTGGGTTTCAGTTTCATTTTGACACTCTTGACCCAGAGTCAGGGCTAGGCTTAAGGAAGGTATGTGCAGATGGTAGGGGGAGAGTCCATGGAAATAAGCCATCCCAGGGGGTGTGTTTAGCCAGCTCTTGCCTCCTTGCTGGAAAATCAGCCATTATGGATTTGGAAGAAAGATGCACTCTGGGACAACATAATGCCACACTCTGCCGGATGTGGTCATAACTATGAGGAGTTACCCTGCTTTCATTGGTCAGAAGTGACCTGTGGCTTGACCCAGAGAATTGTGAATAAGTATCTGAGAGGGGCAGAGCCCGCCAGATCTGCTGCTTGAAACTACTGAAGCAAGACGTGCCCTGCTGCAAAAGTTCTGCTGTGCAAAGACTTCTAAGGCCTGACCTCTGAAAACTGCGCCATCTGAAAACTGCAGCCCTGTGGATTACCTTGCTACAAAAGGACTAAGAAGTAGACTCCCTGCAAGCTACAGGTTAACAGAGCTCAACTGGACATCCCCACAAAGAATCCCCAGCCTGGAGTACCAGTGGATTTGAAAGGGTTTTGTTCAAGTGGATTGCGGAATTGAAGTTTCACACTTTCAAGGACCCTCTTGGAGATTCCAGAACCTTGGACTGTGTGTTGGATACTTTGGGACCCGCAAGCAGAACTTCAGGAAGGAGTTCTAACTGGACCCGTCTGCTGGAGAAGGCGGCACTGCACAGTGGTGAGACATTCTCCAGAACCGCTTCTAAAGGTGTGTCCCTGTCAGAGAAAACGAAATGACTAAAAGGGGCACTGTTGGTTTCTAAGCACTAGAAAGTGACTAATCTTTAAAAATTCATAACTCTGGTTCCCTACAGTGGAATATTTTCGTTTTGGTGTCATTTAAAAGATAAAAATATTACCTATTTTTATAAATTGGTGTTGGATTTTTATTTTGTGTTGTGTCTTAATTGTTTACTGAAATGGTGTTTTTGAATGCTTTACATACCTGTCTTTGAAGTTAAGCCTGTCTGCTCGCAGCCACGTTACCAAGGGTTGAGCATAGGAATAATTTTCTAAGACCTATGCTGGGTCCTATCATGTGTTGGTGGCCTTATTGCTAGTGGCAGACCGACATTTGCCCCTACCAATAACCCACCTTCCAACATTTGGTGCTCAGCGGTGGGGATGTGGACTTGCATTTAAAAAGTACACCTTTCAGTGAATGATTTAAGATTATAAAAATCCTCTAAATTGCCTTAGAACAAAACTTTTGAGTTTGATTTTTGGAATTTGGACTAAACTGTTTTTAATCCATTGTTTTGATTTTTCCAAATTGTTTTAAGTCTGTTGTGCCTAGTTTTTTGTGACCCAAAACTAGGGAACCATGGAGCTGGACCTGGCTAAACTGTCCCAGTTCGCAGTGGATGATCTTAGGGTACAGTGTAGGCTTAGGGGGCTGCCTGCTTCCAACAAGATTAAGAAGACAGCGTTGCTTAAGTCCCTAATGGCCTGGGCTGGGGTAGCTGAGGAGACGCAAGGGGGGTGGGAGGATGATACCCCCAACCTCACCCGAGAGAGGGGTGAGGATGAGACCTCTCCTATTGTGACTAGTGATAGCCAGGTGAATCAAGGTGGTGGTGGGAGTGGGGAAGGGTCCCTTACTCAGGTACCACTACTGTCCCTTGCAGAGAGACAGCTTCAGGCTCAATTAGAGCTGATTGCCTTGGAGAAGGAGAAATTCGAACTGGCTAAGAGAAGATGGGAGAGGGAGGAGGAGAAGAGGAATGGTGGCAGCGAAAGTGAAGAGGATGTTGAGATGTCCAGGGGTGGTAGATTTGAACCTAAACTTCCCAAGGGCATAGTACCTAAGTACACTGAGGGGGATGACATTGACAAGTGGCTAGCAGCTTTTGAGAGGGCCCTTAAAATGAGTAGGGTCCACTCTAGGTATTGGGGTGCACTCCTGTGGGAGTTGATTCCAGTAGCTGGGAGGGATAGGCTCCTGACCCTGAAGGGAGAGGATGCAGAATCATACCAGCAGATGAAGGCATGCTTAGTCAAGAGATTTGGTCTGACTCCAGAGCAGTCCAGGGTGAAGTTTAGAGGCACCCAGAAATTGAGTTCAAAGTCTTGGGTAGACTTTGTGGACATTTCAGTGAAGGCACTGGAAGGCTGGATTGTTGGTAACACAGTTGGCTCATATGAGGGATTGTATAATTTGTTTTTGAAAGAACATATTTTGACTCATTGCGCAGAAGAGAAGTTACGCCAGTATCTAGTGGACTCTAAGCTGACAGACCCCAGAGAGCTGGGAGAAGCAGCTGATGAGTGGGTGAGAACCCGGGTTTCCATTCAGCACCAGGGGGGTGACCAGAAGAAAGGAGGACAGGTCCCTCCCCAGGGGAAAGCCCAGGGAAAGGAAGGTCAAAACCAAGAGTCCTCCAAAGACCCACAAAAACCTGCACAAGGAGGGGGGGCCCCGAGCCAACCCAAATTCAAAGGGAGGGGGTATCAGGGAAAGAATGGTAGGTTCTTTGATCCCTCAAAGGTGGGTAAGTGCTTTGACTGTAACCAGCCAGGGCACAAACAGGGAGATGCTGTCTGCGCCAAGAAGCTCCCCCCTAAGGGGCCATCCACAGGGATTGCCAGTGTCAGTGTAGGGGTGGAGAGTGGTGCCCCAGAGAGGGGTAGTCAGGTGGTGGAAGCAACCTTAGTGTCCCTGGGTGGGGTGAATATTGCAACCCTTGCTGCCTTACCTCCAAACATGGGCAAGTACAGGCAGAGGCCTAAAGTGAATGGGGCCGAGGTTGAGGCTATCAGAGACACTGGGGCTAGTGTAACTATGGTCCTGGATGAACTGGTGCCTCCAGAGAGGTTGTTACCTGGTGAGTTTCACCAGGTGACATATGCAGACAGCACTACCAAACTCCATCCAATGGCTGTGGTGGATTTGGAATGGGGAGGTGTGACGGGCCCTATGAAGGTAGCTGTGTCAAAGGTGCTCCCAGTCCAGTGTTTACTGGGCAATGATCTTGAAGCCTCTGTGTGGTCAGAGGTGGAGAGAGGACTCCATATGCAAATATTGGAGCTCCCTGAGTGGGTATGTGCTGTGACTAGGTCACAGACTAGCCAGAAGGGAGGGTCTGGACACTTGGACCCTGGAACAAAGGGCCAAGCATCCAAGGACAAGGGCACTGGGCCTGGTGAGCCAGCCCAGGGAACTCCAGAGGTGCAGGAAGAATCTAACCCTGATGGGGAGGATCTGGCCTCTGAGGGAGGGACTCCATCCCTGCCAGAGCTGTCAGATTTGGCAGAACTGACAGGAGCAGGTGGACCCTCCAGAGAAGAGTTCAGTCAGGGACAGCGTGACTGTCCCACCCTTGAGAGCTTGAGGCGGATTGCTTCTAAGCAAGAGGAGGGGGATGACAGTGGGTTTCACAAACTCTACTGGGAAGATGGACTGCTTTATACTGAGGCCAGAAACCTCAAGGAGGGGGCCACCAGGAGGTTGGTGGTGCCCCAGAAGTACAGAGAGTTCATCCTGACTTTGAGTCACGATATCCCCTTGGCAGGACATTTGGGACAGACAAAGACATGGAACCGGTTGGTGAACCATTTCTACTGGCCCCTTATGTCTGAAAAGGTAAAGGAGTTTTGCAGCTCCTGTGTCACCTGTCAGGCCAGTGGCAAGGCAGGGGGCAAGCCAAAGGCTCCTCTAATACCACTACCAGTGGTGGGGGTTCCTTTTGAAAGGGTGGGGGTGGACATTGTTGGTCCCCTGGACCCACCTACTGCATCAGGGAATAGGTATATCTTAGTGGTAGTTGACCACGCCACTAGGTACCCTGAAGCCATACCTCTTAGAACCATTGATGCTCCTGCTGTGGCTAGAGCACTGATTGGTGTGTTCACCAGAGTGGGTTTTCCAAAAGAGGTGGTGTCAGATAGGGGCACGAACTTCCTGTCCAGCTATCTGACTGCTATGTGGGATGAGTGTGGTGTCAACTACAAGTTCACCACCCCCTATCACCCACAAGGAAATGGTCTTGTTGAGAGATTCAACAAAACCCTGAAGGGCATGATAAATGGGTTGTCAGAGAAACTCAGGAGGAGATGGGATGTTCTCCTCCCATGCTTACTGTTTGCCTACAGGGAGGTACCGCAGAAAGGGGTTGGTTTCAGTCCCTTTGAGTTGGTGTTTGGACACCCTGTGAGGGGGCCATTGAGCCTGCTAAGAGAGTCTTTAGAGAAGCCTCTTAAGGAAGCAAAGGACAATGTGCTTGATTATGTGCTAGGCTTGAGATCTAGAATGGCAGAGTACATGTACAAGGCAAACAGGAAACTGGAGGCCAGCCAGGAGCTCATGAAGCACTGGTATGATCAAAAGGCTACTATGCCTGAGTATAGTCCAGGACAATTGGTGTGGGTGTTGGAGCCTGTGGCTCCCAGGGCCCTCCATGACAAGTGGAGTGGGCCCTATCCAATCTTAGAAAAGAAGGGTGAGGTTACTTATTTGGTTGACCTTGGCACCCCCAGGAACCCTCACAGGGTCCTGCATGTGAATAGATTGAAACCCCACCATGACAGGGCAGACATGACCATGTTACTGGTCACTGATGAGGGTGTGGAAGAGGAAACTGAGCCTGTGCCCGACCTCCTCTCCACTAATATGCAAGATGGGTCAGTGGAGGGAGTTGTACTCTCTCCCAAATTGACAGACCAGCAGCACAGAGACTGTAAGCAGGTGCTGGAGCAGTTTGCTGGCCTGTTCTCTTTGACCCCAGGCATCACTGAGTGGTGTGTGCACCACATTGACACTGGTGACAGCCTACCTGTCAAAAATAAACTGTACAGGTTGTCTGACCATGTCAGAGCCAGCATTAAAGCTGAGGTTGCTAAGATGCTGGACCTGGGGGTAATTGAACCGTCTGAGAGTCCATGGGCCAGTCCAGTGGTGCTGGTACCTAAACCTAATCCTCAGGGGGGACCCAAGGAGTTAAGGTTCTGTGTGGACTACAGAGGTTTGAATGCAGTCACAAAGACTGACGCTCACCCTATACCTAGAGCTGATGAGCTCATTGATAGGTTAGGGGCTGCTAAGTACCTGAGTACGTTTGATTTGACTTCAGGTTACTGGCAGATTGCCCTCACTGATGGAGCAAAGGAGAGGTCAGCATTCTCCACCCCAGAGGGACATTATCAGTTCAAGGTAATGCCCTTTGGATTAAAGAATGCACCTGCCACCTTCCAAAGGTTGGTGAACAGGGTCTTGTCTGGGTTGGAACAGTTCAGTGCAGCTTACCTGGATGATATAGCTGTATACAGTTCTACCTGGGGGGATCACTTAAACCACCTAAGGGAAGTGCTTCAGGCCATGCAGCAGGCAGGCCTGACTATTAAGGCAAGCAAGTGCCAAATAGGGCAGAGTTCTGTGGTGTACCTGGGCCACCTGGTAGGTGGGGGCCATGTACAGCCTCTCCAAGCTAAAATCCAAACTATTTTGGATTGGACAGCTCCTGTTACCCAGACTCAGGTCAGGGCATTCCTTGGACTGACGGGGTACTATAGAAGGTTTGTTAAAAATTACGGGACCATTGTGGGGCCCCTAACAGAACTGACTTCTAAAAAGAGGCCCAAAAAGGTGATTTGGACCCCAGAGTGTCAGAAGGCTTTTGACACTCTGAAAGCTGCTATGTGTTCAGCACCAGTGTTACTGGCCCCTGACTATACAAAAGAGTTTGTAGTTCAGACAGATGCTTCAGAGCAAGGGATTGGGGCAGTGTTGTCACAGCTAAATGAAGGGGGCCTTGATCAGCCAGTTGCCTTTATTAGTAGGAGGCTTCTTCCCAGAGAGCAGAGGTGGAGTGCCATTGAGAGAGAGGCTTTTGCTGTGGTGTGGTCACTGAAAAAGTTCAGACCCTATTTGTTTGGGACTCACTTTCGTGTTCAAACTGACCACAGACCTCTCAGGTGGCTCATGCAGATGAGAGGGGAGAATCCCAAGCTGTTAAGGTGGTCCATTTCCCTACAGGGAATGGACTTTACAGTGGAACACAGACCTGGGGTTGCCCATGCCAATGCAGATGGACTTTCCAGGTTTTTCCACTTAGCTGATGAGGACTACCAGGGTGTAGGTTAGTAACCCATCACCTTTCGTTTGGGGGGGGGCTATGTTGCAAAGTCACCCTGTGCCCTGGGCACCCCCCAACTTTTTGCTGACTGGAACTGGTGGTAACTGACTCTGACTGACCCTGGGCTCTGCCTAACCAGGCCCAGGGCCAGTGCCAAGCTGAAAGGAACACATTAGATGTATATAATAGGGCAGGGGATTGAAACTACCTAGAGGTTCCCAGTACCCTGGGGTATGGTAGTATAGAGGCCAGCAGCTTTTTCTGCACTAGCATGTGTGCAGTGCTGAAGCCTGAGGTCAGTTTAAAAGCAGCACTGGGTGCCAGGACTGCTTTGAAACAGTAAATTGCTGTCCAAATTCGACTTTGATGCTAGGAATACAGTAAAAGGAGAATCTCCAATATTTCTACAGATTCAGAACCCCTAAAGTCTCCCCTAGTTGCACAGGGGGTGGGGGGTCCTGTAGAAATTAGGGAAATACTTATAAAATATGTTTTTATAAGCCCTGGTGCTAGAAGACTGGCCCAAGTCATTTCCCCATTGCAAACCCCATGGCCCATAGGTTAACATGGTAGGAAGTTAAAGATGAATAAATATTGATAGGAGAGGACTAACCGGACCATTCAAAGACTTCCCAGAATGGTAGTAGTAAATCCAACAATATTATATTGTTGAATTTCTCCTAAAGGGTACATACAAGAAGTTATAAGACTTTCTTGTTTGTAAGTCCAAATTCAGCCTTCCAGTGGTCTGCCCTGATTGGTCAGAGATAAGTGGATTAGCCAGGCTGCTTTGAAGAGGTGATAAAGGGCCACTCTGCTGGGAGGGCAGTGTGCTAGTCTATAATGTATGCCAGGCCAGGAGGTGGAGCCGTAAACTATGCTCTTCAAAGGCAGAGGGGAGGCCTGGGTTTCAGTTTCATTTTGACACTCTTGACCCAGAGTCAGGGCTAGGCTTAAGGAAGGTATGTGCAGATGGTAGGGGGAGAGTCCATGGAAATAAGCCATCCCAGGGGGTGTGTTTAGCCAGCTCTTGCCTCCTTGCTGGAAAATCAGCCATTATGGATTTGGAAGAAAGATGCACTCTGGGACAACATAATGCCACACTCTGCCGGATGTGGTCATAACTATGAGGAGTTACCCTGCTTTCATTGGTCAGAAGTGACCTGTGGCTTGACCCAGAGAATTGTGAATAAGTATCTGAGAGGGGCAGAGCAAGCCAGATCTGCTGCTTGAAACTACTGAAGCAAGACGTGCCCTGCTGCAAAAGTTCTGCTGTGCAAAGACTTCTAAGGCCTGACCTCTGAAAACTGCGCCATCTGAAAACTGCAGCCCTGTGGATTACCTTGCTACAAAAGGACTAAGAAGTAGACTCCCTGCAAGCTACAGGTTAACAGAGCTCAACTGGACATCCCCACAAAGAATCCCCAGCCTGGAGTACCAGTGGATTTGAAAGGGTTTTGTTCAAGTGGATTGCGGAATTGAAGTTTCACACTTTCAAGGACCCTCTTGGAGATTCCAGAACCTTGGACTGTGTGTTGGATACTTTGGGACCCGCAAGCAGAACTTCAGGAAGGAGTTCTAACTGGACCCGTCTGCTGGAGAAGGCGGCACTGCACAGTGGTGAGACATTCTCCAGAACCGCTTCTAAAGGTGTGTCCCTGTCAGAGAAAACGAAATGACTAAAAGGGGCACTGTTGGTTTCTAAGCACTAGAAAGTGACTAATCTTTAAAAATTCATAACTCTGGTTCCCTACAGTGGAATATTTTCGTTTTGGTGTCATTTAAAAGATAAAAATATTACCTATTTTTATAAATTGGTGTTGGATTTTTATTTTGTGTTGTGTCTTAATTGTTTACTGAAATGGTGTTTTTGAATGCTTTACATACCTGTCTTTGAAGTCAAGCCTGTCTGCTCGCAGCCACGTTACCAAGGGTTGAGCATAGGAATAATTTTCTAAGACCTATGCTGGGTCCTATCATGTGTTGGTGGCCTTATTGCTAGTGGCAGACCGACATTTGCCCCTACCAATAACCCACCTTCCAACAAAGATGATTAAGGTCCATCCAAGTTTGGATATATAACATAGTATCCTGGAATTCCGTGACAGAATTGCTGGAATTATTGGCCCTAAGAATAAGCTGGAGGTCATCAGCATAATTAAGAACCAACACGTTTCTGTCTCTGAGTGACTGGATCAAGGGTGCCATATAGATGTTAAACAAATGGGGAGAAAGAGCCGAGCCCTGGGGGGCCCCGCAGGTGGTCGTATGAGGAGATGATAGAAACTGACCCAGATGAACGGCTTGTGAGCCATCCTCCAGAAAGGAAGTGAGCCAATGAGCCGCAGTCCCCTGAACACCCGCCATTCTCACACGGTCGACCAGGATACTATGGTTGACCGTGTCGAAGGCCGCAGAAAGATCCAGCAAAACCAGAGCTCGGGGACAGCCTCTATCAGCATTGTCCCGCAGGGTGTCCACAACCTTCAAGATCACAGCTTCGGTGGAATGGGCAGGTCGAAAGCCAGCCTGGTGAGGATCCAAGTATTTTGACGACTCTAAAAAAAATTAGAGAGACATTTTGCTATGTGGCCCTCTAAAATTTTGGCCAAGAAGGGAAGTAGGGAGATTGGCCGGTAGTTGGAGAGGAGCGCAGGGTCCGCTCCCAGCTTTTTCAGAAGAGGAACCACTATTTCTCCTTTGAAAGCCGAGGGGACTGTGACAGAAGTAATGGATTTGTTCAGTAATGCAAGTGCAGGCCCCGGATGGATTGCAAGGCACTCTTTCAGAATGCGAGGGGGACAACAGTCAGAAGGAGCACCTGATTTAATTTCCACTAAAAGATCCTGAAAAATCAGATCACTGATAAAAGGGAAAGAGCTAACAGTTTGCTTATTGCAATATTCCACAGGGGAATCCAGATGGGGGAAGGTGTGTAGGAATACTAGCTTTTATTAAAGCAATCTTGTCAATGAAATAGTCATTTAGCAAGTTGCATAGATCTTGAGAGGGGACAGCCTTCAGAAGGGTCCGCTCAGGATTAGAGAGCTCATCTATTATGGAAAATATTAGTTTAGAGTTTTTGTTCGATTTCAAAATACGATCAGAGAAGTAGGCTTCTTTGGCAGTCAGGATACTTTTCTTGTACTCTTTCTGAGCAGAGATGTACCGTGTCTTTTTCTCTAAAGAGTATTGCAAACGCCATTGTCTCTCCAATTGGCATAAAGCCAATTTCTGGGCCTTGAGATCGTCCGAGAACCATCTGTTTGCCTCCGCCCGGCGTGCTAATTTGAATTTCCTAAATGGGGCATGTTTATTACTAGCCTCAACTAGCCATTTGGTTACCTCATTTTCCAAGAGATTGACATCATGGTCAAGAGGTGGAGCAGTATCAGCTAGTGTGTTAAGAAAGTCTTCTTTAATGATAAGATTCCACCGCCGTGCAAAACCTCCTTCCGGCGTATTGATTTTCTGAGAAGATGATCGTGACAGTGAGTTTTAACAAATAGTGATCGGACCAGATACAGGGTAGGGCAGTAGGGATAGAGGTAGTCACGCCTATTGCCCATATTTGATCCAGGATCTGACCCTTAGAATGAGTCGGGGCCAAGACTAACTGGGAGAGGTTTAAATTTCTGAGCAGATCCGACATTTCTGCTGATTGGGGCCCTTCATTGGGATCACCATACCAATAGTTAAAATCACCCACAAGGAGGACCTTTGCATGCTCTGTCACCAGTTTGGCTATCTGTTCACTGAGAGCTAACGGGAAGAGGGGCATCTGCTTATGCGGTCTGTATAATAAGACACAGACCAAAGAATCATCAGCTGATTCTAATTTTATCACTATGTTCTCGGTGTCAGTGAGAGGGAGGCATGTCAAGGAGCAGAACCTGAAGTCAGTGTGAATGACGGCAGCCACTCCCCCACCTGACTTCCCCGAGCACCTATTGGCAGATATGATGTAATAGTCAGGGGGAAGTGCCGCAAGTATATCTGGTGCAGAGTCAGCAGTAAGCCATGTCTCGGTCAATAACAGGACATCCGGTTTATCCGTAGTACGGAGTAGAAAAATCTCCAACTGATGTTTGACCAAGGAGCGAGTATTAAGATAGTAGAATGACATAGCTGCAACTCTGTGTGAGGTCAGAATTGGGGGTCTCTGATTAAGAGCAGCTGTAATCTGTAGTTCCGGAAAACTACTCCGTTTAAGAACTAGGTTGTGTACAGCTATAGAGGACAGGGCCTCTTTTGAAGGTTGCCAGTTTAAAGTGTGCATCTCTTTCAAAGAGGCAGATGAATATGTAATAGATTGGCCGTAGTAACTGGGCCCTGGGCCCGGAGGGGCGCGGACGGGCGCAGACTGGCTTGCCTTTAGCGCGCCAATGGCCCGCTGCCGGCGCACCCGCTGCGCGCGTCCGCTGCGCGCCCTCGTTACCATCCGTTTTATCCCCACAGGCTAGGAAAGACTACAATGCTGTCCAGGCCCCCACTCAATATGTCTGCCAACTCCTCCTCGCTGCACCGCGAAGGTGTATTACCGATGCAGGTTCCGGACGGCAGCGGCAGACTAAGCGAGGTAAGCCCTGGGATCAAGAGGTTTAGGGGAATAGAGCACAATTAAAAATCAACAAACATGAAACAAAATACTAATCGCTTTAAAAACTCCCGGCTTCCGCCTCAGGAGTCAGCCTTGGTCCTAAAGGGCGTTTCTCAGTGTAAACACACCAGGTAAAGAGCTTTGTGAAATCCAGTAAGCTCCCGAGAACTTGGCCTTGGGCCTTTGGACATTGGCCTCAGAACCTTCCATTTCTGAAGGTGACCAAGCCAGTAACTGTATTGCCTTGAGTTTCCAATTGCCTTTTTCCTTCCATATGTTAGACCCGGCCCTCGTAACATAGCCATACCTGACCCCTGCACCTCACACAGCCCCCGAGCCCCTGGCCTAGCCGATCCTTCCCACCAGAACACACAGACCCGACCCGGACTTCCCCGTCCGTGGCCTTCCTCCTTTCGGCCACACCGGGCCCGCGTGCCCACTTCATGCACCAAGATGGCCGCCCGGCCCCAGCGCGACCCTGGCCTAGAGGCGCCACTCTGGCTGGAGGACATCGCGCTCCCATTGGGATGAGAGAGGGAGGAGCAGTTTCCATCGCACCTCTGAGCTTCCCTGGGAAGGTGGGTTTCGATCGGCCCGCCGGCCTCCCCGAGGGCTGGCTCCACGCCTGCTGGGTGTCTGGGACTCCTCCCGACCCGGCCCTGAAAGGATCAAAAGACAATGGAAGGAAACCCCGACAAGCGACCCCCAGGTGACAAGACCCCTGCCTGCACAGACTCCGGACATCAAAGAGGAGTCGCCCTATAACAAGGGGTGCTCTGGGACTGTCCGGCAGATTCGCCTTTGGAAACACCTGAGCCCTGCTGAGTGACTCGCGGCTCCCTGAAGATCGTAAGACCTCCGAACTTGTGCTTGAGCCCTGCTGAGTGACTCGCGGCTCCCTGAAGATCGTAAGACCTCCGAACTCGTGCTTGAGCCCTGCTGAGTGACTCGCGGCTCCCTGAAGATCGTAAGACCTCCGAACTCGTGCTTGAGCCCTGCTGAGTGACTCGCGGCTCCCTGAAGATCGTAAGACCTCCGAACTTGTACTTGAGCCCTGCTGAGTGACTCGCGGCTCCCACAGACTCTCTTGGTCCTGCCGGACCCCACGACGACAAGCGTATCCCCCAGCTCGAGGATTGTGAGCTGTGCGCCGGGTACGCTCCTGCATTTGATCCATATCCCCAAAGGCTGTCCCGCTACCTCCTACCCCCCCTCCAAGACTCTGTAAGCCCGCGCTCCACTTGTATATATTTGCCTTGTTGATCATAAAGATCCTACAACTCCGATCTGATAAAGATTTATTCTTAAGAACTCCCGGTGTGGTGTCTCTTTGTCGTGTGGTGCCGAGTGTACGATCCTAGATACGAGATTCCTCCCCTGAGGAGTCTCCCACCAGTGCCCGGCTACGATACCTCGAGGGTTGGTCTCAGGATAGTCAGGGCCCCCTCCGGGCTCCTCTGAGGTCGCCTTCTAACACCATAGGAAAAGTAATGCGCGTAATTGCGCACAACTGTGAATATTTTATTTACTGTTATTTTACTATATTGAGAAAAGTATTTACCTTGTACCCAAAGTTCTTGGTCTAAATACCACAGTGAGCAGAGACATCTGAACGTGCACCACACAGACCACAGTGACCACGCACAACAAAGTGCACCATACAGACCACAGTGACCAGGCACAACAAAGTGCACCATACAGGCAATAGTGAGCAGCCACATCTGAATGTGCACCATACAGACCACAGTGACCACGCACAACAAAGTGTCCAATACATTCAACAGTGACCAGGCACAACAAAGTGCACCATACAGACCATAGAGGAGCAACATCTAAATGTGCACCACACAGACCACAGTGACCAGGCACAACAAAGTGCACCATACAGGCAATAGTGAGCATCCACATCTGAATGTGCACCATACAGACCACAGTGAGGAGACATCTTGTTGTGCACCATACAGACCACAGTGAGCAGCCACATCTGAATGTGCACCATGCAGACCACAGTGCCCAGGCAAAACAAAGTGCACCACACAGACCACAGTGACCAGACACAACAAAGTGCACCATACAAACCACAGTGAGCAGCCACATCTCAATGTGCACCACACACACCACAGTGAGCAGAGATATCTTGTTGTGCACCATACAGACCACAGTTCCCAGGCACAATAAAGTGCACCATACAGACCACAGTGAGCAGCCACATCTGAATGTGCACCATACAGACCACAGTGAGCAGTCACATCTGGAATGTGCACCATACAGACCACAGTGACCAGGCACAACAACGTGTACACTACAGACCACAGTGAGCAGCCACATCTGAATGTGCACCATACAGACCAGTGAGCAGTCACATCTGGAATGTGCACCATACAGATCACAGTGACCAGGCACAACAACGTGTACACTACAGACCACAGTGAGCAGCCACATCTGAATGTGCACCACACAGACCACAGTGCCCAGGCACAACAAAGTGCACCAGACAGACCACAGTGAGCAGCCACATCTGAATGTGCACCACACAGACCACAGTGAACAGCCACATCTGAATGTGCACCACACAGACCACAGTGAACAGCCACATCTGAATGTGCACCACACAGACCACAGTGAACAGCCACATCTGAATGTGCACCACACAGACCACAGTGAGCAGCCACATTTGAATGTGCACCATACAGACCACAGTGACCAGGCACAACAACGTGTACACTACAGACCACAGTGAGCAGCCACATCTGAATGTGCACCATAGAGACCACAGTGACCAGGCAAAACAAAGTGCACCATACAGACCATGGAGGAGTAACATCTAAATGTGCACCACAGTGAGCAGAGACATCTGAATGTGCACCATACTGACAACAGCGAGTAGCCACATCTGAATGTGCACCCTACAGACCACAGTGAGCAGTCACATCTGGAATGTGCACCATACAGACCATAGTGAGCAGCCACGTCTGAATGTGCACCATACAGACCACAGTGAGCAGTCACATCTGGAATGTGCACCATACAGACCATAGTGAGCAGCCACGTCTGAATGTGCACCATACAGACCACAGTGAGCAGTCACATCTGGAATGTGCACCATACAGACCATAGTGAGCAGCCACGTCTGAATGTGCACCATACAGACCACAGTGAGCAGTCACATCTGGAATGTGCACCATACAGACCACAGTGACCAGGCACAACAAAGTGCACCATACAGACCACAGTGACCAGGCACAACAAAGAGCACCATACAGACCATGGAGGAATAACATCTAAATGTGCACCACAGTGAGCAGAGACATCTGAATGTGCACCATACTGACAACAGTGAGCAGCCAAATCCGGATATGCTACTGTGCAGAGCAGTGACCAGCAACATGTGAATGCACACGATGATGACGACGTAATAGCCATTGCTCACCTCTCCATAGTCCGTATTGAAGATAACTGACCGGTCCGCACAGCAGGTGATGGTGCAGGGCAGCAGCTGGTCCTTCTCGCGTAGCCAGACACGGCTCCCCTAGAAGAGAAAAATAATCCCGGTCAGTGTCTGCTCCAGTATGGTGGCAGTGGTAAACAAAACACTCATGCACAGTGGTGCACTCTTGTGCACAATTTTCATGTACAGTGGTGCACCCTCATGCACAATACTCATGCACAGTGGTGCACTCTCGTGCACAATACTTATGCACAGTGGTGCATGCTCGTGCACAATACTCAGGCACAGAGAGGCCACCTGCACTGAGCATTGGCACAGTACTCAAATGCCAAGAAATATTAATAATGCAGGCGTGTCCACAAAGTAATTTAATTGTATTTTAATAAATGTTATTGTTACATCAATTTTATAAATTTAAATAAAGGTTAAAACATTTAATAATTAAATAAATAGGGTTTATTTGTAGGTTTTCTTTAAAAAATGTAATCATATTGATCAATATTTTAAGTATTTTAAATAATCTAATTCATCATTATTTCCTGTGGGGTTTTATTTGAGGTCCCTACCTCCATTGCTCTCTATGGGAGGGTGTCGCAGTGCCAGTGGTATGCCATTATAGTGTTAGACTTACTCCAAATCTGAGCTGGAGTAATATACTACTGTTGTAGGTCCCTTTTCGGCTGTAGTAACTTGACAAGTGCAGTTTTTGAATAGCAAGGGGCTGACCTTTTGTGGGTGGGTGCACGTCCTTTCCTAAACCACTCTCCAAACCTCCTTGTAGCCCTTTCAAGTCCCCAATTGCTCCCCCAGCCCCTCCCATTTAGTAGTAAGTTTGCCCCTTTTCCAACCACCCCCTGGCCCCTCCCACATTTACTATGAAGCAGTGAACTTATGTGTGAGGATCTCCCAATAGAAGAGACAGGAGAGGTGAAAGTGTAGAGTTACACTCGTAGGTTTGTGAATAGCATTTTGTAGTAGGTTTTCAGTTCTATTGTAGCCCCATAGAACTGCTACTAAATGCACCACACAATGCAGTTTGTGAAAGGCCCCTGAATTTGCTAAAAAGATCACCAGCACGTCCCTGAATACGGTAAGACATCAAACCTCTACCCAAAAAACGTCAAACATCGAAACTGCCTCGAAAAATGCCTATGGAAAGACTGGCAGTGGTCAGGGAAGTCCTGGGAAGTCATGCTGCCTCTCCACTCAAGGAGCTTTTGGAAGTATTCAACCCCCCTGGTGACGTTCAATCCGAAAGCCACTCGGGCCCCTGCAATGATGCAACATGCACCACCAATGGGAACCGCCTTTTAATTCTATTAGATTTATGCTTGGCCTGGGGGACGATGGACCAGGATGGAATCTTCTTAGATACCTTCAGAGAAAGGCTTGTTGTTGATGGACTTGTACCTACTACCTTAGTTTTCAAACTGCTTCCAAAGTGTGAATATTGTTGCATCACCTTCCAAAGCCTGTCATCTGCAGGGCCCCCTAAGTTCAATATACCCCCCCCTGCAGAAAGGTCATCACCCCCGCCCTGATCCTCCAACCTATATTCATGGGTTCTCACACCCTCTCTTCTCTCCTGCAGGGGCCCGCCCCATCTAGGTTTTATCACCCCCTTCCATCTCTGTTCTCACTACGTAAACCTACCGGTGCCTCTCCACGAGAAGGGGGGGTGGGGGGGGCTGCATCATACCTTCCATCTCGCCTTCATTTACACTCCTCCTCCACTGATGAGTCCCACCCCTTCCATCTCTACTGTACTCTCCCTCCTAGCAGTGGCTCATGCTTGAGGGAGGGGTTCATGGGTATGCCATCTCTCCTTCGTGTACCCCTAACTTGTGTTGGTAATCTAGCACTCGCTCCCATCCCTATCCCCCCACCCCTGCCCCCAATCCTATGGGTGTCTGGTAGCACGGAGGAGTCATGACGTGCGTCAAATGGCAGGGACAGCAATCAGAGGCGTAGCTGGAGCTTGTGGCGCCCAAGGCTATCCCTCAGATTGCCGCCCCTGGGAGGGGGGGTTGCTGGGGAAAAAGGACGGCGAGCACTTGAAAGAGGTCCGAGAGACACGTAGTATCGCCCCTAATAGTTACCTCGATCATGCAAGTTACATGCACATACATGACAGTCCAAGGCTACACAGTTAACTACACCGGTGACTAGCAGTGACTGGCAGTACAAAAGAAAACACACAGACTGCATGATCTATCTGGGGACTCAGAAAAACCGCATGTGACATCCATCAGAGAGCTGCGTGAACAATTACCTGGTAATCCCCTCAGCACAATGCAAACATGCACATACATGACACTGTTAAGGGATCCATCATCTACAGCTGACATTAAATGACCATTCATCATGGTCCCCCCATTAAAGCAGTGCACTTTGTGATTTGCATGGTACATGTTCTTTGCAACAGGCACATGAACCCTCTGTGCTACCTTTCCAGGAGTCAACCCTTCCACTAGACAAAACTCGGATCTCTCTCTAGGAAGAACATTAAATCACCGAAGTTATCATGACATTTTTATTGTTTCCGTAAATTGCTGGAGGCCAGGAAGGAGGCAGCAAGTTTTTTTAAAACCATAATATACTTGCAAACACTACGTACCCACCCGAAATAGGTACCCAGTGAGGTCACACCGTTCGAACCGCCCTAACCTGCTCAAGGTTCATGTGACCTCAGTGACAGAGTCACAGTGACTGGATCACTGTTGCTCTAGGGTGTGCTGCTTCATAGGCCTGCCCGCAAGACTGGAGGTGAACTTCAGTATGGATTGTGGTGGACAGGCCTTCAAGATTAACCCACAATTGACACCACTAGGGTACACCTGCTTGTGCTAAGACATCAAGCCTTCTAAGGTCAAGTGGGGCCTTCTACGGTCTAGCATGGGAATATGCTCCCTCAGTAGAGTTGTCTGGTGGACTGGTCATGAAGGCTGAACCCAGTTCCCCAGTTCCAAATTCGACAGCTCTGGCCATAGTGCTGTGGAAATTTAGCTCGCAAACTGAACATTATCTGCGCCATCTTGCCCCTCCCCAGCACCACGCGCAGCGAATGCACAGCCGCCATTTTAGGCACCCCACTCTCTCCCCGCTCACTCTCGACCGCCAGCGTTTTCCCTTGGCGCTGCAAGCATCCCCCCGCGCGCCGGCCACCCCCGCTCTCTCATACAGGCCATAAACCCTCTCCTTCTGCGCGACCCTGCTACGGAACCACTTCCGACCGACAACCCATACATGGTCATGCCTCTCCTTTGATAACCCCCTTCCTCTGCGCCCCATTGTCTGAACTGGTCCCAGGCCATCACCTAGCCCTGCGGATGCAGTTTACTGCCCCTACTGTAAGGGAAACACCCCACATCAAAGGGATTACAGTAGATCAAAGCCCCTACCCCCTGAGACCCGGCCAGTTGCACACACCCCCGGGAATTAGCGGAATTCCCTGCTGCGCGATAGCCATCTCCCACTGCGGGTAGGGTGGGAACTTCTACTGTATCTATGTGTGGGATCGGATCTGAGCCGGGGCTTCAGGGGATGTTCTTTCAGGCATCAAGGGAATCTCAAGAATGTACTATATGTAATAAAGCAATAAACCAGTGTATAAGAGACCAGGTCTCAGAGATGCAGTTAGAGCACCTCGTGACGATACCTTGCTGTCTGATCTGATGTGTTCTGCTCCGACGGAATAAAACTTTGTTTCCTGCCTTCCAGTCTCCGGCGCCTGCCTCTTTTATTGGTAAATCATCGAGTGGTATGAGAGGCGATTACCGCCGGGCAAATCCTTGAAAGATTATCGACTGAAACTGCCGCTACCATTTAACAATTGGCGTCCCAAACGTGGGGCCCATCAGCGACACGTGGATCCAGTGGGAGAGGTCCCGACGACAGAGTGAACGACTGCAACGATCGGGAGAGCTCCTGCCCAATAGACCCTCGTCTGGCAGCCGATCATCCGAACTTCACTGGTTCCGAGCAGACCTCTCTCGAGTGATCTACGGTCCTGACTGGGAACCATCAGGAGTGCCGCGGCAAATACGGAGAATAGAGGACGATCGGGCGCTGGAGGCGGAAGACGAGAAACTGTCCATGCGGTCCGGGTAAGGTCGTGAAATACGACAAAAGTGCGAAATAATTGATTGATTGTTTGAATACTAGTATTGCTCATTGATTGTTCTTTTTGAGATATTCGCTGTCTACAAACGGGGAGGAGTAGGAATACTCTCTCTCTCTCCCTTTGCAGATAGTGAAGGGTAGGTAACGCAGACTTTTGTCCCCGTTGAAACCCGTCGTGCCTATCTTTATCTCCCCATTGATTGATTGTCCGAACATTGATTGTTTTGAAGAATAGTGCTTTTGAGATATTCTCTGTTTGCAAATAACGTAGAATAGGAATATTCTGTCTAGTCTTTGCAAATAGTGAAGGGTAGGTAACGCAGACTTTTGTCCCCGTTGAAACCCGTCGTGCCTATCTTTATCTCCCCATTGATTGATTGATTGATTGTCCGAACACTAGTTGTTCGATATTGGTTCTTTGGAGGTATTCTCTGCTTACAAATAACGAAGAATAGAGATATTCTGTCTAGTCTTTGCAAGCAGTGAAAAGATAGGTAGTGCTGACTTTTGTCCCCGTTGAAACCCGTCATGCCTATCTTCTCCCCACTGATTGGTAGTTGGTTCTGCCCGGACCGCTTATTAGAGGTGAACCATCCGGCTCCACTGGAGGGCACCCCTAATAAGGACATGTTCACTAAATATGGACTAGTCGCCGTAGCTTATAGCAAGCTGTGGCATAAATATACCAAGAAGGACCCCGAAAGTCAGTGGCCACTGATGGGATCCTTCGACGACCATAAGATAGAAGCACTAGAAATAGCTCTGCGTAGCAATAAGACGACGCCTACTATGCTTGACAGTATCGGCATGTGGCGCAAAGAAGCAACGCAACGGAAAAAGAGGGAAGAAGTAAAAGCAGAAAAGGAATTACGAAAGGCAGCTCACCTTGCCGCTAAAAAGTTAGAAGAAGACATAAAAGAGAGAAGGGAAACTAAACTAAGACAGGAGCCCGAAACCTCAGGCCAGTACGCTGTTAGGACCCCTTCTCTGCTCTACCCTGTATTGTCCTCCAAGCAGCAAACGAATGACGAATTACTGTTAGGTCCCCCGACCATTTACATGCCCCCTCCGTATGCACCCTCCCAATCGGTAGTGCAACACCCACAACCCCCGAACACGAACGAAAGCAGTACAGGGGCCTCGGCCCTCACGGCCTCCGCGCCGGCTGAGCCTCTTGTACTGAACCTAACGTCGACTACAACGCTAGACGACCATGAGATAGGAAAGAAAGAGTCCACCAGAATGAATCGGTTAACTAAAGATGAACGAGCAGGAATTGACAAGATAGTAGGGACGCTGGTGGAGCGAAAAGAAAGTGAGGAGTATATAACGGACGTGTATAAATCGTATGCCGACAGCCGCAGACGACACTTCGTCGTACGGCTCTGTTATCGCACCCTGAATACATATGAGAATAGGTACCACGATAAAGGTCCCGAAGGCCTAGCGGCCCTATATAGGAAGGTAGACATTGGGGAAGAAAGAGAGGGCGATGTAACGAACCTCTTCACTCGTACACTCGAGGTCTACCGACACCTTAAAGAACATGGACAGACAACCACAACGGAAACCCCCATGGCAACTAAGCCCCAGGGAGGAAGGGCCGATGCCATGATGCCCATTAAAGAAGCTGCCCCCTACTGGGTCCCCCCACGGGGTCAGGGAACACACGACGACATCAACCACCAAGATGCGAAGGGAAGGGTTGTATATAACTGGGTCTACCAGCCGTGGGACCGGCAAGATATTTTGACCTTTAGAAAGACCCTACCCGACTTGAGAAAGAACCCGACTGCCTTCTACACTGAATTAGGCACAGCCTTAGGCTCAACGATAATGACGTTAGCAGATATCGACTTGTTCTTTGGGCTATGCCTGCCGGCTGATGTGTGGAAACAAATCCGGAAAGTTGACCACGCTGAGCCGTTCGGATATACCTGGGTACAACTCGATACCGTAGATAAACAGCGAGAACCAGGACAAAAACCCCCTAGAGACCATACACCTACACCCTACAACGGACGGAGAGACTTAGATGGAAATCAATGTGCATTCTGTAGAGGGTTCGGACACTGGAAATCCCAGTGCCCGGTCCTTTTGGAACTGAACAAAAATAGGGACCCCAATAGACACAACCGGAAGTTTGTTGATACCCACCATCAACGTCACCACACTTGATTAGGATCACGTGCAATCGAGCAAACGCCATTTTTTTCCGAATACGCTAACCAGATCGCTGATACGTACAACGCTCCAGCAAAATAGTATGGTCAAACATTTTTAATAAATTACAAGTATAACAACATTCCGGCAAAATGAACAGGATAAAACACGTTTTAAAACAACTATTTACATAACAGTCTGCTGCAACCTCCATCCCAAAGCCTTAACGTCCACGTGACACCGTCCTCGCCTCTCCTTCCTCGAAATTGCAACATTGGCCTGTTTTGGGCGGTCCCTCTTAGTTGACTTTGGGCTATAAAAACCATGCAAAAATCCATTGACATCAGTGGCGAGCGATTGTGCGAATAGGCCGGAGGCTATACGAAGCGCCGAAGTTCTGGCAACACCAAGGCGGAGCCCGCCACGCTGTGCGGACCTTCCCGTTTTCTTTCTTTCTTCAATTATGGCTGCTGCCCTGGCGGGGGGAGGCGACGCGGACGGACCTCCCCCACCTCCCCAGGTGGAGGCTTGCCAGGCACCCCAACCGCCTTTAACTCTCCGGCCAGCTAAGCTGCACCCAACCGTCTTTCACTCACCGGCCAGCTAAGCTGCACCCAGCCATCTTTTTTCATCGGCCTGCTGAATTTCACCCTGGCACGCTGTGCGGGTCTTCCCAGTCACTTCTTCCTTCAATAACGGAGGGTGCCCTGGCGGGGGGAGGCGACGCGGACGGACCTCCCCCACCTCCCCAGGTGGAGGCTCGCCAGCAGATGAGGGCACCCCAAACCACACCTTTCACACGTCGGCCAGCTGAGTTGCGCCCTGCCACTTCATTCGCCGTTCGGCTGAGCCGGCACCCCTGCACGCGGCCGCCAGGCAACCACCCAAGCACCGGGTTCACCAGGACTGCCGCTAGCGCCCGACGTGAGGAGTGGGCCCCCGCAGCAAGGTAATCGGGGACCCACCCCGGTGGTGATACCATCCAAACTGCTGTCGTCACTGCTACTGGAATCACCCCGGTGGCAGCACCACCCGAACTGCTGCTGTTACTGCTGCTGGCTCCTCTCCGGTGACTGTACCGAAGAGCTGCTGCTACTGCTGCCCTTGAACTCCGGCGGCCGACCCCTCCGGTTCCAGGCCTGGCCCACCGTGAGACAATTCTGGACTCAAAAGCTTGTTTGCTAGGGCATGGGCCCCACCCTTGACAGAACGCTCCCCTCAGCCTTGCAGAATTGGTTGGAGTCATTTGACATTCAACTCCTGCGGACTTCCGGTAAGGACAAAACCACCGCCATTGCTCTTTTGCCCCCGGGCGGCAGCCGCCTTGCCTCCGCTTGGTGCAGTGAGAAAGTAAAGCGTCGGCGGAAGAACCCGCCTGCTGCCCCGCCCTAAGAACAAACCGTGGCTTTGCTACAAGGTTGCAGTGACGCCATGCTGACGCAAAGTTGACGCTAACGAAAGTTCTCGAACTACCGAAAGGAATTCTGGTTCAACTGCTAATTCATGGAAAGACTTAGACTGTGCACTGGCCCGACCCCGCCCCAAGATGGCGCTGATGTAGGAGTGGCCTATAACTCCTTGTGGCGTTCCAGCCACGTGACATTTGTGTTAAAAAGACATATATATATATATATATGTATGCGATGCTTTCACACATGATGGTGGGGGAAAGGGGGGAACCGATTTTTATGTTAATCTAGTGTTGCTCATGTTGCTCGACGCCTCTCACACCGTGGCCGGCCTATAGCGGCTGTAGGCCCGTATTTCTACACTGACATTGTTTTAAATAAAGGGCTTCTTAAAAAGGAATTACGAAATCAGTGTCATGACTAATCATCTAGGTTGTTGAAGGTTTTTCTTTTGAACAAATGATTGTCACTCCTAAACGAAAGCATACAGATAATACAGACACAATTTGCCTAAAAATCTTTTTGTTTAACGAAATTTGTACCCATCATGCCTGCCCTTTTTCCAAGAATTGTCAAATCAATAATGAACTATAACTTAAGGTATATGTCGCACGCAAGGTATGGTATCCTGCACCATAATACACGACCAATTGAGAAATACATGCACGACCAGGGAACGCGAATTTAGGAGATGAATGAACTAGAGCATCTTTGCCTCGAACTAAAGAATAATGGGTCAGTGGTATTACCCAACCCTGCGGCTAGCCTGGTACATGGTAGGTAGAACCTTTCGTGTCTGCGCGCGCTGGGGTATTTTGAATACTGCACCTCCCCTCCCCTCTTATTTCCCCTCTATAGGTCACGACGAAGTTCCGACTGAAGAGTGGAGTGGACATGGACCGCACCAAGTTCAATATCAGGGAAAACATAGACAAACGTTGTGAGATAGTGTGTAAAATTACAGACCACCATTGAGAACAAGAAAAACTGTATGATATGATTGTGCGTGTGTACTACGATTATACGATATGAATGTGTATGCATTTCATGTTCGGATCACTTGAAGAGAGCGTCATTGTATGATTGAAGTGTGCGTCCACCGATCAAAGGGAGGAGAATAAAAGGGTCAGACAACCCATAAGATAAACTACAAAATACTAAAGGTACGCAGCGTGCATAGGAATAGAGGACAGGAAAGGAGAGGTCCCCGTGCTCGACGCAACCCTGAGTCTCCGTCTTGTTGCATGTACTGTCATACCCTATCCGGCATTTGTGTGTACATGATCACCGAATTTATGTCTTTTCCCCGCTTGTGTTTTCTTACATGGAACAGACCCATGCTACTCCATGTTGTGTGTGCACCAAGTGGCCTATTATCTTACCCATCTCTCTCTCTCTCGTTTTGTGTCGTATGTATGCCAAAATAGCCTACTTGATGCATCCCTCTCCCTCTCCCTCTCCCTCTCCCTCTCCCTCTCCCTCTCCCTCTCCCTCTCCCTCTCCCTCCCTCCCTCCCTCCCTCCCTCCCTCCCTCCCTCCCAAAAGGCTCTCTCTCTTGCCCTCTTTTCTTCTTGAATAAATTAACGACATACACCCCTTTGGTAAGTGTATAATTGGCCTGAACACAGTGGTGTTCGAACAAATTGACAGAAACAAAAACGACCATACTTTACCACGTTACTACCTCTCCTTTTTACAAACATTAAGCCTAATCGGCTGAGAAGGAAAGGACAGGTAAGACGACTGATGTCTCCCAATCTGACCCACAACACGGGGACTATATGTCAGTGGTTTTTGTTCTTAAAGGACACCATCTCCACCACCCAGAATTACCCCTGACCAATTAGCCCGAAATAAGAATGTCTAAAGCACCCTGTTCTCCCAAAGATAACTCCAGCCCTATACTAGCCGTCTCAGAGTATCTCGAACAAAACAGCTGATGGCCCCTGTTTTAAACTGATAAAGGGTCACCTACTGTATGAAAAGGATACTCGTGAACGCATGACCATAGCACCTCGCACTTACGGATATTACCAAACCTTGCATTATAGGGCGCAGAAACTGACACCTAGAAGGCCAGACGATGGATAGGGACACCCACAGAACCCTGCACCACAGCAGCAATTAATAGATTAGTAACACGCACATTAACATCAGAGTTAATAGACACCAATCATATAGTAACAGATAAGAGCATTTCCGCAACTACTCAGTGGTTGGGAGAGAGAATGAAGTATGTAAATGTCTTCCCTGCCAAGATCTTTAAGACTTTCGTTTCTTATAACCTATTCAAGGATAACCTGCAGACATCGGAAGAGAGGGGTCGGATGTGACGCACAGTCTGGCTGCGGATCATAAAACATCTATGACATCGACCAAGGGGAAAGCGACGAAGCAACAAGAGTGTGAGACGAGGCACCATTATCAGAACGATGAGCGCGAAGGGCTACATCGAGGCCCCTGCTCACTGACCAGCGTGCCTGAAGTCTTAACCCGTCGGGCCCGATTGATGGGCCCAGTGCCGAAAAGATTCTGCTCTCCTTGGTCCGCATTTTTGATCTGATCCCATGCCACCCCATTCTCTCTTCCTCTTTCATTTGGACTATGACTTTGACCTACTACCGAGGAACAAAAGGCCGGCACCCTGTCTCAAAGGTACCTGTGGTGGACTGTGTTAAGGAACAGGACTATGATCAAAGAACAGTGAGTGGTCACACCCTGCCACGTGAAGAAATCGGATTTGAACTGGACCTTAGTTCCACCGCCGGTGCTCAACAGTGCCAACGAAAGAAGAACAACAATGAGAGCTTACCAGTGATAGCTCTTTATAAACAAGGACACTGGAAAGAAGAACCCATGTCAAAGTTGAAAATCCTCTCCCAACCACCTTATTATATTAACTATCTTCTTATCAAGTTTTCATGATGTTGCATCAATCACTTCCGACTGTACACTGAGAAGTTAAGAAAATGTAACTTTGTATAGTAACATTCATACAACACTAGCCATGTACACAACTATACTGCAACTTTGAATGTACTTCCTCCTCGCCTGCTTCATCAAACTGTATGAGACAATGTACAAATGTGTCAGATTACTCCTGCCTACCCTAAAGACTCTGTATCTTTAAATGTGTGACGAACATTGACGATACTGTAACTGAAAGGCTAACAAAGGCGAATATTGGCCGGACAAGCTGGCGAGATATGTTAAAAGGGAGGACTGTGGAAATTTAGCTCGCAAACTGAACATTATCTGCGCCATCTTGCCCCTCCCCAGCACCACGCGCAGCGAATGCACAGCCGCCATTTTAGGCACCCCACTCTCTCCCCGCTCACTCTCGACCGCCAGCGTTTTCCCTTGGCGCTGCAAGCATCCCCCCGCGCGCCGGCCACCCCCGCTCTCTCATACAGGCCATAAACCCTCTCCTTCTGCACGACCCTGCTACGGAACCACTTCCGACCGACAACCCATACATGGTCATGCCTCTCCTTTGATAACCCCCTTCCTCTGCGCCCCATTGTCTGAACTGGTCCCAGGCCATCACCTAGCCCTGCGGATGCAGTTTACTGCCCCTACTGTAAGGGAAACACCCCACATCAAAGGGATTACAGTAGATCAAAGCCCCTACCCCCTGAGACCCGGCCAGTTGCACACACCCCCGGGAATTAGCGGAATTCCCTGCTGCGCGATAGCCATCTCCCACTGCGGGTAGGGTGGGAACTTCTACTGTATCTATGTGTGGGATCGGATCTGAGCCGGGGCTTCAGGGGATGTTCTTTCAGGCATCAAGGGAATCTCAAGAATGTACTATATGTAATAAAGCAATAAACCAGTGTATAAGAGACCAGGTCTCAGAGATGCAGTTAGAGCACCTCGTGACGATACCTTGCTGTCTGATCTGATGTGTTCTGCTCCGACGGAATAAAACTTTGTTTCCTGCCTTCCAGTCTCCGGCGCCTGCCTCTTTTATTGGTAAATCATCGAGTGGTATGAGAGGCGATTACCGCCGGGCAAATCCTTGAAAGATTATCGACTGAAACTGCCGCTACCATTTAACAGTGCCACATCCTCTCCCCCACTGAACACCATACTGCCCCACTGAGAGAAACTCGCACTGCCTTCAGCTACAACCTAATTGTGCCGGCTATAAACACTTGGATGTGGCTCAATTCAAATTATGCACTTGATAAGAGTAATATGCTGCCTAAAAAAAAAAAAAAGTAAAAGCAAACACTCATAGGGAATGCAAGATTAAGTAAAGCATGTGAAATGTAAGCAGAAACAACATGGTTACCATAACGATCTCTCACTCACTATTCAGAGATCAGCGAGTGGTTTTACCTGAAAAGTTAAGGACATGACTAGAGGGCCCTGAAGGGAACCGTTTCACTGTCCATTGCTTACATCCTTACAAAACGAAAGCAGTATGGTTTAAAAAGACCACATCCATAAACAGAGCCATGGTACGCATTTTGTTTTCCAATCCACCCATCAACCAGGTATTGCAGTCCCTCCAGGAATGGTGCAGTTTCCCACCTGGGAACAACAATGCTGTTCAAAGAAAGACGAGAAAACAAAAGTAGCGCTTCACTGGCAAACTCTGTAAAGTGAGGCTGATGTAAAACCAATCTGGCCACTTTGCAACCTCTCTGTCTTGCTTTATTTAGTTATGTATTTATTTTTCATATTTAAGACCTTCTATTTCTCTCCATCCCGCTGCACTTTGGAATAGAAAAATGTCAGAAAACGGGCATTTCCCGCCAGAGTTTTTCTTTTTTGTATCCATTTCACAGGGAAGCAACTAAATGAAAGAAGGAAAAAGAGGTTGTGAACCGTTTCTTCAAGTTACGGTTTTTAGTAAGTGAGGAGCGAGACAGAAAGAGAGGGAAAGATAGGAAGAGAGGGGGGGGACAGCTGCCAGCACAGAAAAGAAGAGGACATTGCCCGAGTCCTATGTCTTCTCTGCCCGTTCCGAACGTCCACGAAAGCAAGCCAAGCCTTATCTGAATGCCTTTGTCGCCCCCAAAATAGTGCCGCCTGGGGCGGACCACCCCCACCGCCCCCCTAGCTAAGCCACTGCCCGCCACAATCTAGCGACCTGCCGAGCTCAGAGCGGCCAGCATAGCACGAACTATCAAAATACCGCCTCTCACACCACTAAGAGATGCTTCCCATAACACGACAACCGCACCTCGGTGGGCATCACCCACGACCTGGAAACACTCCCACAGAGGCTCAAAGTAAAGACAACACACTTCTAACCTCACACCCACAGAGTGTAGAGTGACAGTCACATGGACAAGTGCTTCAGCGCCTCGCATAGGGGTAGTAAGCGCTATACATGTGCTGTACTGTAATACAAGAAGGGCACGTGGGCACTCCTCCGCCTTAGTGGAAGAGCCGTCACTGCACCCGACTACTTCCAGGTCTCCTCTCCCAGTGACATCGAACATCTTGTTAACGCTTTCACTACTGGTGAGGACTAGATGACTTCACACCACTTAAAGCTCAACCCTTCTAAAACTGAAGGCCTCCTCATTCTTCACCACAACACCACCTGCAGCCCACTCAGCATCCTGCACTGTAAACCCACCAGTGTTGGAAGCGCAGAATCTTTCGGCGTCATCCTGGATGAAAGATTACATCTGCAAAGCCCTCTCTAGGGCGTCCGCTGCTTCACTCCAGAGCAAGTTTGGAAACTCTGTCCATTCCGTAGTGCTCTCAAGACTGGACTACTGTAACTCTCTCCTGACCGGTCTCCCCAAGACCCGTCTCTAGCTCTTAAAACTATTCTACATTCAGCAGCGTACTTTGTCAATGGGGCCAAAGAAATCACTACATCTCACCAATGTTTCTTACTCTTCGCTGGACACCATTGAAGCCAGGGCCTCACACAAGACTCCACTCCACGCTATCCGGCGGACAAAAGTCTAGATCTCTGGGGGTACCCAACCATCGCAAAATGCCAAAGCACTGCTACTTGAACCCCTAACTTTTAAAAAGGAACAAGTCATGGCATAATCCTTCTCAGGAAGCGCAACCAGAATCTGGAACACCTTACCTCCGAGCCTATGCACCCCCACTTCCGATCCTACGCACCCCCACTTCTGAGCCCACGTGCCCCCACTCCCGAGCCCACGTGCCCCCATCCCGAGCCCACGTGCCCCCACTCCCGAGCCCACGCGCCCCCACTCCCGAGCCCACGCGCCCCCACTCCCGAGCCCACGCGCCCCCACTCCCGAGCCCACGCGCCCCCACTCCCGAGCCCACGCGCCCCCACTCCCGAGCCCACGCGCCCCCACTCCCGAGCCTACACACCACCACTCCCGAGCCCACGCGCCCCCACTCCCGAGCCCACGCGCCCCCACTCCCGAGCCCACGCGCCCCCACTCCCGAGCCCACGCGCCCCCACTCCCGAGCCCACGCGCCGCCACTCCCGAGCCCACGCGCCGCCACTCCCGAGCCCACGCAGCGCCACTCCCGAGCCCACGCAGCGCCACTCCCGAGCCCACGCAGCGCCACTCCCGAGCCTACGCACCGCCACTCCCGAGCCTACGCACCGCCACTCCCGAGCCTACGCACCGCCACTCCCGAGCCTACGCACCGCCACTCCCGAGCCTACGCACCACCACTCCCGAGCCTACGCACCACCACTCCCGAGCCTACGCACCACCACTCCCGAGCCTACGCACCACCACTCCCTAGCCTACGCACCACCACTCCCTAGCCTACGCACCACCACTCCCTAGCCTACGCACCACCACTCCCTAGCCTACGCACCACCACTCCCTAGCCTATGCACCACCACTCCCTAGCCTATGCACCACCACTCCCTAGCCTACGCACCACCACTCCCGAGTCTATGCACTACCACCCCCTCTGAGCCTATGCACCACCATTCCCGAGCCAATGCACCACTACTCCCGAGCCAACGCAGCACCAGTCCTGAGGCAACGCAGCACCATTCCCGAGTCTATGCACTACCACCCCCTCTGAGCCTATGCACCACCACTCCCAAGCCTATGCACCACCACTCCCGAGCCTATGCTCCACCCCTCCAGAACCAATGCACCACCACTCCAGAGGCAAAGCACAACCATTCCCAAGCCTACCCACCACCACTCATGAGCTTACGCACCACTACTCACGAGCCTACCCACCACCACTTCCAAGACTACGCACCACCACTTCCAAGACTACGCACCACCACTTCTGAGCCTATCTGCCACCAGTCCCGAGCCTATGCACCACCACTCCGGAGTCCACACACTACCCCCCCTCTGAGTCAATGCACCACTACTCCCGAGCCTGCGCGCCACCACTCACGAGCCTACGCACCACCACTCACAAGCCTACGCACCACCACTCACAAGCCTACGCACCACCACTCACAAGCCTACGCACCACCACTCACAAGCCTACGCACCACCACTCACAAGCCTACGCACCACCACTCACAAGCCTACGCACCACCACTCACAAGCCTACGCACCACCACTCACGAGTCTACGCACCACCACTCACGAGTCTACGCACTATCACCCCCCTGAGCCTACGCACCCCCACTCACGGGCCTACGCACCACTCCCGAGCCTACGCACCACCACTCCCGAGCCTACGCACCGCCATTCCCGAGCCTACGCACCGCCACTCCCGAGCCTACGCACCGCCACTCCCGAGCCTACGCACCGCCACTCCCGAGCCTACGCACCGCCACTCCCGAGCCTACACACCGCCACTCCCGAGCCTACGCACCGCCACTCCCGAGCCTACGCACCGCCACTCCCTAGCCTACGCACCACCACTCCCTAGCCTACGCACCACCGCTCCCTAGCCTATGCACCACCACTCCCTAGCCTACGCACCACCACTCCCTAGCCTACGCACCACCACTCCCTAGCCTATGCAACACCACTCCCGAGTCTATGCACTACCACCCCCTCTGAGCCTATGCACCACCATTCCCGAGCCAATGCACAACTACTCCTGAGCCAACGCAGCACCAGTCCTGAGGCAACGCAGCACCAGTCCTGAGGCAACGCAGCACCATTCCCGAGTCTATGCACTACCACCCCCTCTGAGCCTATGCACCACCACTCCCAAGCCTATGCACCACCACTCCCGAGCCTACGCTCCACCCCTCCAGAGCCAATGCACCACCACTCCAGAGGCAAAGCACAACCATTCCCAAGCCTACCCACCACCACTCATGAGCTTACGCACCACTACTCACGAGCCTACCCACCACCACTTCCAAGACTATGCACCACCACTTCCGAGCCCATGCACCACCACTTCTGAGCCTATCTGCCACCAGTCCCGAGCCTATGCACCACCACTCCGGAGTCCACACACTACCCCCCCTCTGAGTCAATGCGCCACCATTCACGAGCCTACGCGCCACCACTCACGAGCCTACGCACCACCACTCACAAGCCTACGCACCACCACTCACGAGCCTACGCACCACCACTCACGAGCCTACGCACCACCACTCACGAGCCTACGCACTATCACCCCCCTGAGCCTACGCACTATCACCCCCCTGAGCCTACGCACCCCCACTCACGGGCCTACGCACCCCCACTCACGGGCCTACGCACCCCCACTCACGGGCCTACGCACCCCCACTCACGGGCCTACGCACCACCACTCCCGAGCCTACGCACCACCACTCCCGAGCCTACGCACCACCACTCCCGAGCCTACGCACCACCACTCCCGAGCCTACGCACCACCACTCCCGAGCCTACGCACCACCACTCCCGAGCTTATACACCACCACTTCGATGGCTGTCTTTAGATCAGAGCTGAAAGCCCTCGTCCTTGAAAGACATTCTGTGTGGTCTCAACAACGACCCTTATCAGGGTTTAACTTGTCTTCCCCTCCTGGGCATCTTTAGGAAGCTGCTCCCGCCAGTGATGCCGACATCTCTAGATATCTCACCTGCGCCTCTTGTAAGACTTGATGTCACGTCTTTGTGCTCTTGTATCTGAGACACGAACCTCGTTAAATGTGCTGGACCTTGGGCAGATTTTCCCCTCGTCTCTATGTCCTTTCTTCCTCCTACCCCTTTACCCTATCCCCTTACCCTTCCTTGCTCCATTCACCTTGTCCCCTATGTTCTTTAAATGCTTTTCTTGATACTTGTGTAACTTGTCACTGATGTAAAGTTGTAACATTACTGTTCCTCATGCAAAACACTCGCTCCTATCCCCTCTCCCCCGAATCTCTCCCCTTACCTGCTACACCGCCTAGCTCCCTGTCCTTTGTGCCCTTTGACTAAGCGCTCCTTCTCCCCTCGTTGGGGAAAAATCCAATATTTATACTCTGGAGTCTCAGCGAACCCGCTGAGAGAGTCCACAGCACCAAGGGAGCCACTCACAACAGAGATGGGGAAATGATACCACATCCCCTGGGACCACAGCTTACTGGACTTTGGACACAGCTTTGACTTGTCTACCGGTTTGTGTCCCCCTCGCCCTCCACCCCACTTTCCATGCTGTGTCTCTCCCCCTCCCCTCCTCTTTCCCTCCTCCGTTCTCTGTCTACTTCCCCTGCTCCTTACCCCCTCCCCTGACTCTCTCCCCTCGCCTGCTCTTTCCCTTACGTACATGTGCGTATTGTTTATCTCGACCTTACAAGTAGCTATGTTGCCACGCTCTGATCACTGAGTAACCTTTGTAACGATGTAACCTGCACCTATGATCTTATACTCATGTAAAGCGCTCGGATACCTCCGGGTTTAGCCAGCGCTATATAAAACCTTTAAAATAAAAAAATATAAATAAATGTAAAACGCTCTAGCGCCTTTGGGTAAAGTGTGCGCTATATAAACATGCATACATAAATAATATATACTCTCCTTCTCTCCTCTGTGTTGTCCCTCCACTACTATAGGTGGGTTATCACATTGCCACCTCGTGTCCACACTGCCTCCCACAACATATGTCTACTTATCATACCCTCCCATCTCCCCCCCCCCCCCCCCAAGGTTATCGACCCCTCCAATCTCTTCCACCCTCCCACACCAAGGTTATCGCCTCTCCCATCTCTCCTCAGTGCCTCCCCCCATCCCCGCCCACACCAAGGTTATCGCCCCCCATCTCTCCTCTGTGCCTCCCCCATCCCTTCCCACAGCCAGGATACCGCCCCTCCCATCTCTGCCCCGCCCCCTCGAGGTGAAGTCATCCCCAGGCTCCCCCAGCATTGTTCTGCATTCATTCGCTGCTTGTCCTCCTCGTGCCCCCTCCCCCCCACTTCTCCCCCAGGGACACCCAGATTATTTCAGACACAGATGGCGGCGCCTGAAAGATCCATTTGTAGGTGTGAGAGGTGACCCCCTCCCCCCCCTTCACTTCCTCTGATTAGAAACCCTCCCCCCACATCAGCATCCGAGACGGTGACTTCATCCTGCCCGTCACTGGGGCTCGTCATCCGGAGACAGACACCCCTCTAGCAGCTCCCCCACCCCGCCTCTCGAGGCTGGAGGCACTGGAGGGGCAGCCACTGTCTGGGAACTCACACCTGTTAAAGAATGAATGGTGGAATGAGGGCACGTGAGCCACGCATACAGCGTCACTGTATGCGTGTCTGTGGGTTGGGGTGGCGGGGCACATATCTGGTGTACATGGTGCCAGAGGGGCAGCTTGTCAAGCAGGGTGGGAGGGCTGGGGTGTACAGCCCCCCTCTATCTTCAGGCACCCTATGTCTCCCCGAGGGGATCCACACACGGGGCAGTCTGTGCACAGCGCCTGCGCAGACAGTGCCCTGACATAGCGCCAAGTGTTGAAGTAATAAACATTCAATCTCTCAGGGTTCCTGTAAGAAGCACCCAACATATAGGAGAAGAGAGTCACTTTTAAGATACTCGTCCACGCCTACAAATGCCTCCACAACACCACACCCTAAACCTCAACGAGAGAACCTCTGTCCGTGTACCCAAAAGAAAAGAAACTGCGGTCCTCCCCCCCCCCCCCTCCCCAGCGCCTGGAGACCCTCATGGGTGAGTAGCACACTTACAATTCCCTGATTGATTGACTGGACTGGCACTGTCCCTTCAGGCATTGGGGCAGGACTCCGGCACTGTTCATCCTTGAAATGGAAATGTAAGCCAGGCACTGCCCCTCCGCACTGCCCCTCCCTGGACCGGAGATACGAGCCAGGCACTGCCCCTCCCTGGACCGGAGATATGAGCAGACACTGCCCCTCCCTGGTCAGGAGATATGAGCAGGCACTGCCCCTCCGCACTGCCCCTCCCTGGACAGGAGATATGAGCAGACACTGCCCCTCCCTGGTCAGGAGATATGAGCAGGCACTGCCCCTCCCTGGACCGGAGATATGAGCAGGCACTGCCCCTCCCTGGACCGGAGATATGAGCAGGCACTGCCCCTCCCTGGACAGGAGATATGAGCAGGCACTGCCCCTCCCTGGACCGGAGATATGAGCAGGCACTGCCCCTCCTTGAACTAGAAATGTAAGCCAGGCACTGCCCCTCCGCACTGCCCCTCCCTGGACCGGAGATATGAGCAGGCACTGCCCCTCCCTGGACAGGAGATATGAGCAGGCACTGCCCCTCCGCACTGCCCATCCCTTGACAGGAGATATGAGCAGGCACTGCCCATCCCTGGACTGGAGACATGAACAGGCACTGCCCCTCACTGGACAGGAAATATGAGCAGGCGCTGCTTCTTCCTGGACCAGGGATGTGGGAAGGTAAGATCTGACCGCATGGTTACCCCCACTGTTTGCCTGGTGTTTTGCTGTTTTTTGACTAGTCTGACTGGGATTCTGCTAATCAGGACCCCAGTCCATCTGCTTTCACCCTAAAATTGATGCATGTACTTTGGTACACTCCAGATTGGATACTGGGGTACCCTTATAAGTCCCTAGTATATGGTACCCGTGTACCCAGGGCATAGGCCTCCCCTGGGCTGAAGCATGTATTATGCCACCCTTGAGAGGTCATGCAAAATGGAACTAGAGGTCTGCTACTGCAACCTGTGTAAGTGGTGCTTGCAGCCCTTATTTTAGATACTATATCTATTGGTCACTACACTTAAAATGTACGTCACCCCTATAGCAGGCCTTATCAATCCTGAAGGCAGGGTTCTGGATTTTAGGTGAGAGCGTGCCCCTGCATGAGCAGAGCCTCTCTGCAGCTGTCGGAGACCATTGTCCCGGGTTGTCGGACTCAGCCGGACATAATGGTAGAGGTGCAATATAACCTCGCGGTAAATGCTATCTCGAAAACGGTTGCATAGAAACATATTGTGTTTGGTATCAAACACCTTGGAATCATACCTCCACACTGGTAACCGGTGTGGGAGGTATGATTCCACTCTTCTGAAGTGAGCTTCGTGGGGTCACTGGTCTATCCCGTGCCAGCCTTCTCGACCTGGTCAGCACAAAATGGATGCTGCTGACCAGAGACACATCTCTGCCCTCCTGCTGCTGAGCCATGCTCGAGCAGAGGAAGGCAGCACAATAGGCATCCAGTCACAGGGAGGTGTGACCACCTCCCAGACAGGATTTAGTGTATTAGGGCTGGTGGGGTGCACTCGGAGAGTGCCTGAAAGTCTGCAGCTGGGGCACATTTGGTGTCCCCATGCATAGTCCAGTTCAAACCAGTTCTGGGAGCCATTGGCTCCTGCTCTGGCGCGAAACTGGACAAAGGACATGGGAGTAACCTCCCCTCTGTCCTGCCCCTCCCCTAGGAGGGTCCCCTGAATCTGTCCAACCCTCTCCCGTGGGTACAAAAGGGCTTACCTGGCTGTAAGACTTTAGATTTTACGTGGACAAGATTCTACAAGAAGAAACCACTGACCTGCGACCGTCTGGACACTCTGGACTTTGCTGGACTTCTACTAGGCTCAAATTCGTCCCCCTTTCCCTCCGAAGCTTTGTCTGTGCCCTTGCTCCATACAGGCTCCGTGCAGGACCTGTGGTGCACTAAGAACAACTGAAGAATCTCCCTTGGAGTGAAGGAGTCACTCCCCTGCCCTAGCAGGCACCTCAACGCAACTGATTGGTCTGCTGCTCCCAATCTCCTGTGGATGCCAAAGATTTCAGCAACACAGGAGGTGGGTTGCTGAAGGTCCATGAGGTTGATCTGCCCTCTCAGTAAGTTTGAGGCCAGTATCCCTCGTGGGGACTGCATAACCCGAACCCCTGTGCACCACGTCCATTTGCAGTTGTATATGCTTGTTGGAAATTCCCGAGCTTATGCATTGGACTCCGTGTAATCCGGACCCTGAGCAGTATTTGCACCAAAGAGCTCGGGCCTCCTCACACGGAGTGCTCCATGGGCTGGTACTTTGCAATTTTGCTGGAGATCCCCTCGTAACTCCTGGTCATTCGTCCTGTGGGTCCTCCTGAGGATCGTCTTGATTTCTCTTGAGCTTTCCTGGTTGCTCCAGAAGTGCCCTGACCCCCCATTGCTAGGTGAGTCTCCTGGACCTTGCTGGTCTACACCGTAACCTGATTGACCTTCCTGCGTGGGTTGCTTTTGCCAAGGCTTGTTGGTGCTCCAGCCAGACACTGACCCCTCAGCACTTGACATCCTACGTGGGAAAGCTTGCAGCTGGCTCCTGGTTGTCGTCGACATCTTCTGGTCCTCGTGGCTGCAGAGTGAAGCATCCCTTCTTCGCACCTGAAGTGCCCGACATTGGTGGGCCTTCGTCTACCGAGCCCCTGGTCACTCTGAAGTGACCCAGACTCTGTCCCCTCTGCTTTCAGGTTCCTTCCATCCAGAATCCAGGCTTGGATTCCACCGGACCCTTTTCACCTTCACGGCAGCAGTTCTTCCCAGCACTCCACTGAGAACGACGGCAGTTTCCGACAACATTCCAGACCTATGCACCCGGCTCCTCTGCGATAGGTCACTCAGGTACAACGGTATCCACGGGTGGGGTGGCTCTTCAACCTCTTAAGTTCCAACGGGTTTGCTCGAAGTCCTCCTCAAAGGGTCCTAAAGCTTTAAAATTGCAACCGTGACTTCCCCATAGAATTGTACGGAGCCCGCGGTCGTGTTAGCACACTGCACCCGTCGTCCGTGGGGTCCCTATCTACTCACCTTGGGTGGTTCCTTGGGGTCCCAGCAATTCTACGTGCTCGAGACCGTGTCTTGACTCAAGTTGGGATTGTTTTTTTAATTTTATTTTTTACTTTATTTATTGGCATTTTTAGTACTACAACACAACAGGTACAGTACATGGTAGGCATTACATGTGTGTTGCATGGAAACGTCATTACAGTGCATGAAAATGGAAAAGAGGCTAAAGGTGCAGGACACTATACAGTATATCTGGCATAGGTACGGGAGGTATACAGAATTTCACAGCGGTTGTGCAAGAGGACGACCCCACTAAGTTGGGGCCTAGCGATCTGTATTTGTCTGCTAGTCTACGCACTTACAGCGCCTTCTTCAGTGTCACTTGCTGTTGCTCTGAGCAGGTAGGTGGTGAGAGGGTCCTAGATATCCCAGGGCTGCGAGCCGAGTGGAAGTAGCTCTGCATATATATTGTTTTGCTCCTGACAATAGAGGAGGTCTGCTAACCAATCCTTAAATTTGGGCGCCCATCCCCTCCCCCATCTACATGCAATTTTACTCTTGGCATTGAGGAGGCCCATCGCCAGAAAGCGCTTGATGCAGCCTTTGTACCTAGGAAGGTATCCCAGGAGTCCCATTTCGGGTGTAAGATCAAACTGCCCTCCAACCATGTCTTCCAAGGCCGCTGCCACCTCAGTCCAGTATTTCGCTATGGACCTGCACTCCCACGCCAGGTGCAGAAAACCCGCTCCCTCCTGCCCGCAGCGGTCACATTAGTCGCTATCTCGCCATTGAAGTTTGTGCAGTCTCACAGGGGTGTGGTACATTCGATGGAGACATTTAAAACGTATGATCCTAACCCTGCTGGTGGCTGTGATACGTTCAGTTTGTTGACAGCAGCATGCCCTGGCTCCTTCCGTGAGTGGATGCCCTAGATCCGCTTCCCACCCCTGTTTTGCTTTCAGGGTGTTCTGCGTCTCCGCCCCAATGGTTGTCCTATATATACGGGACACTGCATGTGGTGCCCCAGCCTGTAGTGTTTGGTGCAGTGGGAGTAGTGTGGGGGGGTTCTTCCGAGAATGCAGGTGAGGCGGCCTTGATGTCCTGTCGCAGCCGAATGTAGAGGAATCGGTCCATCGTGGTAGGGGATGTACCATCAAAAAACTCTGCTGCGCCTTTGAATTGCCCCAGGTGATACACATCTCCCCAGGAATTGATGCCTAGCTTGAGGAGCATACACTCACAGATGCCCTCTTGTGTGACTGGCAGGTTGGGTTGGTCTCGGAGGGGAAGTAACGGGGAATACAGCATGGGAGCTGGGGATCGTTTGGCTATGGAGTGCCATGCGTTATTGGTACAGGCTACTGTGGACCGTTTTCCCCCTGCTGCTTGATTATCTACACCCAGGAACCCTGTGAGTGGTATTGGTGCCACGAGTCCTTGTTCTACCGCTCGGTGTGTCATGAAGGGTGGAGGCTCGAGCCAGTGCGCAGCATAGTGTGCCTGAGCGCTGAGATAGTAAAGTTCAGGGTCAGGCGCTTCGAATCCGCCCTGAGCGAACGGCAGTGTGAGGGTGCTCCATTTGATCCGGGGCGGTTTTCCACCCCATGCCAGGTGGATAAGTTGGCTCTTCAGTCTGGTAAAAAAGTGGCGTCCCGGGTAGAAGGGGATATTTGTGAATAGATATAAAAATGTGGGCATGATGACCATTTTTCATTAATGCTACTCGGCCAGCCAGAGACAGCGGAAGACCGATCCATCTGGTGATCAAATCTTCTAACTTATTGAGAAATTCCCCATAGTTCGCTCTCAGTACTTCACCTTTGTCTTTAGTTATGTGGATGCCCAGGTAACAGACCTCATCGTCACACCACTGCAGCAGGTACTCCAGTGGGAAAGGGACGGTGCACCTGGTGGGCGGTAAGACCTTAGACTTGCCCCAATTAATGGTGATGCCCTAGAAAGCCCCAAATGTTATTATTTCACGGATCATGTCATTTACCGTTTACCGGATCGCGCACATACAGCTTGATGTCGACCGCGTACAGCGAGATTAAGACGGGCTGAATGGGGTAGTCTAGCGCGTACTGTTTATGGTGCTGTGGCAGCATGGCAGCCAGCGGTTCCATTGCGATCGCGAATAGCAGGGGTGAGAGGGGACACCCCTGTCACGTGCCTCTAGAGATCCTAAAAGCAGGGGAGCATTCCCCATTCAGGAGCAATGTAGCACTGGGACGGTGGTATAGGAGTTTAATCCACTTGAGGAACCCGGGTGGAAATCCCTTGAGCGTTAAGACAGTGAATAGGTATCCCCATTCCAAGGAGTTAAACTCTTTGGTGGCGTCTAGAAAGACTGCCACCGCCTGTTCTTCCTGATCTATGCCATGCATAATGGAGAATAGGGACCGCAAATTGTGGGAGGCTGACCGACCGGGTATGAAGCCTGGTTAGTCTGGTCTGATGAGATTGGCCATCAAGAGCATGAGTCTATTGGCTAGTATTTTGACCAATATCTTAACATCGCAATTGATTAGGGACAGAGGACGATACGAGTCCAGAGAGTCAGGGGATTTCCCAGGTTTCAAAAGCGAGACTAGCAGTGCTTCCCGCATGGTAGATGGTAGTGTCCCAGCTTGGGCCACATCTTCATACAACTCTTTCAGGAATAGGGCCAGCGTTTCCATGTAGGTTTTATAAAATTCAATTCCGAGGCGGTCAAATCCAGGCGCCTTCCCATTCCCTATTTGCATGATGGCCTCCCGAATTTTGTCTCTCTCTATATCGGCCGCTAAGAAGTCTCGCTGCCTGTTACTGAGCCATACCAGTTCGATCTGTTGCAAATATTGTGAAGTCTCATCCTGACGTGTCGCGCAGGTCGTGTATAGTGCTTGGTAGTGAGTGGTGAAGACCTCCATAATGGCCGGGGTGTCTCGATGTGCCGTGCCCTCCCCATCTCGGATCACCAACACATAGTTCGCCGTCTATGCGGGTCTAATAGTCTCTGCAAGCACTTTGCCAGGGCGCTCACCCTCACCATATTTACGCACTGAGTGATATTTACCCCAGAAGAGGCCGCAGCCTGTTATTCTGTAAGGAGGTTGTGAATTTTGGCTAGGGTGGGACCGTCGCGCGTCTCGAGAGTGTGTGATTCCTGCTGTTTGATTTGGCGTTCCAGACTGGCAATGGTTGTGCTGATGTCTTCGAGGATGTCCCCCGCTTTGGCCATATAGTGGCCCCTAACAGTGACCTTTAATGCTTCCCATACAGTGGCCAAGTAGGGTACTAAGGCGATGTTGGTCCGCAGGAATTCTTCTAACGATTCCCCCATTTCCGTCCTGATTGCAATATCAAGTAGTGCCGTGAGCCGTAGGTGCCAAAGCCTGGGTTGCGGTGACGAGCGCAGTGGGTTCAGCAGCATAAGCACAGGGGAGTGGTCTGAGTAGGTACGCGCTAGGTGACGGATGGAGAGGGCATGTATTGGTATTTCCTGTGACGCAAGTCACATGTCCAACCTGGACCAATTATTGTGTACTGCTGAGTGGAATGTGCCCTCACGCTTCGTGGGGTGGTGGTGGTGCCAGACGTCCACCAGCAGGTTGTCCGCCAGTATTTGCTGTAGTTGGCGTTGCGCTTTGGAGTAGTAGTGTGGCAGTGAATGAGAGCAGGCCTGTGCGCGATACAGTATTAGGTTAAAATCTCCCCCCCCATATGAGGTGGGTCGAGCCTATGTTCAGTATGCGTGCCCATAAGGTGATGAAGTAGTCTTCGTCGTCCACGTTTGATCTGTAGCAACAGGCCTATGTGATCGAGGTTGACGCCAGCCTGCTCTAGGTCATGCAGAATCTACCCTGTGGGTCGAGCGCAGAGCGCTCCTCATTGTAGGGAACTGTTCTTTTGATAAGGATAGCAGTGCCTCTCGAGTAGGCAGACTATGAGGAAAAGTATCTATGGGAGGCCTGTGAGACCGGCCTCACGGCGTGGCCCTCTCCATCATCCAGCCAACCTGCAACCACCCTCAAGACACGACATCCCCGACTCCGGCCGCCCCAGCCACCCCCGATCCGCGGGCCGGCCAGAGGCCTGACCAACTCACCACCCTACCACGCATGTCCAACCAAGGAAGCGGGAGCCCTCAACACAGACCCAGAGGCGCCAGCCCAGTCACACCTCGGGTCGCCTTCCCCGGGAGGACTCAATCGGCCACCAGGCCCCTGGGGAGCAGGCGCCTCCCCTACCGCGCGTCTGGGGTCCCTCCCAGACCCACCTGAAAAGACCAAAGAAGTGAGCGGCAGGAAATCCCGCCGAACCCCCTCCGTCACCCCAGTCCCCCCTCTGCGAGCACTCCGGACTTCAAAGAACCAGCGGAGTATAACAAGGGGTGCCGGAGAAACAAGGAGGAGAAGACCTGGAACCACCTGAGCCTGCTGACGCTGTCGCGGCTCCTGAACGCTGAATTCACCTGGGCCTGCTGAGTGACGCGCGGCCTCTTGCTATTGAACCATCTGAGCCCTGCGGACGAGGTCGCGGCTCCCGAACACTGAACCACCTAGGCCTGCTGAGTGACTCGCGGCCCCCAGCTATTAAACCATCTGAGCCCTGCTGACGGAATCGCGGCTCCTGAACTCCCCTTGAGGACGACTCGGGAAGAGATCGCCCAGAGACACGACACCCTCCGGCTCGAGGATTGTGAGCTTCCGCAGGGTATTTCGCAGAGACACTATCTTGAAAGACTGTCCCGCTACCCCCATTCCCCACGACTGACTTGTGGTACGTTGTGCCACTGCTGTACTATTTGCCTTTTGGGTCATAAAGATCCCTTGAAATCATCGATAAAAGAACTTATCATCCTACAAAGAATACGTGTGGTGTCCCTCTGTTCACAGTGCAGTTCAGGGTGTACGCGCCTGGTTCGGCTTACTTGGGAGAGGTGGGTCAAAGGGGTGGGCAAGACGTGTATCGAACCCCCTTCCGGCGAACGCCTTTCCAACATTTGGTGGCAGACGACGGGATCCGAGCCGACACCGAAAGAGAGCGTGCAGTGAACGACTGACGCAGTACCAAACAGAGATGGAAGGAGAAACCCCCCTGGGTGCCGCAGGTACCGAAATAAGCTCACCGTTCCGAGAGGATCAATTGGACTATTACACGCATAGAGAACTAAAACAGTTTTGCAAAGACCTTGGCATCGCTACCACCGGACTAAGCACAAAGGAAGACTTCCAGAAAGTACTGAAAGCCTGGGTCGAGACGGGGGCGCCCCCGACCCAAACGGAAGGAGACTCTACCCATGAACAAACAAGCACCCCGGCGAGAAACAACGGGCCAGAGGGGAACCTGTCCTCCGAGGAACTAGCGGACCGAGAGAGAAGCCGCAACCATGAACTGGAACTGGCAAAACTAAAAATCGAGGCAGAGATAAAACTGGCAGAGAAGAAGTTAGCCGTCGAGCAGTTACGGCTACAAGGGGAACTCGAAGAGAAGAGACTCCAAAGGGAGCACGACGAAAAGAAACTCCAGCTAGAACATGAACGCGGCCTGAAGGAGATTGAGTGGCGGGCTAGACACGAAAAGTCACAGCCGCCCGGGAATCCACAGCCCGCTCCCGCCGGGGAAACCAAAGTTCACATCCCCAAGGATGTGGTCAAGGAGTATTATAAGAACGATGATATCCAGCAGTGGTTTAAGGCCTACGAAGTCGCCATGACCTCTCACCGAGTCCCGCAGAAGGATTGGGGGGCTGGCCTATGGGGCCAGTTCTTAAGCGAAGGAAGGGACACTCTGCTCGATCTGCCCTCCGCGGTCATGAACTCCTACAGCCACATGAAGGAAGCCCTCGTGGGCCGGTACGGACTCACCCCCGAAATGTACCGACAACGGTTCCGAGATTGCAAAAAGATACCGGGCACCACGTGGGTCGAATACGTGAACTTTTACAGCCGAGCCTTGGACGGGTGGATCAAGGGCAGCAAGGTCTCCACCTTCGAAGAACTGTTCGATCTGATCGCCTGGGAACATTTAGCGGCCAATTGCTTTATAGAACTGCGCCAGCATCTCCTAGACAGTAAACTCACCGACCCTCGGAAGCTGGCCGCTGAGGCTGATCGTTGGGTGAACACCCGGGCCACCCGGGGCCCCGTGGGGGACTACGGCCGCAACAGTCAGGGTCCCCCCCGCCAGAGGGGCGGAGGGAACCACGGCCGACCAAGAGACTTTGCCGGGGGGTCCTCCACCAGCCCCCCCAGTAGCCCACCAGCGGCGGGTTCGGCCCAGTCTCCAGCCAGCACCGGAGTCCCAGGACGACCAGGTCCACGAGCTAGGATCACCTGCTTTCGCTGCCAGCAGCCCGGACACTACGCCAATGACCCCCAGTGTCCCCAGTATCAGCGAACCACAACGACCAACCCCACGACCCGGCAGGTGGCCTCCGTGGCTCTGGGGGAAGAAATGGAAGACTCCGAGGAATGGGAACCGGCGGCCATGGCCCTGGTCTCCCTTGGTGATCGAGAAATGGTCCCCGGGACACCCTTGCCCGCCAACACAGAAAAGTACCGACAGCGGGTGACCATCAACGGCCACAGAGTCGAGGGCCTTCGCGACACCGGGGCGAGTGTCACCGCGGTCCACCGCAGCCTAATTTCTGAAGACCAGATCCTAGCCGGGGCCCTCTGTCCGGTCGTATCCTCCGACAATTCTGAGAGCCTCTGCCAGATGGCCCTGGTGCCCTTCGAGTGGGGAGGGGTCTCCGGAGAACTGAAGGTAGCGGTCCGGACCTCGCAGCCCGTAGACTGCCTCCTGGGCAACGACCTGGAGAGTTCCCCGTGGGGGCAGGTAGAACGAAGAGCCCACCTGGAGATGATGGGCCTACCAGAATGGGTCTGCGCCACCACGCGCTCCATGACCGCACGAGTGGCCCCCTCCAAGGGCGGTGAAGCCCTCTTACCGAACACTTTCCCCGAGAGCAGGGACCCCCTACCAGAAGCAGACAACCCTCCTTCCGAGGAGGAAGGAGACACTAACCCAGGGGAAGGACCGGAACCTTCCGCCCCAGAGGCCCCGATGGAACTCGAAGAACTGCCCGAGTTGGCCCAGTGGCACTGCGAAGGGGGGCCCTCCCGCGAAGAGTTCTGCCAGGAACAGACCACTTGCCCCTCCCTCGAGGGACTTAGACAACAAGCCGAAGCCCAGGTCGCCGGTGACCAAACTGGAACCCATTGGGTCTATTGGGACAATGGCCTCCTCTACAGCGAACAAAAGTCCGCCGAGCTAGGCTCAGCACGAGTACTGGTGGTACCCCTGCGGTTCCGGAGCCTCCTCCTGGGCCTGGCCCACGATGTACCCTTGGCAGGACACTTAGGCCAAGACAAGACATACCAGCGATTGGTGACCCACTTCTATTGGCCCAAGATGCGGGCGAATGTAGAAGCACACTGCAAGTCCTGCCTCACGTGCCAGGGCAGTGGGAAAAGTGGCGGAAAACGCAAAGCCCCCTTACAACCGTTCCCCGTTGTGGGTACCCCGTTCGAGCGGGTCGGCATCGACATCATGGGACCCCTGGATCCGAAGACCGCCCAGGGCCACAGATTCATCCTTGTCCTGGTGGACCATGCCACCCGCTACCCCGAGGCCATCCCCCCTCCGCACCGTGACGGCTCCCGTGGTGGGCCGGGCTCTCATGGGGATCTTCTCCCGTGTCGGATTTCCCCGCGAGGTTGTGAGTGATCGCGGCACGAACTTTATATCCCGCTACATGAAGTCCCTGTGGCAGCAGTGCGGAGTCACGTATAAGTTCACGACCCCCTACCACCCCCAGGGCAACGGCCTGGTGGAACGCTTCAACCGAACTCTGAAGGGAATGATCCTGGGCCTCGAAGAGCCCCTGCGCCGGAAATGGGACGTCCTCCTCCCTTGCCTCCTGTTCGCGTACCGGGAGGTTCCCCAAAAGTCTCTGGGGTTCAGCCCCTTCGAACTGCTGTACGGACATCCCGTTCGAGGGCCCCTGAGCCTGGTCAAAGAGGGCTGGGAGACAAGCCCCCGGGGGACACCCCCGGATGTGTTCCGCTACATCCTGGCGCTCCGCAACCAGACGAGGAAGTTTAGAGAACTTGCAGAGGCTAACCTCGAGGCCAGCCAAGAAGAAATGAAGCGCTGGTATGACCAGAACGCAACCTTGGTCGAGTTCCAGCCGGGCCAGCAGGTTTGGGTCATGGCTCTGGTGAAACCCTGCGCCCTACAAGACAAATGGACTGGTCCATTCAAGGTGGTCGAACGGAAGAGCCAGGTCACGTATCTGGTCGACGTACAGTCCCCACGGAACCCCCTCCGGGTCCTCCACGTAAACCGTCTCAAGCCCCACTTCGTAAGGACAGAATTGAGTTTGCTACTGGCCACCGTGAGGGGGCAGAAGAAGACACTGAACCCCTGCCCGATCTCCTGTGCACGAAAGAACTGGACGGTTCCGTGGAGGGTGTGAAACTGTCGGCCACCCTCACTCCCCAGCAGGCCGACGACTGCCGCCAGCTGCTCGGACAATTCGCAGACCTTTTCTCCCTCATTCCAAGGGTGACCGACTGGTGTGTCCACGACGTGGACACCGGCGACTGCCCGCCTGGGAGACACCGAGCCTACCGGGTGCCTGACCGGGTCCGCACCTGCATCAAGACCGAGGTACAGAAAATGCTCAACCTAGGGGTCATCGAGCCCTCCGACAGCCCCTGGGCCAGCCCGGTGGTTCTGGTCCCGAAGGCGGCCTCCCCAGGGGTCGCCCCCGAACTAAGATTCTGTGTAGACTATCGGGGGCTCAACGCGGTCACCCGCGCAGACGCTCACCCTATTCCCCGAGCCGATGAGCTCATCGACCGCCTGGGGGCCGCCCAGTTCCTCAGCACTTTCGACCTGACCTGCGGGTACTGGCAGATCGCTCTCACGGAAGGGGCGAAAGAACGCTCTGCCTTCTCCACGCCAGATGGCCACTACCGCTTCAGGGTCATGCCGTTCGGAATGAAAAACGCCCCAGCCACGTTCCAGCGGTTGGTGAACAAGGTCCTGGCCGGACTCGAGGAGTTCAGCGCAGCGTACCTTGACGACATCGCCGTATTCAGCTCTCAATGGCACGAGCATCTCCAGCACCTCCGACAAGTACTAATGGCCCTGCGCCAAGCGGGCCTGACAGTGAAAGCCAGCAAATGCCAGCTCGGACAAGGCTCCGTGGTCTACCTGGGGCATCAGGTGGGCAGCGGCCAGGTCGCCCCTCTCCAGCCGAAGGTCGATGCCATCAAGTCCTGGGAGCCCCCCACCACGCAGACAGAGGTTCGGGCCTTCCTGGGCCTTACGGGGTACTACCGGAGGTTCATTAAAAATTATGGTAGTATCGCAGGGCCCCTCACAGAGTTGACCTCCAAAAAGCTTCCGCAGAAGGTGCAGTGGACCCCCCAGTGCCAGCAGGCGTTCGACGCCTTGAAAACCGCCATGTGCACCGCTCCCGTACTCAAGGCCCCCGACTACTCCCAAGAGTTCGTGGTCCAGACCGACGCATCCGAACATGGCATCGGGGCCGTGCTCTCGCAGTTCGACGACAAGGGCATTGATCAGCCCATAGCCTTCATCAGCCGAAGGCTGCTGCCGAGAGAGCAGCGTTGGAGTACTATAGAGCGAGAGGCCTTTGCCGTAGTCTGGGCCCTCAAGAAACTGCGGCCCTACTTGTTCGGAACCCATTTTCGAGTACAGACGGACCACCGGCCCTTGCAATGGCTAATGCGGATGAGGTGGGAGAACCCCAAGCTACTACGATGGTCCATCTCCCTCCAGGGGATGGATTTCACTGTCGAACATCGCCCCGGGACGGATCATGCCAACGCAGACGGCCTGTCCCGGTTCTTCCGCTTCGGCGAGGAGAACGCCCCAGTGGATGGGTAGTTCTCCATGCCTTTCAGCTGGGGGGGACGCGTGTGAGACCGGCCTCACGGCGTGGCCCTCTCCATCATCCAGCCAACCTGCAACCACCCTCAAGACACGACATCCCCGACTCCGGCCGCCCCAGCCACTCCCGATCCGCGGGCCGGCCAGAGGCCTGACCAACTCACCACCCTACCACGCATGTCCAACAAAGGAAGCGGGAGCCCTCAACACAGACCCAGAGGCGCCAGCCCAGTCACACCTCGGGTCGCCTTCCCCGGGAGGACTCAATCGGCCACCAGGCCCCTGGGGAGCAGGCGCCTCCCCTACCGCGCGTCTGGGGTCCCTCCCAGACCCACCTGAAAAGACCAAAGAAGTGAGCGGCAGGAAATCCCGCCGAACTCCCTCCGTCACCCCAGTCCCCCCTCTGCGAGCACTCCGGACTTCAAAGAACCAGCGGAGTATAACAAGGGGTGCCGGAGAAACAAGGAGGAGAAGACCTGGAACCACCTGAGCCTGCTGACGCTGTCGCGGCTCCTGAACGCTGAATTCACCTGGGCCTGCTGAGTGACTCGCGGCCTCTTGCTATTGAACCATCTGAGCCCTGCGGACGAGGTCGCGGCTCCCGAACACTGAACCACCTAGGCCTGCTGAGTGACTCGCGGCCCCCAGCTATTAAACCATCTGAGCCCTGCTGACGGAATCGCGGCTCCTGAACTCCGACCACCTGTGCCTGCTGAGAGACTCGCGGCGCTCCCCTTGAGGACGACTCGGGAAGAGATCGCCCAGAGACACGACACCCTCCGGCTCGAGGATTGTGAGCTTCCGCAGGGTATTTCGCAGAGACACTATCTTGAAAGACTGTCCCGCTACCCCCATTCCCCACGACTGACTTGTGGTACGTTGTGCCACTGCTGTACTATTTGCCTTTTGGGTCATAAAGATCCCTTGAAATCATCGATAAAAGAACTTATCGTCCTACAAAGAATACGTGTGGTGTCCCTCTGTTCACAGTGCAGTTCAGGGTGTACGCGCCTGGTTCGGCTTACTTGGGAGAGGTGGGTCAAAGGGGTGGGCAAGACGTGTATCGAACCCCCTTCCGGCGAACGCCTTTCCAACAAGGCCCATCTGGAAGCGAACTGGGGTTGTTGCATAGGGAGAGTGTGCATTTCCTGCAGCATGGCTATGCTGACATGGTGCCTATCCAGATAGGCTTGTATGTGCCACCTTTATCCTAGGGTCACCCAGGCCCTGACATTCCATGTTAGGAGTCCCATATGCGCCGCGGTGGTGTCTCTGTCCCTCACCCGTCATTACCTAGTGCCCTGTGTATATGTATATGTGTAAAATACATGTACTTGTTTGAGTTTGCACTGTTCCCACATGTCCTGTTGTCCGTTATATCCTTAGGAATGCCTATCCTGGTTCCCCAACTTCCCTCCCACAACGGCGTCCCCAACTTGCCGTGCACAGTTCCCGCCCTCTTAACCCCTCCCAATGTGTCTAAAAAAACCCGCATAATCCGCGTCACATCTGCCCCGAGTTGACCATGCGCTTTCGATGCTGTGGAGTTACGTAGCATCAGCAACCGGAGGATATCTTTATACAGTGACATGTAGACGCTAACAATAAGGAGAATGAGTAATGCTCGGTTTCCAGGGCCTCTGGTTACCTCTCTCTGAATTGGTCCCAAAATAAAACAGTGGAGACAGTATTGTTGGGCTGTTGCCTCCAAGGGAGGAAAGGGGATCACCCTCGGAGGCGTGTGTCCCAGGGGGCATGGCAGCACCTCCTGTACCATGATACCGTACAGGAGGCGGCCCCGGAGTGCAAGTTTGAAATCCCGCTGGGTTCTCTCTGTCCATAGTCGACCTGGTAACAGTTCGGGAGGCCATATTAGGACAACATGTAGCTTTACCTGCTGTTCGAGGCATGCGGCTGGTCGTACAGTGCCAGCAGTCAAACCTGCAGGGGGCAGTCAGCAAACGCCCATCGATTATCCTCAGTTCTCATCGCGATGAGTCGGGTGTGCTCTGCTGCTTGATGGGGAGCGCTCCGCTCTCTTGGCAGCCAGCACTGTTTTTTTGTAGAAGTCCGCCGCCTGTTGTGGGGTGTTGCAGATATGGTGCTTGCCATCATAGGTGAGCCGTAGACATGGGAGATAGAGCATAGCATACATAACGTGTGTATTTGTAAAGCGCACTTTCACCCCAGCAACGGGGCATTATGGCACTGAATAACAGATGTTTATTGTTACCCAACTCAATGGTACTCATTTTATCGACCTCAAATGGATGAAAGGCTGAGTGGACCCGCCGGGATTCAAACCGGTGACCATGAGGTCAAACACAGGCCCCTGCAGTGGATGCATTAGTCCACTGAGCCACCAGACTCCTCCTTGCTGAAGCTTCTTTTTGATAGGTACAAATGTATTCCGTGCCTCCTGGACATTGAGGATAAAATCAGGATACACAGTGATCGAGCTTTGTTCTCAAAGATAACGTCTTTCATCTCCCTCGCATTGCACAAGGCTGCATTGCAGTCGTGAAAGTTAAGTAGCCGCACGACTATGGGCCGGGGCTGCACGCCCGGTGGGGGCTTCGGAGCCAGGGTTTTATGTGCCCGTTCCACAATGAGCATTCTTGAAAAGGACTCTTGACCGAAACAGTTGGTGAGCAGCCGTTCTACGTAGTCTTCTAGCCACCCTGTATTGGTTGTCTCAGGACGAGCAGGCTTCAGTGTCCTCGTTTTTTGCCGCAATCACCTTCATCAATTTATCGATGTCGGAGAGTTGTCCAGCCACCTGTGAGTGGTCGTCTTCGAGGGTGGAGATTGGTGTTTCGTCCTCTTTTATTCTTCCGACTTGCTTTTCAATCTTTTGGGTGATCTGGTCCTTTCTGGTGCACATGGGATCCATTTTCCCTTCAATTGAGGCGAAACTAGCTTTCATTATGTTGAGCAGCGTCTTCATGTCCACCTCGTCCATGCCGTGGTTCGTTTGGCTGGCGCCGTCTTGCTCTGTTTCAGGTGGCTGCCCTCTGGGCATTTTGCGGGCGCCGAACGCAAGTTTTGCTTGTTTATCATCTGGCTTCCCCATTGTCGCGCCGGTCTTGGCAGGGGCGCTGGAGGTTGCTTAGCAGGTATTCTATGCACCAGTGCACGCGTGTATGTTCCGAAGGTTTCAGTTTCTGTGGTAAGTGCTTGGTGAGCTCTGGTGCCACTTGGGCATGCCTGAGAGTGTGGATTTGATCTGGGTGTTAGCAGTGCATACTCCGGTGTCCAGGCGTGGTGCTCGCGCAGTCCCTTGTGCGGTACAGGTGATGCAAAGCCTCGTGGCGGCACCTGTGCGACACAGGGCATGTAGTGTGGTTCAGGGCCTGGGTGGCTCAGGGTCCGCTCTCCCCAGAGTCCGCAACTCGGTGAAAGGTATTGCACCCTCCTGTGTTGCCGCTTCGCTGCTGCGGTAGCCAATTGGTTGGCAATAGCGTGGAACTTATACCAGCAAAGAGGGTGTTTTCCCAGCTCCCACCTGCGTGCTATGTGGGCTTCCCGCGAGGGTTTGTAGTGCCTTTGAGCACTGGGACAACCCTCCCGTCAAGGTAGGGCCGAGCAGAAGGACATTGGATTCTTAGGTACTGGGTCTGCAGGTGGTGGATGCCTGGCGGCGGCAGTTGCGTTGCTGGCACAGGAATTGAACACAGGAGAGACCTTGAGGAGGTGACCACGCAGCATTAACTGGTGTGTCTCGGACGCAGTGCACCTTGGTCCGCTGAATTGTAGAAGTTGGCTCATCTTCTCAGTCCTGCGGCCCCTGTGGGGGATCAGTGGGTTCATATGGAAGCACACTCCGCCTTGGGTGTCTAGGTAGGGCCGTCTGTCCAGGCTTTGAGGGAGCGGGGCACCACGTGCAATAGGCCCGGGAACCCGGCTTTGCGTGCAAGTGTCCCAGATAGGGGTGCCCCCGGGGCGGTCTGCAGCAGCGACACTCAGAGCCCACCGCCCAGTTCGATCTTTCCCCAGCGCCGCAATCTTACTGACTGGCAACGCTCTCGTGGTGTCCGGATGGCATGTAGCGGGGGTTGAGCCCGCATAGTTGTGGCCACTTGGCCCGGGCGTCTGGTAGCAGGCCCCTTCCTCGCTCGGCCCGGCTGGCCCCGCCAAGTCGTGCAGGCCCCAGCGGCGCTGCTCAGAGTCCCTAAGGCTCCGTTGTCGCTTTGTTTTTTTGAAGGTCGCCCATGGCTCTCAGGGGTCCTGAAGTGGGAATGTAGCCTTCACGGATATGAATGCTCAGTGCGCGCATCCGGCAGGGGGCCCTCTCCCCACGCGGCCCCACCGGTCGCGCCTCGTAGTGCAGGCCGCAATTCTTAAACTGCTCCCAGTTGGTCTTCTGCGGCTGATGGCACGGCGCCGACCAGTCGCGCCGTCTCAGCTGACGTCCCGCCATGCCGTGGTGGAGTTACATAGCGAGATTGCCCCACAGATTTAGGATATTTGCTGTATCGGAGCTCCGGGCTGATGGAGCCTGACTACAGTGTGGCCATCTTGTCCGCACACCCCCTAGTGTCTCGTCAAGTCGCAATTGTTATACCACTATTTTAGTATATGGTTTGGTATCCCTCTGGAGCCCACTGTGTATTGTGCTACTTACAACTGTTTTATTGATCTAGTATTGTGTGCTTTGTGTTCGATCCTCGTGCAGAGGATAGTAGAGAGTGTTATATTAATAAATACATATTTTTATAGGACTACTGTGTGGTTCTCCTTTCATTTGAATAATTCAGGAGGTGATCTTCTGGTAAAACAAGCTGCTTTAAATTCCTTCAAGATTTAGCCTGAAGGCTGATCTCCACAGCTACCACTAGCATAGCTTTCTAAAGGTTATCTTTGACCTCCTACATCATAAGGGTCGTTTGGACTGGTGCAAGGTGCCCAATTTAATTAGTGGACATCATATACCAGGCCAACTTCTCACAGGGGATATGAGCAGGCACTGCCCTCCCTGGACAGGAGATATGGGTCAGCTCTGCCCATCCATCGACAGGAGATGTCAGCCAGACACTGCCCCTTCCTGGACAGGCACTGCACCTCTATGCTCCAGAATTGAGACCAGTGCTACCCTCCCCTCTTGCTAATAGACACTAGCAGGGGCATGGATTGGCTAGTAAGGTGTGGGGGGGCTTCAGGTCTGCCTACAATAAAATGCTACAATCCATTCAACCACAAACAGGGCCATGGGAGGGGAATAACGGCCAGCCAGAAGGGAGAGGGGTGCGGATTGGTGGAGGATCAAAGTGAGAGGTTCACAACATTTTGTAAAATAACCAACATTTTTAAATACTTTCAAAACCAAGAGAGGGCGCGCGTGCGGTTCTATGTATGTGGAAAAGTGCTGGTGAAATCCGACAGACACCACACCATACCCAACTCAAAATCCCTGCTCCCAAATAATTACTAGAAAATACATTTATTAGGGGGGTAACACCCCAAACAGCCCCTGGACATGGCACATGCAAGGCCTCCCGCCCCCCAAACAGTACACAGAATGTAACACTGGCCACAAAATGCTACCCCCTTTCCTGACGGTAACACAAAGTGCACTGCCCGGCCCAAACAGTGCAATGCAGGATTCACTCAGTGCACCCACCACAGTACACACAGTGCACCCCCCTCAGTACACACAGTGCAACACAAGGCACACATAGTGCACCACTTACAGTACACACAGTGTAACACACGACACACATAGTGCCCCCTTACCGTACACACAGTGTGACACACGACACACATAGTGCCCCCTTACCGTTCACACAGTGTAACACACATGGCACACACAGTGCACCCCCCGCAGTACACACAGTGCAACACAAGGCACACATAGTGCCCCCTTACCGTTCACACAGTGTAACACACATGGCACACACAGTGCACCCCCCGCAGTACACACAGTGCAACACAAGGCACACATAGTGCCCCACTTACAGTATACACAGTGTAACATATGACACGAGCAGTGCTCTCCTACAATAAACAGTGTAACACACGACACACATAGTGCCCCCCTTACCGTACACACAGTAACACATGGCACATGCAGTGCACTTCTACAGTGCACAGTGTAACACACTACACACAGTGCACCTCCCACAGTACACACAGTGTAACATACAACTCACTCCGTGCCACCCTTACAGTACACAAAGTGCAACACATGCAGTGCCCCCTTACAGTACACAGTGTAACAAGGCACATGCAATGCAACCCCCTTACTGTACACACAGTGTAACACCCAACACACACAGTTCCCCGGTTAGATCTGGTACCATTGGCGTGAGTCTCTCTTCCATTTATTTGCCCATGTCTCCTCTGTTTTTGATATGTTTTGCTGGTTTACATGCTTTGGACACTGTGCCACTGCTATTCAGTGCCACATTGCAAGTTCTCCCTATTGTAAATCCATGTATTGATTAGTGACTCCATGCTTATTTGATTTACTTGTCAGACCCTAGTAGAGTGCACCATGTGTGCCCTAGGCCTGTAGATCAAATGCTGCTGGTTGGCTTGCATCACTGATTGTGCCACCCACAGAATCAGCTTGTAAAGTGTGTCTCAGGCCTGCCATTGCAGAGCCTGTGTGCAGTCTAGTACTGCCATGTCGATTTGGTAAGTGCACCACTTACCAGTCCCTAACCTTCCCTTTTCTACGTTAGCCACCCCTAAGGTAGGCCCAAGGACAGGGTGCATTGTATGTAGGAGTTAGGAAATGTCCTGATAGTGAATTACAGCCAATTTCGTTTTTCACTATTGCAAGCCTACCTGTCACCATAGGCCAGAATGGGCAGTTTGATTATAACATCTTATAATCCTAACTGACACAGGGAACATGGTAGAAAAACGAGTTTAGTATGCCTGAACTCAAATTGCTAAAATACATCTTTTAGTTAAGTTGGTTTTAACATTCTATGTTTAAAAATACCACTTTTAGAAAGTGGGTATTTTCTTGCCTAACCATCCAACCTGCCTCTGCTAGGTTGTTTATTGCATGTCTGGCTTGTGAGTGACAGGAGGGCTTGTCTGATGAGCCAGGGCTGGGCTAAATAGGACCTTGGCTGCATAGAGAGTGGGGGGAAGAGATTTCCTTTCATCTACCTGGGCCAGGTCTGCCTCCAACAATGCTGTCTCCACTTCCTGCCAGGAAGCTGCACAGAACTGGTTTTGGGGGGTGGGGGGGAGTACAGGCACCCTCTGTCTTCAGAGGACAAAGGAATTACTAGTATAAATATTGGGGCCCAGACCCCAAGACTTTAGATCACTTCTGGGAATCAAGACAGACCTTTGCCAAGGAGAAGAACCAGAGAAGCTGAAGGAGTTGACTGCCCCTGTGCCAGTGTGCTATTTTCTGGGGTTGGCCTGCAGTGTTTTCTTTATTGCCAAGGAAAGGAGAAGGAACTTATCATCTTGAAGAAGAATCTCCAAGGGCTCGAACTGTGCCCGCCTCCTGCTGAAGTCTCAGGGATACAAGACTTCACCCCCAGCTGCCCGCCCTGAATTTCCTTAAAGGGAATTTGGTCTGCAGAAGCCTGCATATTGTTGGGAGCTGGAAGCGCGACTCAACGAGAAGAAGCGTGTTGCATCCGCAGCTATTGCCGTCGCATCATCGGAGAAGCGTGTCGCCACCGCAAGGGACGCCGTCGCATCACTGGAGAAGCGTGTCACGGGGCCTGTCGCGGCTCAGAAGTTTCAGAGTCGCCGCACGGCCATCAGGTGTGCGTGCATCGCCTTCATGTCATCGAATCGCATCAAAGATACCATCTTGTCGCATCGCACTGGATCCTCGCATCGAGGTGCCATCTTGTCGCATCGCAGCCGGAACGCAACACGAGATTGACGCATCACCTCCTCTCCGGTAAGGAACAGACGCTTTGGCTTCTTTGCGCAAGCACTGAGGAACAGAGGCATCGTCTCCCCCGAAGCAAGGAACCGACGCATCGTTCTCCCTGCGAACCTTTTGTTTATCTTGCGTGACGCAGCCAAAGGTACTTTGTGAGAAACATGTCACATTTACCATCATCTTCGAACTAAGCTATTTCTACCACCTAAAGTCATTTTTCTTAATACTGTATTGTGGATTTTTGTCGCTTTGGGTCTTGTGTTAAATCTATATAAAGAATACTTATTTTGATAAAACCTGTGAGGTGTCCATCTGTAGTGTTTTCACTGGATTACTGTATGTGTTCACAAATGCTTTGCACACTGCCTCGGAGATGAGACTTCCTGCTCGTGCCAAGTTACCAAAGGGTTGACGAGGGGTTATTTTAGAAGTGTAGCCCCCTTACCCTGAATAGAAGGAAGGGTTCCTATTTGGACAAAGGTGCAAGCCATTGCCAACTAGAGACCCCCAGTTCTAACAGCCCCCTTAAAGTACACACTAACACACGCAGTACCCCCTTACAGTACACAGTGTAAATCGTGGCACATGCAGTGCACCCCCTATAGTAAACACAGTGTAACACAGGACACACGCAGTACACCCCCACAGTACACACAGTAACACAACACACTCTGTGTCGCCCTTACACTACACAGACCAAAGAAGCACTTCAACACCCCACCAGGGGCAACAAGCGCTATATAAATGCAAACCTTTTTTCCTATTCAACCCCTCCACTATCCTTCTGAATCCATATAACTGACTAACCGATGCACCACTCAAATTATTTTCATATTTCACTATACTAATCCAACATTAATCCTTTATGGGTTCTAGAGTAACATGCTGGTCGCTGAAAAGCGCTGCAACACCTCATCAGGGGTAGTAAGCGCTGTATAAATGCAATTACAACACAATGCAATACAGTGTAACACACAGCACACTCAGTGCCACCCTTAAAGAACACACAGCACACGCAGTGCCACCATACAGTACACATAGTGTAACACCATACACGCTGTGCAACCCCCCCCTTACAGGACACAAGGTGTAACACAGCACACAAAAGGCACCTCCCCCACACAGTATGTAGGAGAGTAGGATCTGTTTCTTATAGTTACCCCCACTTTTTGCTGATGTTTCACGGTTTCTTTACTTTAGCCTGGCTGGGGCTCTGCTAATCAGGACCCCAGCCTAGCTGCTTCCTCTCTAAAATGTTTCCCAGTACTTTAGGTACACTCCAGATTGAATTCTGGGGTACCCTTACAAGTCCCTAGTATATGGTATTCTATGTACCCCAGAGGCCTACCAGGGGCTGCAGCATGTATTATGCCATGCCTGGGAAGCCTTACAAAATGACACCACAGGACCGCTATTGCAGCCTGGGTAAGGTGGTGCATGCACCCCTGACTGAGATATAGGTTCACTATATCTCTCAATATCACTGCACATATAAACCTATCAGTCACCCCACGGCAGGCCTTACTAATCCTGAAGGCAGGGTGCTGGGTTTTATGTGAGAGGGTGCCCATGCATGAGCAGAGCCCCTCTGCAGCCTTCGGGACCTTTATTCCGGGGTTGTTTGCGACGCAGCCAAACAATATATACTCTGAAGTGCATTACAATCAAACGGTAAATGCTAACTTTGGGTTGGCTGCATGGAAACATTTTGTGTTTGGTGTCAAACCCCTTGGAATCATACCCCACACCAGTAACTTCTAGAGGGAGAGACATGACAACACTGGTATACCCGGTACCAGCTAACAGAGCACTGGCATCACAAAAGGGATGTTGCCAGCCACAGACACGAGTCTGCCCTCCTGCTGCTGGACGAACCTCCGGCAGGGGAGGCCTGGACAATAGGTTTCCTGTCACAGGGAGGTGTCACCACCTCCCAGACAGGCTTTAGTGTATTGGGGCTTGGTGGGTGCACTCGAAGAGTGCTTTGAAGTCAGCACTGGGAGCACATTTGGTGTCCCTGTGCATAGTCCAGTTCAAACCGGTTGCAGGGGCTACCAGCCCCTGCTCTGGCGTGAAACTGGACAAAGGAAATGGGTGTAGCCACCCCTCTTTCCTGACACTCCCATAGGTGGGTCCCCAGAGTATGTCCAACCCCTTCCTTGGATATAAAGACGGATCCCCTGACTACAGGACTTTAGTTTACACCTGGACGAAACTCTGATACTGAATCCTGGAACTTTGACGATCTACATTGAACTAGATGACTGAAGAATCTCCCTTGGAGTAAAGGAGTTACTCTCCTGCAAGGCAGGCACCAAAGTTGCATCTGTCCGGTTTGCATCTCCGAAGCGCCCGCCGGACTCTGAAGAATTTTGCAACACAGGAGATGGGTTTCCGTGGTCTCTGAGGTCGGTCTGTGCACTCAACAATTCTGAGACCTGAATCCCTCGTGGAAGACCATGCAACATAAACCCCTGCACACCATGACCATTTGCAGAAGCATCAACTTTCCAGAGACTCCTGCAGCTGAGCTTTGGGTGACTTGTAGCCCTGACCCCGAGCAGCATTTGCACCGAAGATTGCCCACTTACACTCCACTAGTGTTCTGTGAGCTGGCCCTTTGTGTTTTCTCTTGAGGTCCCTCCGCAGTCCCTAGTCCGTCGACTGGTGGGTCTTTGTGAAGGCAACTTTACTTCTAATTGGGCTTACCTGGTTGCTTCAGATGTGCCCTGACTCTCCATTGCTTGGGGAGTCCCCAGGACCTTGCTGGTCCACACCAAAGCATCTTTTATCTTCCTAAATGGGTTACTGTTGCCAAGGCTTGTTGGGCCCAATCTGGGCACTGACACCGCAGCACTCGACATCGTTTATGGGTCAGCTCAAATCCAGCTCCTGGCTGTCATCGATGCCTCCTGGCCCTCGTGACTGCAGAGTCAAGCTTCACCTCTTCGCACCTGAAACACCCAACATCGGTGGGCATTCGTCTATCGTGCCCCTGGTCACTGGCAAGTGACTCAGACTCTGTTCCCTCTGCTTTCAGGTTCTTCTGATCTTCGATCCAGGCTTGGATCACACCGGACACTTCTCTTCTTCCCGGCAGCAGCACTTTGCTGCAGATCGCCATTGAAATCAAAGACGATTCCCGACACCATTTGACATCTATGAACCCGGCTTTCCTGGGTGAGGTAACTCGAGTACTCCGGTGCTCCAGTGGGTGCTGGCACTAGAACCCCCTAAGTCTAAAGGGGTTTGCTCAAGTCCTATCCTAAGTGTCCTTAAACTTCTAAAATTCCAACCGCGACTTTCCCTTAGAATAGTACGGGGCTCGCGCCTGTGTTCACACACTGCACGCGTCCCTCGTGGATCCCCTGTGTCACTATCTTGGGTGGATCCTTGGGGTCCCAGCGATTCTACGTGCTCTAGGAACTGTGTCTAGTCAAGTCGTGGTTCTTATACCACTTTAATATATGGTTTGGTCCGCTCCTAGGGCCCATTGTAAATTGTGCTATTTACTGTCGTTTTAGAACTGTATTATTGTGTGCCTATAACTAGTGGACAGCATATGCCAGGCCAACTTCTCACACAGTACACATGGCACTCGCAGTGCACCCCCCACCCACCAATGTTAATATTGATAAAATCAATGTCAATGTTTATAATGATACATTTGCATACAAGAACGAAATTGAATCACATTTATCAAATTCGCCTATCATGAACTCATGTAGTCAGGCAGGCTCTGCGACCTAGGCCTGAGGTTACGGATCGACAGGTCACAGGTGCACAAACAGGAAACTCAGCTCAATCCCCCCAGATAAGCACAGCAACACCACAATGGTCCAGGGAGACTGGCCCCAATAAATCACACATTTCCATAACACCATAAAGTCAGATGCCACAAAGTGGAACACGCAGCCTATCAGGACACAGCACACACAGTACAGTCACTGATCACGCTCCCCTCATGCCAATATCTGGACACATTACCCACTGGTCCCCATTGTGTCCATGCAAGGTCGGGGCCCACCAGCATTTGTTTTCAGGGGCCTTATTTATGACTCCACAGACAAGGCCCGCATTGGAAGTACTTTATGATACCCCAAGAAATGTATAAAACCCTGTTGAGATTGATTCCATTTTGAGACAGTCCTCAGACCCGCTTCTGTTACTGTGCTCCCAGCAATGTGTTTAATTTAACCAACTGTTTTTGTTTTTCAAAACGCCTCTTGTCTTTTGTTTTTTCCAAGGTAAATTCATGTTCAAGCAACATTTTGGTGAGCCAGATAGGAGAGATTAGTACCTCGGACCGACTGCAGCCAAAAAAGGGGGACTCCGCCTGGATGGATTCACATTTGTGCAGCACGGAAGGTAAGTAGACTTCGCTATTGATTGGAAGCTCCACTGAATCCGCTGGCGGGGTCCGTCCTGAAGCCACCGTCAGAGGGTAAGAGACCACTTCTGATCCTTAGTCCCAGCATTTGGCATATGGCAAACTACGAAGAAGTGCAAAAAGTGCCCTGCCGCTGACAGAAATCTGACATATTGCCTATTTTATGAGTCTGAACTGAGTAGTTGCAAAACGGCCTCGGAGGTATTCCCGCAGAGGTCACCTTTTATCGATAGCATGCTAGGAAAGGTGAATGTTGGTTGTTGCTTCAAACGCTGGGCGTGACACAGATGGCACGCTTTTTCCCTGGGTGTGATACAGCGTTGAGGCCTCACTGCTTGGACCACTGAGCGTGACACAGATGGTACGCATGAGCCCTGGGTGTGATCTAGGGCTGGGGCCTCATTCTTATTTTTCAGTCTACAAGGGTTTTCTCATTGCTACCGGTTTCTTAACACTGTTGGTATCTGAAAGAATTGGGAGGTGTTCGCTTGGACCACTGGGTGTGACGCAGATTTTATGGGTGGCCCCAGGGTGTGAAACCGGGTGCAAATTGGACGTTAAGGGAAAAAGGTTTAGATATGGAAGATCAGGTGTATCTTGTGTTTGGCCAAGAGGCGCCTGTGGTTCTTTGAGGTAATCCTTTTCTCTATAAAACATTACAGTTTTCTTTGTCCTGGAGCAAACATTGACAGTCAGTTCGTTGTACCGTACAAAGCTTCCCCTAGTCGCAGGATAGCATGAGCTAGGAGCGGGCTAAGGTATTTTCAACAAAGTCATCATTTTTTCTCTGTCAGTTTTTTTCTTATTGTAGCATTGATGCAAGGTATATTTCATTTTGTGGTGATTTGATGCTGTTGAATTAATGCAACTGTATTTTATCTTGGCTATTGTGTTTTGTAAATGTCCCAGTGTGCTGTATGAAGGTGCTGCCATTTCTCACAATCGTTATTTCATATCAAAGTAAAGTCCGCTCTTTCCTGCCAAATTTAATGAGGTTTTAACAATTGCGATTCCTTCTAGGTTGTGACCATTCATATGCATTGATATTTTGTGTGTGTAGTGAAATGTTTATGTCGATGTATCTGTAAATTGCATTGAGCTCATAGTAAGTAGCTAAAACCAACAATCCCTGCGTGTATATTTCCCCACGACCAGACTAGAACTTAAGATTCCCTAATACAGAAAAACAAGGATGCATCTGTCCCTTATAAAAGTACCCAACTTATCATGGAGTCACAACTAAAACACATGCAAACCAGGTTGCCCTCACACAGGCTAACAAACATAGCAAGTTTTGCCATGAATGGCACACACATACTAAGGCACGTGTTTTTCCCTGGCCAAAGAAGGAAATCTGCGACACTAACACAATTGAACACATGAGAACACACATAGAGATCAGATACGCTGGACAGAAGGGAAGGACAGAGGCACTGCTACAGCTGTGGGCAATCTTTGAGGAGGCACAGACCGATAATCCCATCCCACAGTCAGCTAGCAAGGCGTTTGCACCGCCCCGGCCATATGCAGGTGTGGAGCTTCTCTCTCTGATGCCTGCTCTCCCCGCATTAGGATTCACCAACACTCCAGTTAAGGGAGCCGAAAGATCCCTTAACGAACAACGAATTGTTAGATCCAGGCATGAAACTAACGGGTCCGCAGGCCAAGGCAATCACAGACAGAGTTTCAGTGTAGGGCCGTCCCTACGATGATACACAGGTAAATGAGTCTCGTAAGAGGGTTGAACAAGAGCGTAGACACCTGGGATACTGAGGTGAATAGATATCCGTGAGGAGGGAAGGGGATCTTGTCAAGTCTACAGAAACTTGCACTGTATTCCTTGTGTTTCAGAGGAAAAGGAACCATTCAACAAATGATAACTGTAGCACAATACTGCACATTCCAGACATGGAATGGGGCACCTCTACGCTGATGGACACTTACTAGAAATTCGGAGAGTTCGCCTACATTCCCAGATGGGCGTGGCCTCCGCTCCCTCATCACCATACACACCACGACCCTGGTCATTCCTGGAGAAGGTCTGTCAGAGTTGTACCAACATCCGCTAGAGAAGGAGACGACTCCGTTGCATCAGCCTTGAGAGAAAAGAGCTGCTGAGTATTTTGGCTGGACTCAGTACCAGGACATTCCAGGAGAATTCAGACGGTTTTCTGACACACAAGTAAACATGGGAGAGTCCATGCTCTTCTTCACAGTGCAGACGAAAGTGAACGCCTGCTGGTTACAGATAACCAGGTGGGAAATGCTCAAGATTGAGCAGCACTGAGCTCGGCCTTAATGCGATCAAGGAAGATCTAAGAGCCATGTGCCTCATGGTGATGCAACATCGATATTTGTTGGAATTAATTAACGCAATGGAGGGAGGGATGCGAGTCAAGATCGGTCGTCCTGCTGCACATTTATCCCAGGCCATGACCTGGACAACAGGACTCTGACTCTTGCTATTCAAGCAAGGTACCCCTGAGCAGGTTTTCCTGGCTCTCCCGGTGGTTGACTGGTCTCTGTACGTCATTGCTGCCTTTTCTCACCTTCATATTATTTTTGGGTGGTTTCCCACAATTGGGTGTTTCCTGCTTTAAAAAATGCAGTCCTCGAATTGGGTAGAATTCAAGTAAATACGAAAGTAGTAATAGAAACAAGCATTTGCAATGCAATAGGTCTTTAACTTATGCAAGACATATTGCACTGTAAATGGTAGGCATCACGGACAACGGGAGGGAGGGAGGGAGGGCGGGGGGGTGAGAAGGCATGGACAATGGGACGGAGGGCGGGCAACCGTGGGAAGGCATGAACAAAGAGAGGGTGGGAGGGGGTGAGAAGGCACAGACAATGGGAATGAGGGCGGGGGGAAGATGGCATGACAATGGGAGGGAGGGCGGAGTAAAGAAGGCACCAAAGCATGTCATGCCTACAGTAGGAGAACCTCATTAAAGAAAATAGTGCTCAGGGTCTAAATAACATGTACCGTGTAACAAAAGAAGAAAAGGGGCCAGTCGCCAGGGGAGGTGACAAATGAAGAGGAGGCGGTACTAAGCCTATTGACGAATCAGAAGCTAGCATTTAGGACGGATAACGACACAAGCCAATGGCAAATATGGGCGGAGGTGGGGATTCCATTTCCTACTCCTCTAAAATAAGTCTCAGCGCATGCGTGCTGGCTCTAGGCTCAACCTAAAAAGTGAAGAACAAGCAGCCCCCAATAATAGGACTGTCATGAAATATGGGTTAGATAATGTAGATGAAAATTCAACCGGGGGTGGGGGAAATGGTAATATTGATCAATTCAATGCTAATGTTAAAATGATACATTCACACATAAGAACGAAAACGCACTAATATGATCACATTCGCCGGTCACGAACAGCCCGTCAACCCAGCTCAGACATGCATGGTCAGGCAGGCTCTGTGACCTAGGCCTGAGGTTACTGATGGACAGGATGGGTGGCAAGCAGCCGGCAGACAAACGCGCAACAGGAAACTCGGTCATTCACCCAGATAAGAGCAGCAACGCCCCAATGGTCCAGCGAGATTGGCCCCAATAAATCATAAACACCCTAAAATCAAATGCCACATGAAGCTAGGACACAGCACACGCAGTGGTCATGCACCCCTCATGCCAGACATCTGGACACAACACCCACTGCCCCCATTGTGTCCATCCATGCAAGGTCAGGGCCCACCTGCATTTGTGATCAGGGGCCTTATTTAGGACTCTATAGACAAGGCTATCATTGTTTACCAAAAAAAGGATCAATGTAAACATGTTATGACGCCCAAAGAAACGTGCAGAGCCCAGTTCAGATCATTGCACTTTGAGACAGTCCTCAGACCCGCTTCTGTAACTGCGCTCCCGGCCGAAGTATTTCGTTAAACCAACTGTTTCTGTTTAGCCAAACGCATCTTGTCTTTTGTTTTTTCAAGATAAATTACATTTGAGCAACGCCCCCTTACAGTACACAGGGCAGGAAGAGTCTCCCGCCCAATCAAGGGCACAGTGTCTAAAGGGGCATCGTTTGGTGTACAACATCTTCAGACCCCGCCCTTCTATCTCTTCCCTTTCCCAGAAACCCTTGGCACACCTTTGCATCTCACTGCCCCTGCCTGGTTCTACCCAGGGGCGTAGCTCTCACTGGTGCAGCGTCACCGGGTCCAGGGGTTCAAGGGGCCTGGTGCATCCCTGGTATGGCCATGGTTTCCCACCCACCCGGGCTGGTGAATGCACAGCGTTCGTGCCTGCACCAGGGCCCACGTTACTGGCTCTGCCATCCTCATAGCACCCCATCCAAGAATACAAGCTCTCCTGTCCCCCCAGCCTGGCTGACGCAGGGAGGGGGGGTGGAGGCAGACACGCCCCAACCCCCCCCCCCCCCAGACACGTGGGCACAGAGGCTTCTTTGAGGGGCCCGCTTGCCCCCCACCCTCCCCCCGTCACAGTCCGGTCACACGGCAACCTGGCATCCGGCCCTGCTTGTGCCCACGAAAAGAAGGTGCCCGCGAGCGTCAGACTCTGAAGATCAGATGACCGGTCCGGTGGGGGCTCGGGGCAGTGTGTGTGGGAGCGGGGGAGGGGGAGGGGGGGGGGGGTGATCCCAGAGCACAGAGGTCCCAGGCTCAGATACCATTCATGCAACAGCCCTGGGTCTGGCACTTTCATGCTGGAGAGACATGTCACCCCTGCAACCCCCGCCGTGGTGGGCCTGTGCCAGCCTGGCAGAGCCAGGGCTGTGTGTGCGTGCAGTAGGTGAGGGCACACAAGGGGCTTGGGTCTGTGCCAGCTTGGAAGAGCCAGGGGTGTGTGTGCGCGTGCAGTAGGTGAGGGCACACAAGGGGCTTGTGTCTGTGCCAGCCTGGAAGAGCCAGGGGTGTGTGCCATGTAGGTGAGGGCACACAAGGCATTTAGGTCCATGCCATACTGGCAGAGCCAGAGGTGTGTATGCAGTAGGCGAGGGTACACGAGGGATTTGGGCCTGTGCCAGCCTGGCAGAGCCAGGTGTGTGTGTGCGGTATGTGAGGACACACATGGGGTGCGGGTCTAAGGTCTATGCCAAACCCCAGCAGAGCCAGGAGTGTGTATCCAGTAGGTGAGGGCACACAAGGGGTTTAGGTTCGTGCCAGCCTGGAAGAGATAAGGATGTGTAAATAGCAGGTGAGGGCACAGAAGGAGCTTGGGTCTGTGCCAGATTGGCAGAGCCGGGGGGGGGGGGGGGGGTGCGTGCAGTAGGTGCGGGTACACGACGGATTCGGGTGTGTGCCAGGCAGGCAGAGCCAGGGGTGTGTGTGCAGTAGGTGAGGGCCCACGATGGGAAGGTCTGTGCCAGGTAGGCAGGCCGGATGCAGTGAGTGGAGCAGGTGCCTGGGCTCACCTGGCAAGGAGCTGTGGTGCCGGCACTCGACTTCCAGAGGCCAGACTTAGTCGTCGTGGCGTTCATGGCAAGTGAAGAAGAAAGCCCCGTGTGGCTGCTCCCCACTGGTGGGCAGGGCCTGGCGCCCTCTAGTGGCGGGACTGCCTCGCTGCTGTATCCTTGTATTTGCATGTGGAGTGCGGGGCCTGTGGCAAAGAACCGTTGCTTGCGCCCCCCCCATCCCTTACTATGGCTCTGACCATATGTGCAGAGAGGCCTGTGCGATATTACTAGGGTCCCTGCTCAAAAGACGCCTGGAGGGTTGGGGTAGTATCCCTGCCCAGGGACCTGTAGTGTCATCTCAAGTTCTCCACCATAGGGCTGCCCTCTAAACATGCCCCTCTTTCCCAGCATGACTCCTATGCCCTTAACAGGAGTTGTTTTTTACATGTCTGCCTTGGACTGGAATACACATTTAGGGCCATATGTAGGTAATTTTTATTTACCGATTCCTAAATACCGAATTTTACCGATTCGGTATTTAAGAATCGGTAAATAGAATGTAGGTAAACAATCAGTACATTTTACCGATTCGGTAATATTCGTTATTACCGATTCGGTATTTACCGAATCGGTAATAAGGAATACCTTATAGAGGCCCATAGGAATGAATGGGAAGCCATTCACTATTACCGATTCGGTAAAAACCGAATCGGTAATAGGGGGAGCATATTCAAGGGGGGCAGGGTGTCACATTGACACCCTGTTGCACCCCTGAATCGTGCATGTGTGCACATGTGGCGCATATACTGCCACATGGCATGTATGTCTGCCACATGGCACTTTTAAACAAGCATTGGCATAGCCAATAGGTCTTGCCTTTGGGACCTTATAAGTGTTTAGCCATGCAACAGTTGCATAACTAAATACTTATCAGGTCCCAAAAGTGAGACCTATTGGCTATGCAAAGCGGCCGTTGGGCAGCGAAAGTGAAAGTAATCGCGGTAAAGCGCGGCGGGCGCGCCCACGCACATGCACTGTAGCTCTAGGCTGGCCTGGTAGCGCTTTTTGGAGCCCTCTCAATAAGTCTCGCCAGACCAGCGCATGCGCTGGGTCAGGCGAGACCTAAAAAGCACAAAATTGCTTTTGAAAAGGTATTCGGTATTTACCATCAACTTGTAGTTGGTGGTAAATAACGAATCCTTAAACCAAAAACGCACTCACTTGAGTGCTCCCTACATAGGATTTAAGGATTCGGTAATTTACTGATTCGGTATTTTACCGATTTCTTAAAATACAGAATCGGTAAATTACCGAATCCTTCAATCCAGCCTCCTACATCTCAAAGGGCTAAATACCGGTCGGTAACGGAAAATGTACCGATTTTCAGCCATTACCGACCGGTATTAGCCCACCTATATATGGCCCCGAATCCTTAAATCCAGCCTCCTAGATCGCGAAGGGCCAAATACCGGTTGGTAACAGGAAATGTACCGATTTTCGGCCATTACCGACCGGTATTAGCCCACCTACATATGGCCCTTAGTGCCTAGACTGCGTCCCCGGCTTTTAATTGGTTTATGAAGCTGACAAGGCACTGCTCTTTACACTGACTGGCAAAGAATGGTTCCTGGTACCCGTGCTACATTCAAAGTACTTCTGTCCATCTTCTTGTATATCCCTGCACAGCAACACTATGAGGGCACTGCAACACAGTATCCCTGCATTGTATTACTGTATCCGTGCACTGCAACACAATATCCGTGCACTGCAACACAGTATCCATGGATTGCAACACTTTCTGCATCACAACATTGTATTGTGCACTGCAACACAGTATACAAGCACTGCAACACAATATCCTTGCACCGCAACACAGTATCCGTGCATCATATCATTGTATCCGTGCACTGCAACACAATATCCGTGCACTGCAACACAATATCCGTGCACTGCAACACAATATCCGTGCACAGCCACACAGTATCCATGGATTGCAACACTATCTCTGCATCACAACATTGTATTGTGCACTGCAACACAGTATACATGCACTGCAACACAATATCCTTGCACAGCAACACAATATCCGTGCACCGCAACATAGTATCCGTGCACCGCAACACAGTATCCGTGCATCATATCATTGTATCCGTGCATTGCAACACAATATCTGTGCACTGCAACACAATATCCGTGCACGGCAACACAATATCCATGGATTGCAACACTATCTCTGCATCACAACATTGTATTGTGCACGTCAACACAGTATACATGCACTGCAACACAATATCCTTGCACAGCAACACAAAATCCGTGCACCGCAACATAGTATCCGTGCACCGCAACACAGTATCCGTGCACCGCAACACAGTATCCGTGCATTGCAACACAATATCCGTGCACTGCAACACAATATCCGTGCACTGCAACACAATATCCGTGCACAGCCACACAGTATCCATGCATTGCAACACAGTCTCCGTGCACTGCAACACAATATCCGTGCACAGCCACACAGTATCCATGCATTGCAACACAATACCCGTGCACTACAACACAGTATTCGAGCCCTGCAACACAGTATCCTTGCATCATATCATTGTATCAGTGCACTGCAACACAATACCCGTGCTCTGCAACACAGAATTCGTGCATTGCAATACTGTATCTGTGCACTGCATCAAAGTATCTGTGCACTGCAACACAGTATCCATGGATTACAACACTGTATCCCTGCATCGCATCATTGTATCCATGCAGTGCAACACAGTGTCCATGTATTACTTCACAGTATTCACTCACTGCAACACTGTATCCCTGCACTGCAATACATTGTATCTGCGTATTGCAACACTGTATCTACACTGTAACATTGTACGGAGAGTGGGTGAGGCTTCCACAGCATACTCTACTACAGCATACCTTCCCGAGCAAGCAGCGCTTGCGCACTGCCGCTAGGCTCGACCCAAAAATGAACACGAGGGAGCACCTCACGTGCAAAAAGACATAGAAGACACTGGCAGGAAACTGGTTTCAGGAAGCAATGTCTCATCTGTGATTTCCTTGTTCCACTGAAACATGTGCTCGAACCTGTGTCCTGTGGGTGAAAATCATATGGAATTTCAGGCCCTCGAAATCTCAGGACACACCACAAAGTTTCCATAACTTGGCTTTACAAAATTTCAGCCGAATGAAAAAAAATATATAAAAAAAAAAAAAAAGAAAAATCAGTGGGCTCGGTGACAAATAGAAGTTGGTGACATCATTTACTTAATGTTTTTAACACACATACACCGGTGGATTTCAAAGACTGTGTACATTTGTACTGGCTGCTACAGGCTACCCTGCAATCCTAGGTACTTTCACTCAAAGATGCATCTATAAAGTCATCCTAGAGCTGCTCACTTGAGCCCGCCCCTGGTAATCTACCCTACGCGTACTGGACAGTACCTGGGGCGGACACGTGCTCCCCTCGGCTGTCTACCTCTGCTCAAAGATGAAGATAAAAATGTTTTCAAATGTACGGAGGATCATTAGAAACCATAAGTGAGAAATGGGAGAAAAGAAGTCAAACCTCAAATTTAAATCTGAAAAAAATGGTCAAGGTGTTGCAAAGTTCAGACCCAGCCATATGCAAATCAGTCTCGACCCTGTTCCTTGTGGGAACAGTCCAGGCCGAACTGCCAAGCCATGTCTTCCCTGGACTGGAAACAAGTATCCTGGGACTGGTTTTGGGGTGACACCCCTCATCAGCCAGGCTAGCTTGTATCCAGTGGCGCAAGAGACCCATGTTGGGCAACTTAGGGCAAACAAAGCAAACAAAAAGATGATTGACAGAGCAAGGAAACTTTTCAGACACTCACCCCCAGTCACAGATTTGAGTTGAATCCATCATTGTTCCTTAGCTCACTTCACCACCCCAGGTCAGACCTAGCCGTATGCAAATCAGACTTGACCCTATTCCTCATGGGAACAGTCCAGCCCGAACTGCCAGGCCAGGTCCTCCCTGGACAGGAAACAAGCATCCTAGGACCGGTTTCGGGTTGTGCGTGTAGATGCTCCAAGCGTTGTCAGGGTGACACGCTCACAGACGCTTCCAAGCACAGCCGTAACTCCTCGATTGGTTTCTGGGCAACCGAATGCTATTGCGCTCGTGCTCCGCCTGTCATGAGTCCTCGCCTTCCACTCTGATGTTGCAGTTGGGTTGTCCTAAATACCGTGGTACTTAATACGGGGACCCGGCCTCAAAAACCCCGCTGGTTGCCGGGAAAACTCTGCGGACGCAGCCTCATGCAAACCCGGCCTCATACAAAGACCCAGTCTTACAGGGACCAGTAGAGTCGTAGGTGCTGCAACATCTGACGTACAGTTAGTAGGGGAATGCCGAAGACGACAGACAGCTCGTCGCCACTGAAAGGTGGCGAGTAAAACCAAGGTACAGTTACCTCAAATGTATTATGTCCATCGTCTCTCCGCCACTGGCAGCAACTGCCGCACCGATCACCGCAAGAGTTCCACGCAGGGAACCTGAGGAGACCATTCACAATACATTCTAGATCCCAAACACCTGCCACTGCTTTGCACAGCAGGGATGACTCTAGGGTCTCACCGGGAGCGGACTTGGGGTGAGGGTGCCATGTTTGCAAGTATATTATCATTTTTGAAGCAGCTGCTGCCAGGTTCCTGGCCTCCAGCAAGTGTCAGGCATCAAGAAAAATGTCAAGATGCCTCTAGTGATTAATGTCCTTCCTGGAGAGAGACAGTTTTGTCTTGTGGAAGTTTTGACTCAGGATAGGGAAGGGAAGCAGGTTAATATGCCTATTGCAATGAACGTGTCCCATGCAGATCTCAAAGTGCATATAATGTTAGAGTTCAGTGGGTTACTGTTTTTGTCTGAGAGTTCCTTTTGTTACTTGCAGTTTATAAGTTAAAATCCAAATATAGAACCGTGAGTTATCAACTGTCAAAGAAGTGCACGCAAACTGCAAGGTATAAATTAAACCTGAATCTTGCAAAAAGTGTTCATTTGGGTATAAATCAAATCTTATTATTAAAGAGAACCCATAACAATGATGTCACCTTTTACGAATTTGTTCTTTTCCAGAGTAAGCACCCTTAAACTATACTGCCTTCCAGTGTGGATGACATGTGACTCCAATACCTTGGGGTCTTCTGTCTTATGTAACATTTACTATACACTGATTTACACATGTACGATTGTCTCTGTGCAATGTGTGTGTGATGTAAAGTGCTCTGACGGCCTACACTGGTATGAGTGGCGCTAGAAAACTAAATTAATCTGAGAGAGAGTGGTTATTGAGACTTGAGGGGCACTGTTAAATGGCAGTAGTGAGGAAATCCGTGGTAAAGATGGTCATTGGGGGGTGCCAACAAACATTGTCCCACTGGGCGCCACCAGTGCTAAAGCTGGCCCTGTTGCACAGCTACACATAATACATTTGTTTTTATTTCACGATATTATTTTACAAATACGCTGCACGTTCTTTGTTATTCAGTGACTCTTCTCGAGATGCAGTCTGAACATTTCATACAAGATCAAACATCATGGTGTGCTGCTTTCCTGTGCCCGGTCAGCAATGTCTCTGTACATTTTTAGACATAACACAGTAGCACAGCTGCAGCTTTCCAACACAGTAGTTCTTATCATATAAACTGTGTCTCTTCCCCTGGTAGGGCAGAAAGGAGAATTCCAGAAGAGAGACAGGTCCACCAAGTTACACACACCAGGTATGGGGTCCAGTGCTAATTCCAGAGATCACCAATATGTCCTTGTGCTCACAGAGTGAGGGTAGGCCGAGACAGATATATTTGTGCCATAGTTGGGTTGTTCCTGGTTTACAGCCTGCTAGTAATGCTGATTATACTGCTTAGTTGTATTGGTTTACTTATCGCCGCACATCTGCTTAATAGACCAGGATAGTTTCAATAAATATTGTAAACTTTCCTTGTGACCTTCTTTTATTTACTATGGACATTCAGGAATGAGAAACAAAAGGTGATGATCTGTTTCCATGGTTCCCTTGGAGACTAGAGGATCATGTTCTAGGTTTTTCAAAATCACCTGCTACTCTGGGAAGGTTAGGAGTTCAGGCGAGGCACTGTGAGCAAGTTGGATTTGGGCCGACAGGTACTGATGTGTCATTCTGATGTTCTGTTGTCCCAAGGGGCAGTTCTGCTTCCCACCAGAATCCCTGCAACATGGCACCACCAGCGATGGTCTGGTACTTATTCAGTGGGTCCCCTGAGAAGCACTTGTGCATGCCCATGGTACCCTTACACTTACTACCGGAGATGTCCTTGGTGTTGAAATTCATCCTCAACAGTATTTTAGGAAGCACCTAATTTGTTGGGCTGGTTGTTCACGACTGAACCTTTAAAAGGATTTCCCTTGTTTGCGGTTTGCACTTTGCTTCTCTCACCGTTTTTTATAACGGCGCCGCTGCAGCCAATACCAAATTGCTGGGAATTGCAGAGCTGCGGTCCTTGCACATGGCCTTGGCATTGCAGGCGGTGACTATCTTCGTGGTTGAAGTCGCCGTGGCCTGTCGTTAGTAAGACTTCTATTCTTGAGTCAATTCCCCAACTGTCAATGCTAATACGCAAACATTTTATGAATACAATAATGCTGCACCACCGCAACAAAACAGAGCAAGCCAGCACTTAGAGATTCCATTTTCATACTAGGAACATCATAATTGGTTCTGAGGCGCCATGTACACATACATGCTCCTGTACGCATGGGTCCCCTTAGTAATGAAGGGGCCACATGGCCAGCATTCGCTGGTTATACACCATACCGTAATTTACAGGGTCTCAATGTTAATGAGCTATGGCAATTATACACTGGTCTAGTTCGACTATACAGACACTTAACTCAGTATGTTTCGCGCACGGGCAGGCTCAGTTACCTGCTGTACTTGCAATACGTCCTGTAATTGTACATTCAATTATGGGTAAGAGACCCGCATATGAATGAATGAATGACTTGAATTTATAAAGCGCTACGCTACTCCAAAAGGAGTGTCCCGGAGCTACCGAATCACACAATACTGTCATACAGATGGTTTAACTCCCAAAAAGCCAAGTTTTCAACTGTTTTTTAGAATTCATCAGGTCCGTAGAGAGGCTAAGGGGCAGCTGGAGTTTGTTCCATGAGGAAACTCCTTTTTGGATCACCCAAAAAAAGAAAGATCACATTCAAGACAAGTATAGAATATTGACTCTGTGCTTACCCCCTGGGATGGTTCCCGTAATAGGCGACTGCCCCACTTGGGATACAGTCTTTGATGCAATATATACCATCAGACATGGTACTCGGTCTATGTCACTCTTGCCCGAGGTGTTAAAACAAAGACAAAAACACGGGGGATCTGCTGCCCTGGGCTTGGGGGGGTGAAATGAATGGGAAAAGTTGCTGTAGTCTCCTCTATGATTCTACCGAACATTGAAGGGGAAGCAGAATCTTTGGCTATACGCCAGCGGCTTGCGCAGGTTGCACCACTCAACCAGGAACGTGAGCTACCTATAATTATTGCTTAAGTGTATACCTCTGTAGGTCGCAATACCTTGGGACTGAGACCCAGTAAACCACAACTTGGCAAACCTGCTTCCGACAAGGACACTGCCAAGCAGAACCCGGAGTCTGATAAAAACCGATGGGACAAACCCAAACCTAAAGCGAAATCTCGAGGAGGTTCTCCACCACCAGAGCCCTCTGACAAACGCTATATTTGTGTTTTTTTAAAATTGTTTTATTAATTAAAATCATCAGCAATGCAATCATCATGAGAGAATCAAGGAAAAACATAATTCATAACTGTAATACCATGTAAAACATGCAGAGGGAGAAGAATCTACATTAAAATCACATTGTCCTAACATCAAACTATTTAATTATGATAAGTATTCTCAGAAGTATTTAAGAAATTTTCCTATAATGAGCCAAGAGCAGGGTATCTGAGGAAGTGCGACAAAATGATGTAGTGTACGACACCCGTGAGACAGGAACAAGGGTTTCAGGCAAGAGCGACGGAGATTACCGAACTGCAGGCAGCAGAGGAGTGAGCGAAGATCTGGGTTTTGTAATTACAAAACCTACATCTTGGTGTTATTGCTGGACCGTGACACCATTGCGGTTGTAGGTCTCGAGTCGGAAGAGCTAGTAGTCTTGCAATCAAGATGCTTCTCCTACATTCCCGACTTCATGGGACTTTCAGGTACGGTTGTGGTCTTTTGATGTCATAGGAAGGGAGATTGAGGTAATCCTACTGTTCAAGGCTCTGTTTATCAAGTTCTCTGGATTTTAAAATGACTGCTTTTTAGGTCTCGCCTGGCGTTAGCAGCGCGCATGCGCTGCTAACGCCATGCGAAGGCCTTTTGTAATCGATACGATTCCAAAAGTGTACTTGGAGCCCCTCCCCTCGTTTCAATTGGCGCGCATCATCATTTATGTTAAACGGTGGCACGTGATTGGAAAGCAAGTTTTTGGGGTACCTCCCTGTCCTCTTTTACGGACGGCCCATGTGGACATGTCGGTGCCATGATTTTTCCCGCGCGCGAACCACTCACTTGTTTTTAACTGCTTTCCCGTTTGTGTCCACCAGTAGTCCTACTGGGAGGCTCGTCCTTGGATGCCGTTATACAATGCGTTTATTTTATAGTTTCGCTATTGACGTAGACATTGTACGGATTTCACGTATATATTGTATAATAACCCCTTCTTTGAGTGCTGAAACCCCTTCTTTGAGTGCTGGACACCTTTCCTTAACATATTGTATTTCCTGCATTAAAACACAATTTGCCGGGGGAACTTTAGTACCGCTTTTATCTTGCCGATTCGATTGACGGCACAATTTTTTGCTGCGATTCAGCTATCCATGGCATTTGTTGTGTCGTTGCAGTTACACAATGTGTGTTATTGCAGAGCCCTCATCTCCTCACTCCCATCCTGCCCTCCAGGTCGTAGCTATCATTAGTGTAGCAGGTGCAGTAGCACCGGGGCTGAGGGCTGTGAGGGGACAATTCTGTTTTATTGCTCGACTGAAAGGAAGATTTCCGTGTCCCTTACCTACATTGGGGCACCTTGCTATACTACTGCTGTAATCGTCATTGCCTGGTGACATACTCGCTTTTGCGGTGAAGCGAGCACTCCATCGGTACGCCTTTTTTCTTTTCCCCATCTTATCCTTTTAAGTTGTTCTCTTTCGGTCGACTGCTTTTCTCACCTCTGAGCGCCTTGAAGTTACGCACCGGTGGCCTTTAGCGCTGTACAAATTGGCAACTCTGTATACTCGTGGAACAAAAAAACGCACCTCCTTTAAATGTTGTTTTTCTATAGTGTAGTGTCTAGGTTTCCTCTTTTCCTTTACTTCGGACTCTACCCACTCAGTGGCTCATCGCCACTCAGAATTTTAGTTCAAACTGTGCTATAATTTGGTCGCCTTGAAAGTGTCGCTTTCCAGCGCAATATGCCTTTGTTGTGAGTAGAGCTACAAGAAAACAAGCATTTAAAATGCAATCGGTCTCGCCTTTCATTAAGTAAAGCCATTTGCTTTGCTATACAATACCATTAGCAAAGCAAATGGCTTTAACTTAATCAAAGGCGAGACCTATTGGATTTTCAATGCTTGTTTTAGTAGTTATTTGACATATTACTCATTTTTATGGTTTCTATTTCAAGAGCAAGGTCCGCACATGCAATTTCGCATTCGATTTTCATGGTGCAAATATTAGAATTCGTGCTTTGGCTTCCATTGATCTCAGGCGTGTGCGCTCTTTACCCGAGTCAGATAACCAGACGCCTAGATAGTTGCATTTTTTATTGGGAGCTATTCGCAATGGGTCAGGTTTCCAGACTTTCTCTGTTTTTCCTTTGAGTGTTCCAAATTGTTTGTCTGATTATATTGATCCAGGTGGTCAAGCTCTTCCTGGAGACCTATTGGATTACGGTCCAGTAGAACGAGGACGTTTGCGTATATATATTTGAATTTTGTGGGATCCGAGGCTTGGAGGAAAGGTTGACTTTAGCAATTCCCGGCCCCAGGCCTGCTGTGTAAAGGTTAAACAGGAGTTGAGCTAGTACACAGCCTTTTTAAAGGTCTGTCTTTGTGTATATTTCTTGGGGTACACCGTCCCCCTGGCCAAGTTTGACCTGTACCAATGCGTTCAACTAGAGTGAAATTATGGCTTTTAGAGGAGGTGAGGAATACCCCATTCTGCTAGTTTCGTCCATAATATTTTTTGGTCTACACCAACAAATGCTACGGAATAATCCACAAAGCATGCCATTATAGGGGACTTGGCAGGGCTGTTCTATCTGTGAGCGAGATATGAAAGGGCAACCATGTTGTTTATAGTCAAAGTGCGTTGCCGAAATCCCATCGGATAGCTGGGATGAGGTTGGCATCTTCTGCCCAGCTTGCAAGCTCCTCCAGTAGAATTCTTGCGGACGCCTTGGCCTCAACATCTAAAAGGGCTCTCAAGCGGTAATTGGTGGGCTTGTTTGCATCTCCTTATCAATGTATGGGGGCAAGATGCACCCACGCCATGAGCCTGGAACGTCCGCTGACAAATATGATGTGAAAATAATGGCGTAAGATGCTTAGACCAGAACTCGATGATGGATTTGAATAAAGAGCCAGGAACGCCATTAGGGCTTGGTGCAGCCTCTTCACGGATAGTCTTGACCAATTGTTTCTTAATGTTCACTTCTCGTTCGGTTGCAGTGGAAGGTTGCGTGCAGTTCGGGTTATGTAAGCCACACTTGTAACTGCTCAATTATGTTTTTTTCTTCACAGAGTTTTATATAGCGCGACCTTGACCCGAAGGAATCGGGTATCGGAGCGCTCTACATGGCACCAGTTGCGTTACATGAGGACACACGTTGATCTCCTAAGTGGGCCAACTAGTTTCCTGAGGTATGCAGTTACTTTGCGCTGTTTCTTGCGGGCTGTTGAAGTAGTGCCAACATGGTGCTTGGTATCTACTCCTCCTTAGCATGTGTAGTTTTATCCGTTTCTCATTGTAGTGTCTTTTCTTTGCATCCCAAACGCTATAGTTTGCGTGATCGCACACAGTTAAAAGCACTTGATGGGTATCAAATTTCCAATACTTGTCCTTCTCATTCCTTCTGGGATCATCCGGAAAAACAATAAGAGAGAGAATGGTGTTCGGACAAGCAGGAAGAGTAGGTGAAACCGAAGAGGGACTAACAACGCTGGCCTGGCGTGAAGATTAAGAAAATAGAGAAACCTCCTCAATTTAAGCCCCAATTAAAAAAAATAACCGCAAAAAATATCACAAACACTGAGAACTCTGCTCATGAACAGGAGTTGGGCGGTGACAGTCCTTGACAGCGCGGCAGAAGTCATTACAGTGCGCCGGAATCTCCAGGAGTTCCTGGCAGTAACAGCAACTGAGAAATATATTGCAGTCGAAACCCCAGACAGGCACGTAGCCCCTCCAGACAGATGAAAGGATTGGAATATAGAAATTGAGGGTGACAGCACACCAGTCGGGTAAAATTCTGGGAAAATATAACACAACATCGGTTACCGGAGTTCGATTGGCCCCTGGGGTTTGTACAAACATCCCCACAAGGCGAGATGTAAGGCTACCATCATTTTCTGTGCTTTCCCCTGATGAGGTCAAGCAAGCATATGCAGCAGAACAGGCTCTTGCACAAGCCTCAACTTTGGTTTGCAATCATGTCGGCTGGGATAAGGACTCTCCATATCATGCGCTACTAATACGGTCCGGCCCACAAGTGCAACCACAATACCCAATAAAATGGGATGCTACAGCAGCTGTTAGAGGAATACTCTTCCAATTGGAGCAACAGGGAGTATTTTAACCCGCCATCACCCACATGAATAACCCCCTTTGTTCGGTCATCAAACCGGATCATCCACATCATATAGTCTTTGACTACAGACATATAAACGGACACATACAAATTTGCAATACAAAATGCACACAGTACGGCACTCAATAATATAATCTGGGAAAAATATAAAACAGTGGAAATTTCCAAGGTTGCCTTGGGGACTAAAGGGTCATGTTCCAGGTTTGCCAAAATCACCGGCTACTCTGGAAAGGTTAAGAGGTCAGATGAGGCTCCGTGAGCTGGTCGGATTTGGGCCTCAGGTACGGACGTGGTAGAGAGACCAGGTCCCTATATTCTGATGTCCTGTCACAACAGGAGGTTTTCGGTTTCGCAGTTGGTAGATCCATCATTCGTCCTGCTCTGAACACAGCATCAAAGACACCTGTTCGCACATTTCATTGCCACCTAGTAGTCAATACAAAACTGCAGCAGAAGTGTGGTGGGAGATACAACATCAGCCTTGACAGACATTAAATAGTACTATAAACAGGCAATAATAAGGCCAGTTGGTTTCACTTGTAGGTAAAAGTAAATGAGATTTGGATTTGCCACTGCTTGTTGATTTTAGCTACTGGTGTTTTTTAGTGTGATTTCATTAGATCTTGAGGGAACCCAGGCCTTGCTAAATGCCCTTATCAAGTAAAAAATATGAGGAGGAAACATATTTCAAAGTTAATATATATATATATATTCACTAAAAAAAAAACAAATGTTGAAGTGATGTTATCGTTGTGCTAAAATGTCAGTGAAAACATGTTTTGTGTTTTTTTACGGAGTTTTATATAGTGCGAACTTGACCCGAAGGTATCGGGTATCAGAGCGCTTTACACAAGCACCAGTTGCGTTACACGAGGACACATTCATTTTTGTTAGGCACGGGGAGATTAAGAGATTTGTCCAGAATCACAGGATGTTGAGCGTCCTTGCCGAGACTCGCACCGGGTTCCCCAGATTTGAGGTCGACCGCGCTAGCCGTTAGGCCAACTCCTCTCCCCATTACATTACATTAGAAACAAAAAAATAACAATTTCAAATTACTGCAATTCAGCCGCTCTATTAATCCGGTCATATTGTCAGTGATGTGGAATGGTTCTTCCTTCAAAACATGTTTACAGGGAGAATCTTCAAATCTGATAGCCAATGGTCCACAAGGTGAAATTGCCTGACTCCAGGCTGGTCAAGTGTCTTATTAATTATTGCCGATTTGTGGTTCCTGAATCGTGTACGGAGGTCATTCACTTTTTGCCCTGTATATTGTTTTTTTACAACTTTGACATTCGCAGTAAATCACAAACAATGCATGTTAATCCTCACGTAAAATGTTGTCTTCTGCTATAGGTCTCTTTTTGGAACAGAACTAGTTACTGATGATGTTTGTAAGATGTATTCACACGCGATGCACCTTTTAGAATCACAGCAGTGAACCCTGCATTTGTTACAGCTTGCTCGAGTTCAGCTCTCACAATAAGAGCTCGTAAATTGGGAGCTCTGCAATGAGCCATGACTGGCGGTTTTGGAAAAACCTTTTTGTGGTTTCTAACAGGTGGATATTATAGGAAATGCTTTTCACATTATCCTTTTCTACTTAAGCGCTGATGGACAATAGTCGACCACAAATGGGGTTCTGTCACTTTCGTTTCTGCTGTTGGTATTCCAAATAAGTGCTTGCCTGGGTAGCTGCAAAGACTTGTCCGTTCGTTGCTGTATGAAATTCGGAGGATCGCCTGGTCCTTGAAATACTCTTGCAAGTTCCCGTAAAAGTCTTTTACAAGCGCCCTCATTGCTGCAGATGCCTCGGATTCGGAGTGCTTGGCTGTAGACGATGCTGCGTTTAGTGTGAAGTGGGCGACATAAAGTAAAGTGTAGATATAAATGGGCATCGGAAGGCTTGTGGTACAGACCAGTTCCAATGTTCGGTTTGTAACTGGTGAGTAGCGCATCCAGAGAGAGACGTGATGCTTCGGTTTAGTATTGCTGCTGGCGGGTTTAATGGTAGGATGGAAACTGGTGATGGAAGCTGTAACTTCATCCAATTATTACTTCCTGCATTTCATTGTAAGTATAAGTCCTCAACGTATCTTATCCGTGCCAGTGGTTTGATGCTAAAAGCAGCAAGTATATAGTGTTCAAGTTGCCCATGAAGACATTTGCAGTGGTCTGAGCCACTCGAATGGCCATGGCGGTCCCTTGTATCTGCAGGTAGTTGTTGGATTGAAGGTTACAGCAAAGTTATAACAATAGTAAGCACTTGGGTCGATGGCTTTTACATAGTTCTTTTATTAAGAGCTTCAGACGATGCCATAAAACCAACCTTGTGTGGTATGTTGGTGTAAAATGATGTAACATCATATGTAACCGGGAGAGTGTTCTCATCAAAGGTGTGGGTTTGGTTTAAGAACTCGACTCGAGAAAAAACTTCTGGATGTACCAATCCGAACAACTGCATTAGGATGGACTGAACATTACTGACAATACCACCAGATCACTGCGGATCTCAAGAGATCTCCGGACTGCATGGATTCCACATTCCTAATGGAATCTTCCCTCATGATGCTTTTTGAAAATCCAGGAGTGTTCGCTGTGCAGCCACTAAGCAAACATTCCTGTACTAATCAGGGGGGAAATGAAGCCGAAACATTGCAGTTGAAATATTTATTTTTGTACTTTGGTGATATAAGTAACTATAACTATATATACACACACAACTAAAGTAACTATAACTCGCGCCCCGCCATGCTCCGTATGTGCAGCAATGATGATATTTCAGATCTGGTTAGGGATGTTCTAAATGTAGTCCGTGAATATTTTATAGGTGATTTAACATGCAAGGATACAAGCAGTGCATGGCGAGGACAGAAGTTATTGTTACGTTAGGGTACGAGTTATAGTTACTTGATATAACTATCAGTGGCGAATTTCATTGGATTATTTGGTTTAAAATGGTATATTTTAAGTGACATTTTCAACTAAGTATAACATCCCTTTAACCTTTGTCTTTTTCAGTGAATTTCTAAGTTTTTTAAATGTAAAATTAGATATTCTTACAACTTCTAACTATAACGTCACTTTAACCTTTGTTTTTTCCAGTGAATTTCTAGTTTATTTTTAATTTTGACATAAACTAATATGTCCAACGTAATGCATGGCGGAGGGGCTAGACGCAAGGTCTGGCCTGGCATTGTAAGTTGTGCTGCACTGGTCCAAGCATGATGCCCTCGCCCCCCCCCCCCCCTTCTCCTTACCCTCCTTTGACCAAGTCCATACCCCACCCCCCTCAATCCTGCCATGTGTGGCGGTTGTTCTGCCACTGCCATTTCGGCCTGCCCTGCAGTTACCCACCTCCTCCCTAGAAGCTGCTGTCCGAGTCTATGCACCTGCCCCCTCCTTCCTGCCCTGCCTGGTCAGATGTGCTGCCACTGGCCTCCAGTTAGCTTGATGTCACGGCCCAGACCACCTGCCCTCGGTTGCCACAGTCTTTGCCTCTATTACTGCCCTCCTGCTTAGCCTCCGTGCTTGGCTTGCTGTCCCTACTCCCCTTCCCTCCAATGTCTGTGTGCATGCCCCTGCTGCCTCCCTTTTGTCCACCATGTTCTATTAACGTGCCACTGCCCCTCCTGCCCGCCCAGCATGGTCAGATGGCTGCCACCAGTCCCTGCCCTCTCCACCTTACCCCACCTTCCACTGTCTGAGTTCAATTCCCCTAGCCCCTCCCTCCTGTCCTCCATGGACCATTTTGCTGCCAATCCCTTCTGCTCCCCATGCTGTTGTGCTGCAACCATTCCTTCTGTGGTAAGTTATAAAGGCCCTGACCCCTTCCTCTGCCCTCTCTGGTATGTGTCTAGCCCCTCACCCTCCCTTCTGCCCTTCATGGTCCTTTGTGCATGCCCCTGCTCCCTCCCTGATGCCCATCATGGCTGTTGTGCTGCCACAGCCCCTGCCACCTGCCGTGTGTGGTCAGCTTGCTGCCATTGACCCCCTCCCACCTTCTCTTCGTTGGCTGTGTGTATGCCATTATAGTCTTAGTGTTGCCCTACATGGTGTGTTGAGCTTCCAGTGCCCATCCCTCCTGCCCTCCATGGGAAGCTTGCTGCTCCTGCCCTGCCCCCTTGCCCACTGCCCTCCGTTTACCATATGAAGACCCCTATCCCTTCCCTCCTGCCTGGTTTGGTCCGTTATGTTGCAACTGTCCCTCCTGTCTGTCCAATACGGTCAGCTTGCTGCCCGTGTCTCTTCCCCCCGCCCGCTGTTGTCCAAGTGCATGGCCCTGTCCCCTTCCCATTGCTTTCCAGGGTCTGCTGTGCTGCACCGACGTCCCACATGCCGTGTGGTGCATGGTGCTGCTACTACCCCTGATGTCAACTCTGTACGGTCAGTTTGGTGCCCCTGCCACCTGCCTCCTATCCTCTATTGTCAGGAGTCCATGTCTCTACCCCATTGTTCCTGGCTTATATGGTCCAATGTACTATAAATGCCAACGTTTTTTTACTTAAAATCTGGGCAATCGATTTCGGTCATTTTGTGATTTACAGTTAAAAAGAGGAAATGTTAGGCGGGAGACAGCTAAAATAAAGCCCTTCTGGGCTTAAAAACATCGGGAGTCTTCTGCCTGAATGGTGTCTGTTGGCAGTTATGGTTGCATTTCCACTGCCTTTTCCTTCTGCCCTCAATGGTCTGTTATCTTCCAACAGCCTCTCTTGCCGGTTCTGCATGGTTGGGTTGTTGCCACTGCCCCGGTTTTCCCTGCCCTTCATGGCTTGTTGTGCAGCCATGCCGGCTCAGCATGGGCAACTTGCTGCCTCTGCCCCCTCCTCCCTGCCCACAATTGTCCGAGACCATGTCTCTGCCCTCTGCCTCCCCACAGTATTCTAATGAATAACTAGATATATATCACACTGCGTGCAATATCGCAGTGTGACCTTGTGCAGCGCGTGCTGTCTGAAGACGGGCTCTTCATTGTCGGTTTGCCAAGTCTGTCCCTTTTGCTCACTGCGTTAGACACGTGCTCTCATCATAAACCGTTGAGGAACCTGTAGGACATGTCCGCATCCCGGTTAAAGGCGCAGAGTGTGCACATTATGAGTGAAGTAAATCCTTAATAAGACATTGTCCACCCTCGCTTGCCTGTGGCCAGTGTGTCTGTGTTCTTATACATTCCACAGTGCGCTTGAGATGGGAAGGGGAGACCACACCACACACAAGACAAGCAAATATACACTGAAGACTGTGTGTGAGGGGAAAAAACACCCAAAGGGCACGATGTGGAAAGAGGACAAAAGTGATTCTTCAGAAAATGCGGAATCACTGCTTACCTACACCAAGATGGCCACAACAACGGCCACAAGATGGTTCACCTACACCTGCTCACCTACACTAAGATGGCCACATGATGGTCCACCTACACCTGCTCACCTACACCAAGATGGCCACATGAGGGTCCACCTACACCTGCTCACCTACACCAAGATGGCCACATGATGGTCCACCTACACCTGCTTACCTACACCAAGATGGCCACAACGAGCTTCTATCTGCCAGAAAAAGAAATGCTGTAGAACTATTCACACATTCGCAAACTCCAAGGAGACATATACTGGCCAAATGAAATAGAACACCATGCAGGATTCGCGCACTATTATTTCTGGCCAATATGGAGCTGAAAAAGATCTGTGACTTGGGCATCTTGGACAGTCATGATTTGTTCCAACTGTGCCATCTGCAGGTTGCCCTGCTTGGTTGACCCTGGAGATGACCTCTTCTTCATGGCTCCAGAAGGACCAAACTTTGCTAACAATTCTGCGGTTCTTACTTGGAAGAAAACACACAACCCACCTCGCCCTGGGCTCGGTCTTGCTCCACATGGGCACATAGAGGCGTCTGTTTATTCAGGTAGCCCAGGGTCTGCTGCTGCTGACTCGAATGAAGACTCCCAGTTTCCCATTTTTACAGATACACTTTGAAAAACATCTATTTACGGTTTGCATTAATTGATAAAAATGGGGGGAAGCTATTGTTTTAATTATTTTAAGAGCTGAAAGGCAATACTGCAAAGATAGTTGTGGTGCAGACTGACTGTAGGGGACGTAAAAGAAAAAAGTATAAACTTGTCCAATGAACCTCATATCTGCAACTGTTTAAATGGGAATGGGTAACAATATTCATGTATCCAAGATGGATGCACATATGTGGTGGCCATCTTGGAATGGTTTTAGCTAGGTTTTATGAAAACACATGCCAAAGTGGCCACTGAGCATGTGCATACATGACTGGGCTCCTTGCATTGCTTTCTCCATACATAATGGCAAAGACATAAAACCAAGCAATGGCAAAGTCAATAAGACTGCAACCTGGAGCACAGAGAAGACCTATTAGATTTGCCATTGCATGTACAGTTTCTCTTCCACATGTGAAATCTTATACCTTCATTACTGGTTTCAAAAAGTTGGATCTTGTGGTTGTCACTCATGAAAATGCCAGGCACAAACGTCTCAACCGGGCTCACCGTGTCCACTTCCCAGAAGCAATGTTACTCCGCCTTGCCTGGGCAGTCATTCTTTTAGACCTGTAGCTTTGGTGCCTAGATGTTGGCACCTATATTTTAGTATTTTACTTGGTTTAACAGTGTTAGGTGATCATAAACCAGGGAGAAAGACCAGAGCTGAAAACCACTGACGTTTTATATATGCTCCAAGGCTCAGGGTTGAGTGGTGAAGCGAGATGGAGGGCGTAGACGGAGGGGGTAGATGGAAGGGGGTAGATGGTTGGCGTAAATGGTTGGCGTAAATGGAGGGCGTAGGAAGGAAACCTCAGGAACCATGATCTTCCCACTAATGAAACGGAAACTTGAACCCATCTCTTGACCAGTATACTATAGTTATACCATGGGATGAAGACCCCCCCCACCCCCCCCCCGGGGACTAGATCTACTCCGGATGCTTATGAAAGTCCCCAAACAACCCCAAGTCAGTCCATCCGTCCGTCCACCAGACCCGAGTTCTCCTGAATCTTCATGATCGCCCTTTAACTGATCACCAAACCAGGGGGTTTGCTTGGAGTGGTAGAACGCCAACACAAATGGCGTCATGTATTGGCACCATGGTCACATGCTCCTGTCTGAACGCGTTGCTGGTCTATCATAGACTAGTGAGACGCAGCGCTTCACTCCAGAGACAGCGCTAGATCAGTGCAGTCTCATCAAACGCCTGCTCACCACTGAAATCAGAGTGTAGGGCTTCCATTGCAAAGTCACGTAATCCCGCGACCCACCATATTGGTTCAACCCCATATCCCAGGACATCGTTTAATATTCAATATTGGCAGACTTTGCAGCCAATATTGAAAATCGACTATCAATATCAAAGTGTTGATATTGTACACTTCTTCAAACGTGTAGTTATTGAGACGGTCACGGATGAGAAAAAGGAACAAACCAGCGAGGTTCTGGTTTACCACAAGAATCTGCACCAGCAGTTTCACACCTTCCTGGAATCTGGGTTTCCAAATGTGAGAAGGTTTCTGGGACTGCTGCCGCAAACCTGCAACAGGTGCCGATGTCACAAACTGCCCATGACACGGCAAAGGGCTTTGCATGGCCGTAGGTAAGAACTAGGGGTGGGTAAAACGCGCGTAATTCAGTGCAGCGTAATCACACAGAATTACCAACAAAATCAGTGAGATTACGCATAAATACCCGAGAAGAAACATTCTGCATTTAGTGCTTTTCCTTAACACAAGTGCCTCCCGAAAATGGGCGTAAGAATACATTTTACGCTAAAATAGTGCTAAATGAAACAGAACACGAATAGACCAGCGTGAGCATCCGCACGATAAATATACTCTTGGGTTAGGATTTTCCTCCAATTTACCCTCTGACATTTAGCGTTATTTTCTTATCGCAAAATGCCCCCCTTGCTTACCAAACTGCGCTTGAGAAGGCATTTTGTGCTAAGAATGAGGTAGGGGTAGAATTTCCTCCCTATTTATTCCCAGAATCTAGCGCTAGTTTCGTAGCACAAATGCACCCTCGCCTCCAAATGGACGCGGGGTGCATTTTCAATTAAAACAGCGCTAAATGCAACAGGACAAGTAACGAGCATGCGCGGCCACTTCTAGTTGCCAAATGTCCACTTTCGTCACAACTGTTTCCCCCCAGATTACTCTCAATTAAGCAGGTAGATATCATTTTACAATGTATTGGTAATTCCACGTCAAAGAGTGACGCAGACTTACTGGAGAGGAGGGAGAGGAGGGGGTGTAGGGAAAGGGAGAGGAGGGAGTGTAGGGAAAGGGAGAGGAGGGAGTGTAGGGAAAGGGAGAGGAGGTAGTACAGGGGAGGTGAGAGGAGGGAGTGCAGGGGAGGTGAGAGGAGGGAGTGCAGGGGAGGTGAGAGGAGGGAGTGTAGGGGAAGGGAGAGGAGGGAGTGTAGGGGAAGGGAGAGGAGGGAGTGTAGGGGAAGGGAGAGGAGGGAGTGTAGGGGAAGGGAGAGGAGGGAGGGGAGGTGAGAGGAGCGAGTGCAGGGGAAGGGAGAGGAGCGAGTGTAGGGGGAAGGGAGAGGAGCGAGTGTAGGGGAAGGGAGAGGAGGGAGTGTAGGGGAAGGGAGAGGAGGGAGTGTAGGGGAAGGGAGAGGAGGGAGTGTAGGGGAAGGGAGAGGAGGGAGTACTGGGGAAGGGAGAGGAGTGGGTAGGGGAAGGGAGAGGAGGGAGTGTAGGGGAAGGGAGAGGAGGGAGTGTAGGGGAAGGGAGAGGAGGGAGTGTAGGGGAAAGGAGAGGAGGGAGTGTAGGGGAAAGGAGAGGAGGGAGTGTAGGGGAAAGGAGAGGAGGGAGTGCAGGGGAGGTGAAAGGAGGGAGTGTAGGGGAAGGTGAGAGGAGGGAGTACAGGGGAAGGTGAGAGGAGGGAGTACAGGGGAAGGTGAGAGGAGGGAGTACAGGGGAAGGTGAGAGGAGGGAGTACAGGGGAGGTGAGAGGAGGGAGTGTAGGGGAGGTGAGAGGAGGGAGTGTAGGGGAGGTGAGAGGAGGGAGTACAGGGAAAGGGAGAGGAGGGAATGTAGGGGAAGGGAGAGGAGGGAGTACAGGGGTGGTGAGAGGAGGGAGTGTAGGGGAAGGGAGAGGAGGGTGTGTAGGGGAAGGGAGAGGAGGGAGTACAGGGGTGGTGAGAGGAGGGAGTGTAGGGGAAGGGAGAGGAGGGAGTGTAGGGGAAGGGAGAGGAGGGAGTGCAGGGGAGGTGAGAGGAGGGAGTGCAGGGGAAGGGAGAGGAGCGAGTGCAGGGGAAGGGAGAGGAGCAAGTGCAGGGGAAGGGAGAGGAGCGAGTGTAGGGGGAAGGGAGAGGAGGGAGTGTAGGGGAAGGGAGTGGAGGGAGTGTAGGGGAAGGGAGAGGAGGAGGGAGCAGAGAAAGGCGGGGCCAAGCGGCACGTAGCGGCGATCTCTTTCTTTGCCCGGACTAGAGATAGCGGGGATCCCACCAACAGCTTTACAGGTAGGAAGGCATTGAAAGGTTGTCAGCGCCTCCAAGGGTCTGCACCGGATACGAGGGATCCGATCGGGGTGGAGCTTCTAACATCTTTACTGGGGGTCGTCCCCCTGATTTGCACCACCTCAGACGAAGTTCTGTTGTTCAACGCCGCCTTTTCATTGGCCTTTTACGGTGCATTTAGAATTGGGGAACTGGTGGCCCAAAACAAGCAGGATGTGCAAGGTATCTTGCAGGTTGACTGCATGAAGGTTCAAGGGGATGCTCCATTGATATCGATTAGGAAGTCCAAGACGGACCAAGAAGCACGTGCATCGGGCACATGGTAATCCTTGCTGCCCCCTCTCACATGTGGAGGCGTTCCTACTGCATAGACATGTAATAAAGGGGGGCCATTGTTAGTCCATGCCGACGGTATTCCACTCACACGGTTTCAGTTTAAGAGAGTCTTGGACATGGCAAGCCAGAGGGCAGGCTTGAACCCTGGTTGTTTTGGTACTCATTCTTTTAGGATAGGAGCTGCCACCGAAGCAACAGCTAAGGGTTTCCCTAGCAGCAGCGTCCAAAGGATTGGGAGGTGGGCCTCCAATGTTTATAAGCGCTATGTGCGGCTACATATGCTGTGAGTGGGATATTTGCCAGATGCTGATGCGTGTGTCCTTCTCTGCGTCATTTACAGTTTCTCAAGCCTGTCACGCAGGGGGGAAACGGAAAATGCCACGACAGCATCATCAGGCAACTCAAGGACTATCATCGCCAAATCAAGGATCGCGTGTCGTATGGATTATTGGCCACTCGTATGCAAGGCGTTTGTCTAACTTTTTTCCTACAGGAAATTATAAGTCTAGGGCAGAGCAGGCAGGTTTTAAGGTATCATTTCATGTGAAGGGGGGCTCCACTTTAGTCAGTTTAGGGGTTTGGTTCTAGACCTGTTGAACAGGGTGGGGCTCTTCCCAATATTATTATCTTGCACCTGGGAGGGAACGATCTGGCAAGTCTGGGTAGAAGGGAGCTAGTGGAAGCCATAATCACAGAAGTGGGTTGGTTAGCCAAGACATGCCAGGGGTGTACCATTGTAATGGTCACAGATGATACCAAGATCTGAATGGAGGGGGGGGGGGGGGGAGGGGGAGGCTGTAAGGGAACGGAATCACTCGGTGAGGAGAATCAATAATAAAATAGAGAGGCTTTTCAGGGCTCCTCATCTACAGACGATCGCCCACGGGCGCATCAGAGGGGAGCCGTGCTTCTTAAAAGACGTGTCCACTTGTCTAAAGTAGGCAATGAAGTATTCCTAGAAAATCTGCTAGCTTGGTTCGGGGGCTTCAGAAGCAGGGCATGACCTCCTAGTGAGCGCGGGGGGCAGATAGTTGGTTAACTATGCTGGCCTGTGGCGGTAAGGTCATGATTGGTGAGCAGTAAATTTAAGGTCCTTAGAGGGCGGCGCCATTCTTGAATGGGGTCGCCCAAGGAGGAGGGACAAGTGGTCTCTCAAAGAACTCCAGGGGCAGTTACAGCCGGTTGGCTGGATGGGAGCGGGGAGTCACGCTTTCTCGAGGCTGGTTGGCCACCCTGCACGTGCACAATGTAAACGGTGCAGAACTGCAAGGGCCTCTTTATAGAGATAGTATACAGAGTGTACGGGGGTAACCGGGAGGGGAGGGGGGGGGAAAGTAACCTCACGGTAAACGGGCCCTCTGCGCATGCACACTCCGGTTTGCAGGGCGTGGTTAATTGTTAAGGATCTGACACCAGTTAGTGACCTTACCGTAGGGCCAAATAGGATACGCAGAAAAAGTAAATGCTGTGATGATTATTAATGATGTTTTGGATTCAGACAGGAAACACCTTTGTACTAGAGTTATGTTAAGGTTAGCCATCTGACATCTGTACTTAGCAATTGTAATCAATGTAATGCCATATTTGTCTGCGTAAATTCTGTAAATATTGTATATATTAATTAGATTTATTAATTGTATGTTTAATAAATACGGCCGGGGGTTCTTACGACCCCCACATCCAAAACTCTTCTCATGTCATTATTTGGGCCTTGATAAGGGAGGAGGGGGTGTAGGTAGTACCTGGCCATAGAGAAAGGCAGGGCCGGCATCGGCCACGCCAAAGGTATGGCGGTTGTGCCGGCCCCCTACGACTACAGAGGCAAGCCTGTTGCGCACGTTGGTAACGCGACAGGCGCGCCTCGCCCATAATTGGTTCCGGGTCCTGGGCGTGACCTGGAAGTGATTGGAATCACTTCCGGGTCACGCGTTGGGCTAACGCCAGGCCGGTTATAACCGGCCTGGCATGGAAAGTAGATTAAAAGGCTGGGGAGCGCAGGAGTCTGTCTCTTTGCTCCTCGCTTCCCAGCCTGCCGCACCAGCCTCGCTAGGAGGCTGTAATTGGATTTCCCCACCCACCATCCACTAAAGCAAATATTGGTGTTGTGATTTAATTATGTTTATTTCACAGGTTTGTATTTGTATTGGTTGTATGGTGTATATCAAAATAGTGTTTTTCTTTACCAAACTTGTTCCGTTTACAGGTCATCAATCATCGTATTTAGTGCTATTCCTTGGTCAGGCAGTAAGGTCATGATTGGTGAGCAATAATTCTAAGGACCTTAAAGGGCGGAGCCATTCTTGAAGGGGGTCGCCCAAGGGGGAGGGACAAGTGGTCTCTCTTAGAACTCCAGGGGTAGTTACAGCCGGTTGGCTGGATGGGAGCGGGGGAGGGGGGAGTCACGCTTTCTCTAGGCTGGTTGTCCACCCCCCACTTGCACAATGGCACCAGTAAACGGCGCAGAACTGCAAGGGCCCCTTTATGTAGATAATATACAGAGCGTACGGGGGTAACCGGGGGGTGGTGGGAGGGCGGTGTACCATCACGGTAAACGGGCCCTCTGCGCATGCGCACTCCGGTTTGCAGGGCGTGGTTAATTGTTAAGGATCTGACACCAGTTAGTGACCTTGCCGAGGCCCAAATAGGATACGCAGAAAAAGTAAATGCTGAGATGATTATTAATGATATGTTTTGGATTCGGACAGGAAACACCTTTGTACTAGAGTTATGTTAAGGTTAGCCACCCCAGTCTGAAGTTCACCAACACGTATGACCAGAATGAAATAATCTTTCTGGATCTTACGATCACCAAACGGGAAGGCAAGCTACTCACAAAAACCTATTATAAACCGACCTCAAAAAACAATCTCTTAGCCTTCTCCAGTTTCCATCCACGACCACTTAGAGAAAACCTCCCTTTTGGTCAATTTTTGCGTATCAGACGCAACTGTAGTCGTATGGAAGACTTTCGCATCCAATCCGATAACCTATCCACAAAACTGAAAAGAAGAGGTTACCCAGAGAAAATTCTAAAACGCAGCTACAAGAGGGCTAAAAATCAACACAGAGAGGCGTTACTGGAGGATTCAGTAAAAGCAGCAGAAGATATCCCTCTGACATGTGTGACGACTTACAGCACGGCTTCCAATGCTGTTACCAAGTCCATCCGTAAAAATTGGGGCATCCTTATGAGTAACAACTTAAAATGGGAAAAACCCCTGTTTTCTTTCAGGAAGGCAAGAAGCATAAAAGATGCCCTAGTACACACGAGACCTCGAATACCATCACCTGACAACATCCCGTCTGTCCTACAATCCTGGGGACTTCCCAAAGTAACAGGGCATTTTCCTTGTGGGCAGTGCAGTGTGTGTCACCTCACGAAAGCAAGCAAGACTCTGAATCTGGAACAAGACAAAGTGTGGAGTCAACGTACTCACACGAACTGTAACTCATCCAATGTCATCTACCTACTTACATGTCCGTGTGGGATCAGATACGTTGGAATGACCACACGTAAAATCAAACAACGCATTGTCGAACACAGAAGTACAATCCGCTGTGGGAAAAGCATCACCAAAATGACAGAACACTACGCAGCCCTTAAACACACCCCTGACGACCTGACCTGGACTATAATTGAACAAATTAATCCAGGGATCAGAGCGACCAACATTCTGTTAGAAAAGGAACAACGTTGGATTTATCGCCTGTCTAGTCATACTACGGGTTTCAACGATAACATCCCATGGGGCACAGTGCTAAAAAGATAAAAAGTTAAAAAGATAATATGCCAATGAAATAATTTGTTGGAAGGCAAAACATCTAACCAGTCACTCTGTGGTTTACTACCTGCATTTTCATGACACCACGATACTGTGTTCTTTGCTCTTCAAAATGAACAAGTCTTGGCTCTACTGAACACCCATTAGGCAATATTCCTTACACTCTCGCCATTGCCTTTATTCTAAAGTGTTATAATATCACGGGCTTAGAGCAATAGGAACTGAGCAATGGGACATGTCTTCAAAAAGTCTTTGCTCTACTGAACACTCATTAGGCAACGATTCTGATACTCCTGTCATTGCCTTGTTCGAGAGTATTAAAATATTGTAAAACCCGAAATAACATCAAAAACCCTTAACTCCTCCCAAAAAATCCGTCGGAAAAAGCTTTTCCGCCGATAAAGTTGTCACGTACACCTGCTTAGCAGGCGGTACGCATAACACGCATAATGTGAAAAGCCTCCCTTCCGCCACATTGAGACCCCCTTTTTTGGCACCAAACCTCTAAGAGTCGTGCGACTTTCCCGGAAGTCGATCAAGCTTACTTTATCCCCTGACAGGCAGCAGTCTAGCTGTTTCCTCCCGCGTTAACGTCTCACGTGACAAACGTGATGACGTTACGCCTTCTGATTGGTAAACGCTTACTATTTTTTCCTCTCGGCTGCCCCGGACGTCAATATCCGAGTCCGCAGGAGGGCCGAATAGGTGTTGCAGAGGGCTGGTGACTTTGGAGTAGTAAGTAAAGGTTCTGCAGTACGGATTCCCATACCTTTACTCCAACCGTGTAAGTTTTTAACAAGTTTTTAACTCTTTTTTATTCTTTTCGCTCCTCGTCCAGAGTGTGACTACAAGTCCCGCCTCCCACCCGGACTCATGTAGCGAAACTGAATTGAACATCACGTAAGCACCGTGATCGGCTTTCTCGATGTTCACAAACCCATACGACATGATAACCCTTCGAATCTCCATCACAAACCAAGCATTTTATTCTCCTTTCGCCTCCTAGAAGTCGGCCAGAGTGCAGTGCTGACCATCAGTGTGAAGGCGATACACTTATGCCGCTTTGCCGTATCACCCCCAAAAACAGGGTGTAGCACTTTTCCGGCACGATCAGTTATAGCGCTAATGAGCACCACATGATTTTATCTTTTGAACACGGGTTAATACTAGTGAATTTTTCCCGTAGGTTCAGAGCAATGGGAAATTCCCACCATGTGTGTGCATGAAATACTTTCACAAGCCTGTTTTCCTGTGAAACTATATATGTATTATGTGAATCACTGTTTGTTTGTTCTGTGTTGTTTCTTTTTACTTTGCCTCAACAGAACTGAAGCTCTCAGAAATTGCTGAAGGGTAATCTCGACCGCAAGTCTCAAGCGGTATCTGACCCCACAGGTTAGGGTACGCCTTAGCGCGCGTATACCGCCGTGGTGGTCTCACATTAGGTCCTGACGAATGCTTCGTGTATTGACGCCAGAAGCAGAAACATGTTGACCACTTTTATCACTTTGCACTTGATTTAGGACGTAGCTGGCCTAATTATCACCAGTTTCTAACGTCCGCCACACCATTTTTAATTGTGTCCGGTTTACCACTATTAAAATTCCTTATTGGTTGAAACTGTAGCATATTTTAACTTACACTATCACCCTTTGCACTGCATCCACACACAAAAAACCAGCTCCGCTGTAATTCAGGCGTCGCAGCACACCGGGGAGACATTCGGTCTCTCCGGTGGGAACCCAATGATGAAGCATGTCACCAACTAGGTTGGTGAGTGAGGGTTCTTTTAAAAACATAGTGATTCACTTTTCTAAATCGCTCTGCACTTGTTCACATCTGATGGACACACTCTTCTGTTGTTGATCTATATAAGGTTAGCCATCTGACATCTGTACTTAGCAATTGTAATCAATGTAATGCCATATTTTTCTGTGTAAATATTGTATATATTAATTATGTTTATTAATTTTATATTTAATAAATATGGCCGGGGGTTCTTACGACCCCCACATCCAAAACTCTTCTCATGTCATTATCAGGGTCTTGATAAGGTAGGAGGGGGTGCAGGTAGTACCTGGCCATACAGGGGAGGGGTGTGCAAGAGAGAAGGTGAGAGGAGGGGGTGCAGGGGAGGTGAGAGGACGGAGGGGAGGGAGTGTAGGGGGAGAGGAGGAGGGAACATAGGGGAGGGGTGTGCAAGAGAAAAGGTAAGAGGAGGGAGTGCAGGGGAGGTGGGAATGCAGGAGAGGTGAGAGGAGGGAGTGTAGGGGAGAGGAGGGAGTGTAGGGGGAGAGGAGGAAGGAGCATAGGGGAGGGGTGTGTAAGAGAGAAGGTGAGAGGACGGAGTGCAGGAGAAGTGAGAGGAGGGAGGGGAGAGGAGGGAGTGTAAGGGTAGAGGAGGAGGGAGCATAGGGGAGGGGTGTGTAAGAGAGAAGGTGAGAGGAGGGAGTGCAGGGGAGGTGACAGGAGGGAGTCGAGAGGAGGGAGTGCAGGGGACGTGAGAGGACGGAGTCGAGGGGAGAGGAGGGAGTGCAGGGGAGGGGAGAGGGGGAGTGCAGGGGAGGGGAGAGGGGGAGTGAAGGGGACGTGAGAGGAGGGAGTCGAGGGTAGAGGAGGGAGTGCAGGGGAGGGGAGAGAGGGAGTGCAGGGGAGGGGAGAGGAGTGAGTGCAGGGGAGGAGAGGGGAAAGGTGGGAGTGCATGGGAGATGTAAGGAGGGAATGCAGGGGAAGGGAGAGGAGGGAGTGAAGGGGAGGTGAGGATGGAGTGAAGGGGAGAGGAGGGAGGAGAGGTGAGGTGAGAAGAGGGAATGCAGGGGAGGTGAGAAGGGGAGGGGAGGTGAGAGGAGAGTGCAGGGGAGGTGAAAGGAGGGAGGGCGGGGGAGGTGAGAGGAGGGAGGGCAGGGGAGGTGAGAGGAGGGAGGGCGGGGGAGGTGAGAGGAGGGAGGGCGGGGGAGGTGAGAGGAGGGAGGGCGGGGGAGGTGAGAGGAGGGAGTGCATGAGGGGACGCAAGGTGAGAGGAGGGTGCAGGGGTAGGGAGTGCAAGGGAGGTGAGAGGAGGGAGGGTAGGGGAGGTGAAAAGAGGGAGTGAAGGGGAGAGGAGGGAGGGGAGGTGAGTGGAGGGAGTGCAGAAGAGGTGAGTGGAGGGAGGAGAGGTGAGAAGAGGGAATGCAGGGGAGGTGAAAGGAGGGCGAGAAGGGGAGAGGAGGGGGGGAGTACATGAGAGGGAAGGCGAAGTGAGAGGAAGGGAGTGCAGGGGAGGTGAAAGGAGGGTGTGCAGGGGAGGTGAGAGGAGGGAGGGGAGAGGAGAGGAGGGAGTGAAGGTGAGAAGACAGAAGAGGAGGGAGTGCAGGGGAGGCGAGAGGAGGGAGTGAAGGTGAGAAGACAGGAGAGGAGGGAGGGAAGGGGAGGCGAGAGGAGGGTGTGCAGGAGAGGTGAGTGGAGGGAGTGCAGGTGAAGGGAGAGGAGGGAGGGTAGGGTAGGTGAAAAGAGGGAGTGAAGGGGAGAGGAGGGAGTGAAGGGGAGAGGAGGGAGTGAAGGGGAGAGGATGGAGTGAACGGGAGGTGAGAGGAAGGAGGAGACAGAGAGGAGGGAGTGCAGGGGAGGTGAGAGGAGGGAGTCGAGAGGAGGGAGGGCAGGGGAGGTGAGAGGAGGGAGGAGAGGTGAGAGGAGGGAGGAGAGGTGAGAGGAGGGAGGAGAGGTGAGAGGAGGGAGGGCAGGGGAGGTGAGAGGAGGGAGGAGAAGTGAGAGGAGGGAGTGCAGGGGAGGTGAGAGGAGGGAGTCGAGGGGAGAGGAGGGAATGCAGGGGAAGGGAGAGGAAAGGAGTGCAGGGGAAGAAAGGAGGGAGTGAAGGGGAGGGGACGGGGTGAAGGGGAGGAGGGAGGACAGTGGAGGGAGTGCAGGGGATGGTGAGAGGAGGGAGGGCAGGGGAGGTGGGAGGAGGGAGGGCAGGGGAGGTGAAAGGAGGGGTGCAGGGGAGGCGAAAGGAGGGGGTGCAGGGGAGGTGAGAGGAGGGAGGGGAGGTCAGAGGTGGGAGTGCAGGGGAGGGGAGAGGAGGGTGTGCAGGGTAGGTGAAGGGAGTGAGGGTGAGAAGACAGGACAGGAGGGGTTAAGGGGAGGTGAGAGGAGGGTGGTCAGGGGAGGTGAGAGGAGGGAGTGAAGGTGAGAAGACAGGAGAGGAGGAGGGAACGTAGGGGAGAAGAGGAGAGGCCAGGGGAGGGGAGTGCAGGGTAGAGGGGCAAGGCAGGCGCTACGCATGGGCAGAGTGGGCAGCTGCCCAGGGCCCTGTAGTCAGCCCTCCATCTTGACGCCCGGCACCATTGCGACAGTCAGACCACGTCATGAAAGATGCCACCGTGCAAGTGTGCCACCTTAGGGGGGGGCACTGGCACTATGACGGGTATAGGAGGGCGGGGGTGTGCTGGCACTATGATGGGTATAGGAGGGCGGGGGGCGCTCTCTGCCACTGTGACAGGTATAGGGGTCGGGGGGCACTCTCTGGCACTAAGACTGGTATAGGAGGGCGGGGTGCGCTCTCTGGCACTATCACGGGTATAGGAGGGCGGGGGCGCTCCCCGGCACTATGATGGGAATAGGAGGGAGGGGGCGCTCTCTGCCACTGACAGGTGTAGGGGGCGGGAGGCTCTCTCTGGCACTATGATGGGTATAGGAGGGCGGGGGGCGCTCTCTGGCACTGTGACAGGTATAGGGGTTGGCTGGCGCTCTCTGGCACTATGATGGGTATAAGAGGGCGGGGGGGGGTGCGCTCTCTGGCACATAATGTTGGATATAAGAGGGCGGGGGGGCTCTCTGGCACTATGATGGGTATAGGAGGGCGGAGGCGCTCTCTGGCACTATGATGGGTATAGGAGGGCGGGGGCGCTCTCTGGCACTATGATGGGTATAGGAGGGCGGGGGCGCTCTCTGGCACTATTATGGGTATAGGAAGGCGGGGGCGCGCTCTCTGGCACTATGATGGGTATAGGAGGGCGGGGGCGCGCTCTCTGGCACTGATGGGTATAGGAAGGCGGGGGCGCGCTCTCTGGCACTGTGATGGGTATAGGAGGGCGGGGGCGCTCTCTGGCACTATGATGGGTATAGGAAGGCGGGGGCTCTCTCTGGCACTATGATGGGTATAGGAAGGCGGGGGCGCTCTCTGGCACTGTGATGGGTATAGGAGGGCTCGGGGCGCTCTCTGGCACTATGATGGGTATAGGAGGCCGGGGGCGCTGTCTGCCACTGAAAGGTATAGGGGTCGGCTGGCGCTCTCTGGCACTATGATGGGTATAGGAGGGCGGGGGCGCTCTCTGGCACTATGATGGGTATAGTAGGGCGGGGGGGCTCTCTGGCACTATGATGGGTATAGGAGGGCGGGGGCGCCCTCTGGCACTATGATGGGTATAGGAGGGCGGGGGCGCTCTCTGGCACTATGATGGGTATAGGAGGGCGGGGGCGCTCTCTGGCACTATGATGGGTATAGGAGGGCGGGGGCGCTCTCTGGCACTATGATGGATATAGGAGGGCGGGGGCGCTCTCTGGCACTATGATGGGTATAGGAGGGCGGGGGCGCTCTCTGGCACTATGATGGGTATAGTAGGGCGGGGGGCTCTCTGGCACTATGATGGATATAGGAGGGCGGGGGCGCTCTCTGGCACTATGATGGATATAGGAGGGCGGGGGCGCTCTCTGGCACTATGATGGGTATTGGAGGGCGGGGGCGCTCTCTGGCACTATGATGGGTATAGGAGGGCGGGGGGCACTATGACAGAGGTAGCTCTTGGCCGATGCTGGCGCACCATGACTCCGTTCCCAGATAATCTCACTAATGCACTGTGAGGAGGGGCAGATGTATACGGCAGACTGGCCATTGACAGTTATATGAGTCCGCCTAGATTTACGGCCGTTGATGTCCCCGGGAGCAGCGCTAGAAGCACTTCAGTCATTGCGGCTTTGGTCATTCAGTGACACTCACTCATAGAAGGTTCTAGAACCCAGGCACAGCTGGGGCCTTCCCGCATGCATTGGCCACGCCCTGGGGCGCACAGGCCACGCCTCCTTAGGCCGCGCTTCAAGGTACTTTGTGTCAGGAAGCCTTAGGCCCCGCCCCCGCTTGAAGAGCAGAGTAGTGTACAAGACACCAAAGGGCGCGCACCGACTCTCGGCGAGGCGTGGATGCCGCGTTATAAACAGGCCCGCTGGAATTATGCGGCGGGGACGACCAAATTATGTGCAGGGTTGATTAAATTATGCGGCAAGAAAAGGCACATTATGCTGCTTAATGGAGCACATTTTCTGATATCATGGCTTCATTGTTCTGCCGTTTTTACGTGTGTTAATGAGGTCTGGGCAAAGGTGTACCCTCACTACCAGTCTCACTACCAAAAACGACAATGAACACATCTATAGGTGACCAGACCGCCTCTGGCAAGGGCCTTCCACAGTTAGACAGAGGGCGGGCCCGAGATAGGGTTTGGCAGGTGGAGTAAAGGCAGACTTCACACCCGCCAACCTGCCTTTACACGGACCACCAAACGGAGAGATGTGTGACCCTCCATAGATTGGCAGGAAGCGCCCGGACAGGGGTTCCTGCCAATGTAGGAAACGTTATTAGAAGGGCTCCGTCAAACAGGAGAGCTGCCTGCGGATCGTGTCCAAAGGTTTGTTTTATTTTTAAGAAACTCCAGAAGCTGGAATTTGTTTTTGGAAGAACAATATTGTTCCCCACACTGTAGGAGTTCCCTCCCGTGGGTTGAGGGGATGTTTCTTTTTTCACTGTCCCGCACCCCAGGATATACCTGGTGCCAACAACCAGGAAAAAACAGAAAGCAATCCGACTCTCCACTCTCAATGGAGCGTAAGGTCGGAGGGGCCTCCATGGAGTCTGCCCGGTCAGGCTGTCAGAGCAAGTTTGACACTAACGGAGAACACTTGACACCGTTAGCGTAAAATGCCTATTCTGCCGGACTCCAGATCGGGTGGGATGACGGCCTTGAGTTTGGCGGACAGGACACTTCGTCACTATCGCAACTGAAGACCCTCGACGACTTTCAGATCAGCCCCACAGGCCACTTAAAGCAAATCCGGCCTGACCCTCATGGGGACAGGACACCCTGACCTCAGGGGCACAGGCCACCCTGCCCCTCATGGGCACACGCCACCCTGCCCCTCATGGGCACACGCCACCCTGCTCCTCATGGGCACACGCCACCCTGCTCCTCATGGGCACACGCCACCCTGCTCCTCATGGGCACACGCCACCCTGCTCCTCATGGGCACAGGCCACCCTGACCCTCATGGGGACAGGCCAACCTGCTCCTCATGGGCACAGGCCACCCAGACCCTCATGGGCACAGGCCACCCAGACCCTCATGGGCACAGGCCACCCAGACCCTCATGGGCACAGGCCACCCTGACCCTCATGGGCACAGGCCACCCTGACCCTCATGGGCACAGGCCACCCTGACCCTCATGGGCACAGGCCACCCTGCTCTAATGAACACAGGCCACTCACACCCTCTTGGGCACAGGCCACCCTGCTCCTCATGGGCACAGGCCACCCTGACCCTCATGGGCACAGGCCACCCTGACCCTCATGGGCACAGGCCACCCTGACCCTCATGAACACAGGCCACCCTGACCCTCATGAACACAGGCCACCCTGCTCCTCATGGGCACAGGCCACCCTGCTCCTCATGGGCACAGGCCACCCTGCTCCTCATGGGCACAGGCCACCTTGAACCCTGGTCATCTCACCCATTCACCCTGCGGCCACTGCTTTTTTTTAGTTGGGACATTTGAGATTTACATCCACCCCACCCCCAATCTCACTGACTAAGCTCCGCCCCTGGAAATATTTTCCGTGAGATGCAAACTTGCTTGTACAAGGCCACTAGACCAGCTGTCGCTGAAGCCTTTGGTGCGTGCAAAACAGTAAAACCATTTTATTTAACTTAAAAAAAGTGAACTTTCTATAAAAACACATAACTCAATTAATGGACCAACAGATTACAGAACCTTCATAGGAAGAAGATACCAAGCATTTGCAAAGCCTTCGGGGTACTGGCATAGTAAATGACAATGCCTTGTATTTATGTGTTTTGAAAATCTGCAAATCGTACGCATCGCTAACAGGTTTTCAAAACACATAAATAAAAGGCATTGTGATTTACAAAGCCAACACCTCAAACTTTCACAAATGAGACCTTTGTGACACACGCGCCTTAGCTGTAAACATCGTAAGCTAAAGCGTGGGTACCGCAATTGCTTAAAAAGTAAAGAAACAGAAAAAAATGCTACTTTTTTCTCCCATTTGTTTGCTTTTGAAGTAATCCACGTTCTAGCTTAAACGGTTTAAAGCTAAAGCGTGGGTGATGGCAAATAAAAATACGGCCTCCGTTTTTATTTTATTCAAACATTGGCGCTGGACTCTCCCTCAGATGGGGCACAGGGAGGGCCATGCTTGAGGATTTATAAAAAAAACAATAATGCTCAAATGGGCGCCGTGCTACAACATCATGAGATGCGCCCATGCATATTAAATGAAGCGGGCGCAGTGATCAAGAGCGGTGCCCATGCATAATAAACTAAATTAACCAAGTGGGTACCCTTGCAGGAAAGCCCGTCGTGCCTGCAATAGGGGAAAATCATTAAAGAAAACAGTCACAGACTGCAGATAAAACAGACCGTGTAACAACACAAGTACAAAGTCCAGCCCCAATGGGAGGTACCAAGGAGGGATTACTAAGCCTATTCATGAATCAAAAGCAGCCATTCAGAAAGGACAGTCACAGGAGCCAATAGAAAAGATGGGCAGCAGTTAGGCTGCGCTCCAAGTCCACACCTGCAAACAGCACGCCTCGCAGAGCAGCGCATGCGCAGCCCAGGCTCGACCTAACAATGTGAGCCATGGAAGACACCATGTGAGCTGCGGTACGCCCAACACTTGAGCGGGTAACTGCCCTCAACCAATGAGAGGAGGTTTAGATCAAACCTCCTCACCCCCGTTTCCGGTGTTGGAGACAAACTGAATGTAGCAGCTAAAACAGTTAACTCACTACAGCAGGGCCTTGGGATTATATTTGTAACTCAGCACAGCAGGGCCTTAAGTGGGATGAAATGTGTAACTCACTAATGCATACCCTTGAGTGGGATGAAATGTGCAACTCACTACAGCATACCCTTGAGTGGGATGAAATGTGTAACTCACTATAGCAGGGCCTTAAATGGAAGTGTGAGACCGGCCTCGTGGCGTGGGCCCTCCCGACCAGCAAGTTACACTACAACCACGCCGAACCTCGTGGACACGGCCTTCCGGCTCCCGTGGGCCAACATTCCGAGGGCCGACCAGATCCCCAACCCGCATGCCCGGCCGAGGGAGAGAGGAACCCCCCAAGCCAGACCGAGAGGCGCCGACCCTGTCACACCTCTGGTCTCTTCCCCGAGGGAGGTTTCGATCGACCACCAGGCCCCCGGTGAGCGGGCGCCTCGCCTGCTGGGCGTCTGGAGTCCCTCCCGGACCCACCTGAACAGATCAAAGGGCCGAGCGACAGGAAACCCCCTCACACCGCCCCCCAGGCACCAGACCCCTCTCCGCGAGGACTCCGGACTTCAAAGAGGAGGGGGGGGGGGGGGGGAGTATAACAAGGGGTGCTGACGGGACGGGGGCAGAGAAGACCTGGACTGGCGAGAGCCTGCCGACTTGGTCGCGGCTCGATCGCTCCCCGAACAGAAGAACGCTACCCGAACTCTGAACCATCTGAGCCCTGCTGACGCTGTCGCGGCTCCCCGAACTCTGAACTATCTGAGCCCTGCTGACGCTGTCGCGGCTCCCCGAACTCTGAACCATCTGAGCCCTGCTGACGCCGTCACGGCTCCCCGAACTCTGAACCATCTGAGCCCTGTTGACGCCGTCGCGGCTCACCGAATTCTGAACCATCTGAGCCCTGCTGACGCCGTCGCGGCTCCCTGAACTACGACCCTCCGGTGCCTGCTGAGTGACTCGCGGCCCGCTCCTCCAAGTGAATCGGCAGAGATTGCAGAGAGAAGCAACATCCCCTCAGCTCGAGGATTGAGAGCTGGGCGCCGGATACCTCGCAGAGACACTGATTCAAAGACTGTCCCGCTACCCCTTTTCCCCTCAACACGAGATCGGTGCCGCTTGTGGCATTAATTCTGCACCTGCCTGCCGGATCATAAAGATCCCTGACAACTACCGATAAAAGCATATTATCTTACAACGAATTACTGTGTGGTGTCCCTCTATCCGAAGAAGAGAGTAAGCGCAGCGTGTGCGATCCTAGGTACGAGACCCTTCCAGGAAGGGCCTCCCTGCTCTTGCTCGGCCTAACTCTGGGTAAGGTGGGCCTCCGGGTGGTCGGGAACGCATTCCGCAGCCTCCCCGGGGAACGCCTTCCAACATTTGGTGGCAGGCGACGGGATCCGAGCCAACACCTAGAGATCGTGCAATAGACAGCTTACGCACTACCAAGAAGAATGGAAGGAGAAACTTCCCTAGGTGCCGCAGGCACCAACCCGAGCACGGCATTCCAAAAGGACCAGTTAGAATCTTATACGCACCGAGAACTTTGGAATCGCTACCACCGGACTAAGCACGAAAGATGACTTCCAGGGGGCATTAAAAACCTGGGTCGAGGCGGAAACTCTCCGGACACAAACAGAAGGAGAGCCTCCCAACGAACCACGAAGCACCCCGGGGAGGAACGGCGCCCCCGAGGGGGGCCTATCACCAGAGGAACTAGCGGACCGAGAAAGAGGTCGCAACCACGAACTAGAACTAGCAAAATTAAAAATCGAAGGAGAGCTAATACTGGCTGAAAAAAAACTGGCGGTGGCACAGTTACGCCTACAAGGAGAACTAGAGGAAAAGAAACGACAGAGAACACGAAGAGAAAAAACTCCAACTAGAGCACGAACGTAGCCTAAAAGAACTCGAGCTCAAGGCTAAGAAGGCGGAGGCCCGACCCTCGGAAACCCAACCCATCTCCTCCACCGTGGAACCAAAGGTCCACATCCCCAAAGATGTGGTGAAAGAATACTATAAGAACGACGATATTCAGCAATGGTTCAAGGCCTACGAAGTCGCCATGACCTCCCACCGAGTCCCGCAGAAAGACTGGGGGGCTGGGCTGTGGGGCCGGTTCCTGAGCGAGGGGAGAGATACCCTGCTGGACCTGCCCTCCACGGTGATTAACTCCTACAGTCACATGAAAGAGGCCCTAGTAGCCAGATATGGGCTCACCCCTGAAATGTACCGGCAACGGTTTAGAGACTGCAAAAAGATACCCGGTACCACCTGGGTGGAGTACGTGAACTTTTACAGCCGGGCCTTGGACGGATGGATCAAGGGCAGCAAGGTCTCCACCTTTGAGGAGCTGTTCGACCTAATCGCATGGGAACACTTGTCCGCTAATTGCTTCGTAGAGCTGCGCCAGCACCTCCTGGACAGCAAACTCACAGACCCTCGAAAACTGGCCGTCGAGGCTGACCGGTGGGTGAACACCCGGGCCTCCCGGGGCCCCGTGGGAGACTATGGTCGCCACAGTCAGGGACCCCCCCGCCGGCAAAAGGAGCTCCCGGGGGGATCCCCGCTCAGCCCTCCCAGAGGACAATCTCCGCATTTTCCAGCTCCACCTCCGGCCAGCACCGGGCCACCAGGGAGGCCGGGGCCCCGAGTGAGGATCACCTGTTTCCGCTGCCAACAGACCGGACACTATGCCAGCGACCCTCAATGTCCAATGTACCAGCGAACCGCCACAACAACCCCGCCGGCTCGACAAATGGCCTCCGTAGCCCTGGGGGAAGAGATGGAAGACTCCGAAGAATGGGAACCAGCCGCCATGGCCTTGGTCTCCCTAGGGGACCGGGAGATGGTCCCCGGAACGTCCCTGCCCGCCAACACGAAGAAGTACCGACAGCAGGTAACGGTCAACGGTCACCGCATCAAGGGCCTCCGGGACACGGGGGCGAGTGTCACGGCGGTTCATTGTCACCTGATCTCCGAAGATCAGATCCTGCCTGGCGCCTTTTGCCCCGTCATATCATCAGACAATTCCGAGAGCCTCTGCCGGATGGCCCTAGTCCCCTTCGAATGGGGGAGGGGGGGGGGGGGGGAAAGTCACCGGCAAGTTAAAGGTGGCGGTCCGAACCTCCCAGCCCGTGGACTGCCTCCTGGGCAACGACCTTGAGAACTCCCCGTGGGGGCAAGTGGAACGAAGAGCCCACCTCGAGATGATGGGCCTACCCGAGTGGGTATGCACCACCACGCGCTCAATGACTCTCAGGGCGCCTTCCTCCGAGGGGGGAGAGGCCATGCCGCTAGACACCGCCACCATCCCCGAGATCCAGAATACACCACCAGAGGCCAACGACCCCCTTCTGGACGAACCGACCGCTCCCGACGAAGGGTCAGTGCCTTCCGACCCCGAAACCCTGACCAAACTCGAGGACTTGCCAGAACTGGCCCAGTGGCCCTGCGAAGGGGGCCCCTCCCGTGAAGAGTTCTGCCAAGAACAATCCACCTGCCCGTCCCTCATTGGACCCCGACAACAGGCCGAGGCCAAAGCAGCAGGCGACCAGACTGGCACCCACTGGGTATACTGGGAGAATGGCCTCCTGTACAGCGAACAGAAGTCGGCCGAGTTGGGATCGGCCCGGGTTCTAGTGGTACCCCTACGCTTCCGAAGTCTCCTCCTGGGCCTGGCCCATGATGTACCCCTGGCCGGACACTTAGGCCAAGATAAGACCTACCAACGACTCGTCACCCACTTCTATTGGCCCAAGATGCGAGCAAATGTGGTGGCCCACTGCAAGTCCTGCCCCACGTGCCAGGCCAGCGGAAAGAGTGGGGGCAAGCGCAAGGCTCCGCTACAGCCCTTCCTCGTCGTCAGTACCCCTTTTGAGCGGGTAGGAATTGACATTGTGGGACCGCTGGACCCCAAGACCGCCCAGGGCCACCGGTTCATCCTCGTCGATCATGCCACCCGTTACCCCGAAGCCATCCCTCTCCGCACCGTGACGGCCCCCGTGGTAGGCCGGGCCTTGATGGGGATCTTCTCCCGCATGGGGTTCCCCCGCGAAGTCGTGAGTGACCGGGGTACGAACTTTATCTCCCGATATATGAAGTCCCTCTGGCAGCAGTGCGGAGTATCGTACAAATTCACCACCCCGTACCACCCCCAAGGAAACGGCCTAGTCGAGCACTTTAACAAAACACTGAAAGGAATGATCATGGGCCTCGAGGAACCCCTACGCCGGAGGTGGGACGTCCTCCTCCCATGTCTCCTGTTCGCCTACCGGGAGGTTCCCCAAAAATCCCTGGGATTCAGCCCATTCGAACTACTATATGGACACCCCGTCCGAGGACCCCTGAGCCTTGTCAGGGAGGGGTGGGAAACAACCCCCCGGGGGACCCCTCCGGATGTGTTCCGATACATCTTGGCGCTCCGCAACCAGACCCAAAAATTCAGAGAACTCGCAGAAGCGAACCTCGAGGCTAGTCAGGAAGAAATGAAGCGCTGGTATGACCAGAATGCTACGCTGGTCGAGTTTCAGCCGGGCCAACAAGTCTGGGTCATGGCCCCGGTGAAACCCTGCGCTCTCCAAGATAAATGGACTGGGCCCTTCAAGGTGGTCGAGTGGAAGAGCCAGGTCACCTATCTCGTTGATGTGCAGTCCCCGCGGAACCCCCTCCGGGTTCTCCACGTGAACCGCCTCAAACCTCACTTTGTACGGACCGAATTGAGTTTACTCCTGGCCACCGACGATGGGGCCGAAGAAGACACCGAGCCCCTTCCAGACCCCCTGGGGGCGAAAGAGACCGATGGGTCTGTGGAGGGAGTGAGACTGTCAACCGCCCTCACAGCCCAACAGTCCGACGACTGCCGCCAGCTACTAGGGCAGTTCGCGGACCTCTTCTCCTTGACCCCTGGGGTCACCAGCTGGTGTGTCCACGACGTGAACACCGGCGACAGCCCGCCAGTGAGACATCGGGCCTACCGGGTCCCTGATCGGGTCCGAACCTGCATCCAGACCGAGGTGGCGAAGATGCTAGACCTCGGGGTGATTGAACCCTCCGACAGCCCCTGGGCCAGCCCGGTAGTCCTGGTCCCGAAAGAGACTACCCCGGGTGTTGCCCCCGAGCTGAGGTTTTGCATGGACTACCGAGGACTCAATGCGGTCACCCGAGCGGATGCTCACCCTATCCCCCGTGCCGACGAGCTCATTGACCGCCTTGGGGCCGCTCGCTACCTCAGCACCTTCGACTTGACTAGTGGATACTGGCAGATTGCCCTCACCGAGGGAGACAAGGAGTGCTCCGCCTTCTCCACCCCGGATGGACACTACCGCTTTAGGGTGATGCCGTTTGGAATGAAGAATGCCCCGGCCACCTTCCAGCGGCTGGTGAACAGGGTCCTGTCTGGACTAGAGGGGTTCAGCGCAGCATACCTCGACGACATAGCGGTCTTCAGCTCCCAATGGACCGAGCACCTCCAGCACCTCCGTCAAGTCCTGCTGGCTCTGCGCCAGGCCGGCCTCACCATCAAAGCCAGCAAATGTCAAATTGGGCACGGCTCCGTAACCTATCTGGGGCACCAGGTGGGAAGTGGGCAGGTCGCCCCCCTCCAGCCGAAGATCGACGCCATCTTGTCCTGGGAACCCCCCGCAACCCAAACGGAAGTCCGGGCCTTCCTGGGCCTCACCGGCTACTACCGAAGGTTTATTAAGAACTATGGCAGCATCGCAGGCCCCCTCACAGAACTAACCTCCAAAAAACACCCCAAGAAAGTACACTGGACTCCCTCCTGCCAGAAGGCGTTCGACACCCTAAAGGCCGCCATGTGCGTGGCTCCAGTGCTCAAAGCACCCGACTACGCCCAGGAGTTTGTGGTCCAGACGGACGCCTCGGAACACGGCATCGGGGCAGTCCTCTCCCAGTTCGACGACAAAGGCATAGATCGGCCCATAGCCTTCATCAGCCGAAGGTTGCTGCCCCGGGAACAGCGGTGGAGCACAATTGAAAGAGAGACCTTCGCAGTAGTCTGGGCCCTCAAAAAGCTACGGCCCTACCTGTTCGGAACACACTTCCGAGTACAAACAGATCATCGACCCCTGCGGTGGTTGATGCAGATGCGAGGGGAAAACCCCAAGCTGCTACGCTGGTCCATCACCCTCCAAGGGATGGATTTCACTGTGGAACATCGCCCCGGGACGGACCACGCCAACGCGGACGGCCTGTCCCGATTCTTCCGCTTCAGCGAGGAGAACCCCCAAGTGGATGGGTAGTTCTCCCCGCCTTTCAGCTGGGGGGGGGCACGTGTGAGACCGGCCTCGTGGCGTGGGCCCTCCCGACCAGCAAGTTACACTACAACCACGCCGAACCTCGTGGACACGGCCTTCCGGCTCCCGTGGGCCAACATCCCGAGGGCCGACCAGATCCCCAACCCGCATGCCCGGCCGAGGGAGAGAGGAACCCCCCAAGCCAGACCGAGAGGCGCCGACCCTGTCACACCTCTGGTCTCTTCCCGAGGGAGGTTTCGATCGACCACCAGGCCCCCGGTGAGCGGGCGCCTCGCCTGCTGGGCGTCTGGAGTCCCTCCCGGACCCACCTGAACAGATCAAAGGGCCGAGCGACAGGAAACCCCCTCACACCGCCCCCCAGGCACCAGACCCCTCTCCGCGAGGACTCCGGACTTCAAAGAGGAGGGGGGAGTATAACAAGGGGTGCTGATGGGACGGGGGCAGAGAAGACCTGGACTGACGAGAGCCTGCCGACTTGGTCGCGGCTCGATCGCTCCCCGAACAGAAGAACGCTACCCGAACTCTGAACCATCTGAGCCCTGCTGACGCTGTTGCGGCTCCCCGAACTCTGAACCATCTGAGCCCTGCTGACGCCGTCGCGGCTCCCCGAACTCTGAACCATCTGAGCCCTGCTGACGCCGTCGCGGCTCACCGAATTCTGAACCATCTGAGCCCTGCTGACGCCGTCGCGGCTCCCTGAACTACGACCCTCCGGTGCCTGCTGAGTGACTCGCGGCCCGCTCCTCCAAGAGAATCGGCAGAGATTGCCGAGAGAAGCAACATCCCCTCAGCTCGAGGATTGAGAGCTGGGCGCCGGATACCTCGCAGAGACACTGATTCAAAGACTGTCCCGCTACCCCTTTTCCCCTCATCACGAGATCGCTGCCGCTTGTGGCATTAATTCTGCACCTGCCTGCCGGATCATAAAGATCCCTGACAACTACCGATAAAAGCATATTATCTTACAACGAATTACTGTGTGGTGTCCCTCTATCCGAAGAAGAGAGTAAGCGCAGCGTGTGCGATCCTAGGTACGAGACCCTTCCAGGAAGGGCCTCCCTGCTCTTGCTCGGCCTAACTCTGGGTAAGGTGGGCCTCCGGGTGGTCGGGAACGCATTCCGCAGCCTCCCCGGGGAACGCCTTCCAACAGGAATTAAAAGTGTAACTCACTACAGCAGGGCCTTAAGTGGAATGAAATGTATGACTCAATACAGCATACCCTTGAGAAGGATGAAATGTGTAACTCACTACAGCATACCCTTGAGTGAGATGAAATGTGTAACTCACTATAGCAGGGCCTTAAGTGGAATGAAATGTATGACTCCATACAGCATACCCTTGAGTAGGATGAAATGTGTAACTCACTACAACATACCCATGAGTGGGCTGAAATGTGTAACTCACTACAGCATACCCTTGAGTGGGATGAAATGTGTAACTCACTACAGCATACCCTTGAGTGGGATGAAATGTGCAACTCACTACAGCATACCATTATGTGAAATAAAACGTGTAACTCACTACAGCATACCCTTGAGTGGGATGAAATGTGTAACTCACTACAGCATACCCTTGAGTGGGATGAAATGTGTAACTCACTACAGCATACCCTTGAGTGGGATGAAATGTGCATCACACTACAGCATACCCTTGAGTGGGATGAAATGTGTAACTCACTACAGCATACCCTTAAATTGAATAAAAAGTGTAACTCACTACAGCAGGGCCTTAAGTGTGATGAAATGCGTAACTCACTACAGCAGGGTTTTAAGTCGGATGAAATGTGTAACTCACTACAGCAGGGCGTGAAGTGGGATGAAGTGGCACCAAGGACTCCTTTCCCAGAGAGTGGCCCATCTAATTAAGGGCTGGTTTAAAACATGTAAACTCAAGTCCAGTGCTCCACACACTGTGCCCCTAAACAGATAAACCGACATCCAAAAACTGAGTTCTCTCCTGGTGCTTCCAGTTAGCAAACTAAAATTCGGGGTGAACTCAATTTGCGTAATTTGCTTTGTGCGGAATTTACGCTCAATTTTGACTAAATTACATGAAATGCCAAACTGGCTTTTGGTGCCATATTTTAGTGCGGTGTGCATCCACTGTGGATATGAGGATGCAGTTTGCTCTAAAAGAAAAGTTTTAAAAACCCCGAAAACACTGTAAACAGCTTCTTTTGCGGTCGTTCTTGTTGTTACTGCATGTTAGTTACATTTTTATAGTGAACGGCGCGTAATGACACAATGTAGCATAATTTCTGGAAATTTGCAAAGAAAGACTGAAGATAAATTACAAATTTGACGCCAATTACTTCAGCGTAGTGCACATTTCGAATAGGCCTAGCTACAACAAACAAACTCCTAAAACACGCCAGACCTACTAGCGTTGCCAGTGCTTATTGGCAGTACCAGATAAATGAGTAACAAAAATTTCAAATGTGAAAACATGAGGCTGTGAATTAAAACATTGGTTAGGTCTGGGGAAGGGAGGCGTTGAGGTCTTCTGAGTGCCTCAATCACTCCCTTTACATCACTTCAATCTGCCAGACACTTACTCCCTTCTATCTCCTGACATCTTTGTGAAATCAGCAAAGGTCATCCCTTTCCTCTTCATCAGTCACTCTGGCCTCCTGCATGTACTTACTTCGGTCATGTGCCTTCTCACACGTCCACCCTGCTCTCTTCACCTGTAAACACGTTTTTTTAGGACTCTCCTAGGCAGCGCTTGCGCGGTCTCTGCGAGACATACTGTATTCAGGATATGGGCTCGCCTAGGCAGCGTTTTGCGCTGTCTCTGCGAGACATGCTGTATTCAGGATATGGGCTCCAAAAGCTAAACTTATTTTCAAGGACTGCCCCAGTCACACGTGTTGTTACTCAGAGTTTGTGAGCACTATTTCTTTCTTTAAGCTGGAGCACTCGAGACCAGTGCTCCTGGTTTACAGAGCTCTATTGTAAACAGGGCTGTAAATCCTGCTCTTATCTTGCCACATTTGCTGTGCATTCAAAGAGGAGGTCTGTTTTAGCTGCAGCCGCCTCCTCCTTCTCCTGCTTTTGAAACGCAAAGCCTGGCGTCACAGTACCTGCCATCCTATGGCTGCTGCCGCCTCAGTCTCAGAGCTCAACAAGCATTTGCAATGCAATAGGTCGCCCATTTCTGAGAGTTTGAGCTATTGGCGTTGAAAAATGACAATACCTTTTATATATATGTTTTTTAAATCTGCAAGCGGTGTGTAAACGTGCATGTTGTACTTCTAGTCACTGCTTAGAAGAAGCAAGGCTGGCAGTAAAAGAGGCGCAGTTACTGTCAGTCTTGCTTCTCGTAAGTAACGACTATAAGTACAAAGTGTGTGTGTGTGTACGCACCGCTTGAAGGTTTTCAAAACACATAAATAGAAGGCATTGTCATTTATGATGCTAATAGCTCAAACTCTCGCACATGCGAGACCTATTGCATTGCAAATGATTGTTGTTCCTTGGAGCCGTCAGTATTTTCAGAGCCGAGTCCCTCCTCCAAACACTTCTACATTATATGGTAATTACAACTGGCACACGTGTGACCATCGCTCTGTGTGCGCTGTAAAGAGGCCATGCATAGGATGTGCATGTGGACTGGGAACCTCTGACCCACTGGCAGGCCCTGCATGGAATTCTCCCTGAATCCAGAGCTCTCCATTGTGACCCCTCTTTGTCACCCCCCACTCCTAGAGTCCCTCATTCCAAGCCTGCGGCCCTAAAAAAACGTACAGAAAGGCAATACCTGGAAAAACAACGCTCTTCTGCAGGACACGCTTCAGGCATGCGATGTGGAGGGCACTGCACCTCTGATGTGGGCCCCCTTAAGGGTGTGCATAGTCGTCGTTGAGAAGTCGATCAGTATTTACACATGTAACGTTGAGGGCATGAACACAGGGCCCTGAAGGGACCCGTTTCAAGTAAGTGCTTAACCACTGCCGGATGGGAGACCTGGCAGGACCCGCCCCACTTAGAGCCAGGCCGGATACGAGACTCGACAGAACCCGATTTCATAAAACCCCATCGGGTCTGAGACCCGGCAGGACCCGGTCCACTTAAAGACTTGCAGTTGTATAGCACAGTCCGAGGGGAGGGCGAGGATCACACAGTGCGACAGTCTGAGCGTCATTGCACTGATTCCGATCACCCTCGGAGGTCACCAAGGTGATGTCATGGAGTCCGCGCTACAGCACTCTGGGCACTGCAGCACATAACTCACTCTGGGCACTGCACAGCTTCTACTGCAGCCCTCTGGGCACTGCACAGCTGCTACAGCACTCTGGGCACTGAACCGCACAACTTACTCTGCTCACTGCACAGGTTCTACTGCAGCCCTCTGGGCACTACAGCAAATAACTCACTCTGGGCGCTGCACAGCTTCTACTCCAGCACACTGGGAACTGCACTGCTGCTACAGCACTCTGGGCACTTTACTGCTGCTACAGCACTCTGGGCACTGCAGCACATAACTAATTCTGGGCACTGCACAGCTTCTACTGCAGCACTCTTGGCACTTCAGCAGATAACTCACTCTGGGCACTGCATAGCTTCTACTGCAGCTCTCTGGGCACTGCAGCACAGAACTCACTCTTCTCACTACACAGCATCTACTGCAGCCCTCTGAAAACTGCAGCACATAACTCACTCTAGGCACTGCAGCGCAGAACTCTGGGCACTGCACAGCTTCAACTGCAGCACTCTAGGCACTGCACCGCTGTTACAGCACTCTGGGCACTGTACTGCAGAACTTCTTCTGCTCACTGCACAGGTTCTACTGCAGCACACTGGGCACTGCACCGCTGCTGCAGCACACTGGGCACTGCACCGCTGCTACAGCACACTGGGCACTGCACAACTCACTCTGGGCAGTGCACAGCTTCTACTGCAGCACTCTGGGCAGTTCACAGCTTCTACTGCAGCACTCTGGGCAGTGCACAGCTTCTACTGCAGCACTCTGGGCAGTGCACAGCTTCTACTGCAGCACTCTGGGCAGTGCACAGCTTCTACTGCAGCACTCTGGGCAGTGCACAGCTTCTACTGCAGCACTCTGGGCAGTGCACAGCTTCTACTGCAGCACTCTGGGCAGTGCACATCTGCTACAGGACTCTGGGCACGGAGCACCTTCAACTGCAGCCCTCTGGGCACTGTAGCACAGTACTCACACTGGGTGCTGCACAACTTCTACTGCAGCACTCTGGGCACCGCACCGCTGCTACAGAACTCTGGGCACTGCACTGCTGCTACTGCACCACTCTGGGCACTGGACAGGTCCACAGGGAATCTGCGGACCTCAGGGCACTGCACGGCTGCTGCACCACTCTGGGCACTGTAACCCTGCTACTGCAACCACTGCCACACATCGTAATCACTTCTGATGCAGACCTAGGGGCACTGTACAGATCCACAGCGAGTCTGCAGTCCTCTGGGCACTACACGGCTACTGCACCACTCTGGGCACTGCACAGCTTCTACTGCAGCACTCTGGGCACTGCAGCAAACCACTCACTCTGGGACGCTGCACAGATTCTACTGCAGCACATACCACTCTGGGCTCTGGACAGGTCCACAGGGGATCTGCGGACCTCGGAGCAATTCACAGCTCCACCACCACTCTGGGCACTGCACTCCTGTCACACGTCGTAATCACTTTTGATGCAGTCCTACGGGCACTGTACAGATCCACAGTGAGTCTGCAGTCCACTGGGCACTGCACAGGTGCTGCACCACTCTGAGCACTGCACCCCTGCTACTGCACCACTGCTACAAATCGTAATCGCTTCTGATGCAGCCCCATGGGCACTGTACGGATCCACAGTGAGTCTGCAGTCCTCTGGGCACTGCACCCCTGCTACTGGCACCACTCCCGGCAGTGCATGGCTGCTCCACCATTCTGCCAACTGCACACAATCTGGAGCACTCTGGGTGCTGCACTGCAGATTTCAGGGCACAGCCTGGCTGCTGCAGAACTCTGGGTATTAACCCAGCGCTGTGGGCACTGCATGAATATCTTACTGCTGCCAGTGCAGTGGTGTGTGAATCTTTCATCACCACCTGTCTAGGTGCAGGAGGAGCGAGAGGGGTGCACCGCTAGCCACAGTCTGTGTCGATACAGCGACAGCTCTGTTCTCATTGCACTGTCCTTGCAGCAAGAGGGGCTTTGTGAGACCGGCCTTGTGGCGAGTGACCCTCCCGACCAGCAAGCAACCCTGCAGCCGCACCTGATCCCCGGTGTTACAGACTTCCGGCCACCATGACCCAACAACCCGATGGCCAGCCGGGGCCCCAGCCGAACCCACGACACTACCACGCAAGCCCGGCCGAGGGAGCGGGAAACCCCCAAGCAAGACCAGGAGACACCGTCTCGGTCACACCTCTGATCTCCTCCCCAAGGAGGGTTTCGATCGGCCACCAGGCCCCCGGTGAGTGGGCGCCTCGCATGCTGGGCGTCTGGAGTCCCTCCCAGACCAACCTGAATAGATCAAAGGGCCGTGCGGCCGGAAATCCTGACACACCGCCCCCAGGCACCAAGACCCCTCTCCACGAGGACTCCGGACTTCAAAGAGGAAGGGGGAGTATAACAAGGGGTGCTGAAGGTACGGGAGGCAGAGAAGACCTGGACCTACGTGAGCCCTGCTGTCGCGGCTCCCCGAACTCTGAACCATCTGAGCCCTGCTGACGACGTCGCGGCTCCCGAGAACCCGAAACCACCTGTGCCTGCTGAGAGACTCGCGGCGCTCCTATCCAGAAAGATCGGCGGAGATTGCCGAGTGAACCCAAATCCCCCAGCTCGAGGATTGAGAGCTGTGCGTAGGATACTCTGCAGAGACACTGAACTTAAAGACTGTCCCGCTACCCCGATACCCCCATCGCTTGCGGCATTGATCCAACGACTGTATCACGGATCATAAGGATCCCTTGACCTTGCGATAAAGTATACTAAGAACTACTGTGTGGTGTCCCTCTGTCAAAGAGTGTAAGCTCAGCGTGTACGATCCTAGGAACGAGACCCTTCCCGGAAGGGCCTCCCCGCCAGTGCTCGGCCTAACTCTGGGAGAGGTGGGTCAACGGGTGGTCAGGAACGTATTCCGAAGCCCCCCCGGAGAACGCTCTTCCAACAGGCTTGTATTTGTACTGCCAGTGCAATAAGTAGGTGGAGTCTCATACCACTGCCAGTGTAGATGCAGTGAAGGTTCACCACTGACCGTGCAGGTGCGGCAGCTGCAGAGTTACATGTGAGTCTCTGGTCATGGTTGGTGCCAGTGCAGTGTCAGTCTTGCTGCTCCATGCACTGCCAGTGCAGTGACAGCTCTGGTGCTCCATGCACTGCCAGTGCAGTGACAGCTCTGGTGCTCCATGCACTGCCAGTGCAGTGACAGCTCTGGTGCTCCATGCACTGCCAGTGCAGTGACAGCTCTGGTGCGGTTTGCTTTGCCAGTGCAGTGACAGCTCTGCTGCTCCATGCACTGCCGGTGCAGTGACAGCTATGGTGCTCCATGCACTGCCGGTGCAGTGACAGCTCTGGTGCTCTATGCACTGCTGGTGCAGTGACAGCTCTGGTGCTCCATGCACTGCTGGTGCAGTGACAGCTCTGGTGCACTATGCACTGCCAGTGCAGTGACAGCTCTGGTGCTCCATGCACTGCCAGTGCAGTGACAGCTCTGCTGCTCCATGCACTGCCGGTGCAGTGACAGCTCTGGTGCTCCATGCACTGCCGGTGCAGTGACAGCTCTGGTGCTCCATGCACTGCCAGTGCAGTGACAGCTCTGGTACTCCATGCACTGCCAGTGCAGTGACAGCTCTGGTACTCCATGCACTGCCAGTGCAGTGACAGCTCTGGTGCGGTTTGCTCTGCCAGTGCAGTGACAGCTCTGGTGCGGTTTGCTCTGCCAGTGCAGTGACAGCTCTGGTGCGGTTTGCTCTGCCAGTGCAGTGACAGCTCTGGTGCTCCATGCACTGCCGGTGCAGTGACAGCTCTGGTGCTCCATGCACTGCCGGTGCAGTGTCCTTTCTGCTGCTCTATGCACTGCCAGTGCATGGATAGCTCTGGTGCGGTTTGCTCTGCCAGTGCAGTGACAGCTCTGGTGCTCTATGCACTGCCGGTGCAGTGTCCTTTCAGCTGCTCTATGCACTGCTAGTGCAGGGATAGCTCTGGTGCGGTTTGCTCTGCCAGTGCAGTGACCGGTCTGGTGCTCTATGCACTGCCGGTGCATTGTCCTTTCTGCTGCTCTATGCACTGCCGGTGCATTGTCCTTTCTGCTGCTCTATGCACTGCTAGTGCAGGGATAGCTCTGGTGCGGTTTGCTCTGCCAGTGCAGTGACCGGTCTGGTGCTCTATGCACTGCCGGTGCATTGTCCTTTCTGCTGCTCTATGCACTGCTGGTGCATTGTCCTTTCTGCTGCTCTATGCACTGCTAGTGCAGGGATAGCTCTGGTGCGGTTTGCTCTGCCAGTGCAGTGACCGGTCTGGTGCTCTATGCACTGCCGGTGCATTGTCCTTTCTGCTGCTCTATGCACTGCCGGTGCATTGTCCTTTCTGCTGCTCTATGCACTGCCAGTGCAGGGATAGCTCTGGTGCGGTTTGCTCTGCCAGTGCAGTGACCGGTCTGGTGCTCTATGCACTGCCGGTGCATTGTCCTTTCTGCTGCTCTATGCACTGCCGGTGCATTGTCCTTTCTGCTGCTCTATGCACTGCTAGTGCAGGGATAGCTCTGGTGCGGTTTGCTCTGCCAGTGCAGTGACCGGTCTGGTGCTCTATGCACTGCCGGTGCATTGTCCTTTCTGCTGCTCTATGCACTGCCGGTGCATTGTCCTTTCTGCTGCTCTATGCACTGCCAGTGCAGGGATAGCTCTGGTGCGGTTTGTCTGCCAGTGTACCCCCCTGTAGTGTCAGACTATCAGTGGTAGACTGTAAAACTCTCTAGTGCTGGTAAACCCTGGATACCCCCAGTATAGTCGTATTAAACCCTCGGTACCTCTTCTATTAGAGCAGTAGAGTCCCTCTGTAGTGTCAGCAGACTCGCAGGAGGAGACTGGAATAATGCTACCTACAGTAGTAGTAATCCCTTGAATGGGATTATCAAACCCTCAGTACTTCTTCCGTGTGGTAATGCAGTCTCGGGCCGCTCTGCGGTGGTAGTTACCCAGCTCTACTGCTGCTGTAGGAGTTGCAGCCTCTTGCCCCCCCCCCCCCTCCGCCCCCCTCCGCACCCACGGTAGTCACTTTCACTATTAACACTTCCCACAGTCACTCAGCGCCACCTCTGCAGATGTTGCATCAGGGCGCGTCCTGTCCTCAGTCAGCGGTTTGTGCGCGAGCGCTGCACAGCGCAGCTATTGTTTAATGTGTAAATTAATCGAGACTGATGTTAGCCACGATCTTTTTATCCAACTAATTATTAGTGAAGCTTTGCTTTTAATCCCCTTTCCATCAGGAGTGAGGTCAGCAGGAGTGCTGCAGGTTAGGAGTGAGGTCAGCGGGAGTGCTGCAGGTCAGGAGTGAGGTCAGCGGGAGTGCTGCAGGTCAGGAGTGAGGTCAGCGGGAGTGCTGCAGGTCAGGAGTGAGGTCAGGAGTGCTGCAGGTCAGGTGTGAGGTCATGCAGGGCATGAGTGAGGTCAGTAGGAGTGCTGCAGGTCAGGAGTGAGGTCAGCGGGAGTGCTGCAGGTCAGGAGTGAGGTCAGCGGGAGTGCTGCAGGTCAGGAGTGAGGTCATGCAGGGCAGGAGTGAGGTCAGTAGGAGTGCTGCAGGTCAGGAGTGAGGTCAGCGGGAGTGCTGCAGGTCAGGAGTGATGTCAGCAGGAGTGCTGCAGGTCAGAAGTGAGGTCAGCAGGAGTGCTGCAGGACAGGAGTGAGGTCAGCAGGAGTGAGGTCAGCAGGAGTGCTGCAGGACAGGAGTGAGGTCAGCAGGAGTGCTGCAGGACAGGAGTGAGGTCAGGAGTGCTGCAGGTCAGGTGTGAGGTCATGCAGGGCATGAGTGAGGTCAGTAGGAGTGCTGCAGGTCAGGAGTGAGGTCAGCGGGAGTGCTGCAGGTCAGGAGTGAGGTCATGCAGGGCAGGAGTGAGGTCAGTAGGAGTGCTGCAGGTCAGGAGTGAGGTCAGCGGGAGTGCTGCAGGTCAGGAGTGATGTCAGCAGGAGTGCTGCAGGTCAGAAGTGAGGTCAGCAGGAGTGCTGCAGGACAGGAGTGAGGTCAGCAGGAGTGCTGCAGGACAGGAGTGAGGTCAGCAGGAGTGCTGCAGGACAGGAGTGAGGTCAGGAGTGCTGCAGGTCAGGTGTGAGGTCATGCAGGGCATGAGTGAGGTCAGTAGGAGTGCTGCAGGTCAGGAGTGAGGTCAGCGGGAGTGCTGCAGGTCAGGAGTGAGGTCATGCAGGGCAGGAGTGAGGTCAGTAGGAGTGCTGCAGGTCAGGAGTGAGGTCAGCGGGAGTGCTGCAGGTCAGGAGTGAGGTCAGCGGGAGTGCTGCAGGTCAGGAGTGGGGTCAGCGGGATGCTGCTCCCGGGACTCAGGGATGGGGGTACGAGGCTGATCGGATTATTCAAGGGTGGGGGGGGAAGAGTATGGGAGGAGTGGCAAAGCACTGATCGCTACACCAGGGGGAGGATGTGCAGCGTGAACAGGAAGGCAGGTGGGACACAGGCCTCGGGCTGAATGGATGCACTGAGCTCTGCAGACCCCCTCCCCCGCAGGGGTGTTTGCACGTTGGATTCACCCGTTGATACCCCGATCCCTCAGGGTGGCTCTGGGGAGGGGCGTGATTGTGGCCAGATGTGTGCGCACCGGGGCTTCCTCCGCCCCCGTGGGCTCAGGTGGGCATTACAGGGCACTTCACTGGTTCACACGAGTCCCACTCACGCGCAGACAGTGGTGCCCGCCCCCGGGCGTCAAGATCTGTAGATTGCCCCACCTCCTTACTCAGCGTCATGCGTCGTCGGCACCCAGAAGGTCGCGAGAAACAGGTAAAACAAGCATTTGCAATGCAATAGGTCTCGCATTTATGAGAGTTTGAGCTATTGGCATTGTAAATGACACTGCCTTTTACTTTTGTGTTGTTTTTAAAACAGATAAGTAAAAGGCATTGACATTTACAATGCCAATAGCTTAAACTCTTGTAAATGCGAGAGCTATTGCATGGCAGATGTGTGCGATTAAAAAAAAAACATTATGAGAGAGCGTGTCCTGCCTGCAACAGCAGGAAGGAGAAAAGCCATTTGAGAAAACAGTGCCTGGAGGCTGCAATTAAAGCACATCGAGCAACAATACCATGGTGGGTTACAGAATGAGACAAGGCAGTACTTACGAGGGACTGCTAAGCCTTTTGACCAATGAACAGCCACTGTTCACAGTGGACAATGACACAAGCCAATGAAAAATGTGGGCGGAGAGTGGACAGAGGTCAAGTCCCTCCCTCAATGCAGCATACCTCGCAAAGCAGCGCATGCGGTACCCAGGCTCGACCTAAAAACCTTTGGCCCCTACACTTGTTTTCTTTCTTTTTTTTCTCAAACTAAGCCCTGCACTCGTGCTATGTTATTGTACATCAGATTAGATCTCCGGTGAATGTATACGCCCTCTCTGCTTCTAGGGGACCAATCAACTGAGCCCCATCCTCTGTGACCTGCTTTCAGATACAACACTTTCAGTCACCCCTAAGGACAGTAGCGTCAATAGCATCCGAAAGAAATGGCGCTATTTAGGGATAATTTGTAGATTGACTGAAGAATTAACAATGAGGTCGCGGCGTAGACCAATGGACACAACGGGCTGGATCACAACATTTTTGTCCTTAGTTCTCATGTCCTTCGTGGTAAGTAAGGCAACGCTTGAGCCAAACACCTTTTACCATGGAATGTGGTCGTAATGTTGGAGTAGAACATGTGTACACAATTGTTGTGTGATGTTTTGTTTAGGTAGTGATGTGTTTGGTTGTTTGTGCTGCTGCGGTTTGTGCTGCATTATTGCAATGGGATTGTTTTTTTTCTACTGCAGTTGTTGCGTTATATTTTATTTTGAATCTTTTCTGATGTGCCCTGGTATGTTTTGTGTTGTTGTGTCGCTTTGTATATACTACTGTTCTGTTCTACTACTTGCTTTAGGAAGATCATCAAGTGCTACTATATTTCCAGCCAAAAGCAGCGCGTACCCTGAAAGATCCTGTGACGAGCAACCATTTACCACGGTGTAAGGTAGTAAAATAGCGCAGCTCCAGTTTTTGAATAACTGGAGCCACCAGTCAGCCAAACTGTTTTTGTATACGTGATGCGATCCATTGATTGTAGAACGTGGTGCAAATAATATTTACCGATAGCAGGTGACTTGACAGGGATAGGAGAGGCATGTTTATTTAGTGAATAAAGAGAATATTTATAGACGGGTAGATATCCGCATCGTTTTATTTTCTATGCTTTGTTCGTTATAGTAAATGGCCATATAGAATGATTCCAAAGGAACGGAGGGGACTCCTTTACCATTTGCCACCCCAAAATGGATGTCTGTTTCTCGACCAACCATGGCACCGTGGCACTGTAGTCATTGACTAAGGACAATACAGACCCCGGGTACCCAGCACTGAATTGGTTAACTTGAAAGAACTCTGCGATTACATAGAAAGTGCTGCACACCAGTTGGCTGTACAAATAGAACACACCACCGAAGCGCTTTCTGCCGTGAATACCTAATGGATAAGCTTGTAAAGAGAATAGATTTACTGTAAATAAAGCCTTTTTGAAAAGGGCCTCCCCATGATAGGTGTAGTCTCTGTCATTGAAAGGCATCATCTGAACAGTGAGCGCGGGTAAGCAACGAGACTAAAGTGATGACAGATCATTGGCGGGCAGAGGCCTGAAGTCAAGAACGAGCACAGCTCGACGGGTCCAGTCATGTGTTCCCTTCACTCTAGCAAGACCTGCTGCCCCACACGGGCGTCCGCATGTGCCTTGCATTCTAGCTGTGGCTTACAACGTATACATAATATTACCGCATACCAACAAAAGCTGGAGCAGAGGTGCAGTAAGACCCAATAGGCATAGGACGAACAGTGGACTTTCGAGGTGATACCCTGATCTCCGCTCCAAGGCCCTTTTCAAATCTTTGGATAAATTGTGAATTTTACAGAACATTTTCCTCTACTAATTGGCCATTATAAGATGTCCTGGTGACTTCCGTCTGATGGCTTGCGGGTCAGTGCTCAATTTTCTTTCTAAAAAGTAAGCTTATGGATTCTGTAAACACATTTTGCTTTGACAGGACTTCATTCCGAGATTCTCGCAAATTCCCTCATATTTGGAAATGGGATATTTTTTCCTTATTGAGATTGTGACACACGAGCTGATATTGCGCTTTCACGGATTTTGGCGCACAAATTGTTACTGAGAAAAAACCTGGCTCAGAATGTTGAAAAAGCTGCAGAAATCTGTGCAGTAACCCAGAGATGATTCCCCTTTCCAATGGTGAAATGTCAAAGTAGTGTCGTAATATCACACCTGAAAATGACTGAACCGCACTATTGGGATTTTCATGTGACCTGTTACTACATCAGGAATTCCACAGCTTTCATAAGGAAGACATAACATTAAGTAAAGAAGAAAATGCAGGCGCAATACTAAATAGAGATCGAAGTAGGCACTCATATTTTTAAACATCACAAAATAGCCTCTATGAAAGCACATTTTCCATAATGTTTGATGTAATCAGGATGACTGTCGGCAATGATTCTATTTAGTACTTAAGGAATGTCGTGCGTATAAGAAAACAAGCAATGGCCACACGGCCATGAAAGTGACACGGCTGCGCTGCGCGAAAGGAAGCCAGTGGTGCGTGCGCACCACAGAGGAGCGGGGGCGAGGGAGCGCGGCAGCGAGGCGAACGCGCGCTGCTGCGCGTGCTAGACACAGACGGAAATGGGCGAAGCAACGGCAGGACAAGCGCCCGCCTTTGCCCAATTGCGTGCCTTTTAAAAAACAAAAAAATAAATTTAAAAAACATGCTAAACCCAATGGCTGCCAGCAAAAGAAAAACCACACGCTCGTCGCGCACGAGCGTGTGGTCAGCTTCCAGAACCCCCTTACAAGACATCTCACGCTGCACGAGCAGTGTAGCGCACTGCAACGCTAGGCGCGAGACTTAAAAACAGAGACTGAGGTGGGCATGGAAGACCGGATACACGAGGAGGGACTTTTAGGTCAAGTTAAAGGGTCATCCAATCAGAGCAACAGAATGAGTGCACCCAGGACAAGTTAAGCGCCAGGTAGAGGGACAAATTGCCTCGCAAGTAGGGGTGGAAGTAATTTATATACTGTAACCCCACAAAATTACCCAAGAATTACTTAAGATTTCTACGACAAAAGTAATTTTGCATTTAGCGCTATTTCTCTAGTGCAAAATTGCCCCCATGAGTCCAAAATTTACCGTGAATTCATGGTGATAAATGCAACTGAACATGAATAGCGAGCACAAGCACCCGCTCAGGCCCGCTAAATGTAGGGTGACCAGATGTCCTGTTTTTTCTCCAGACGGTCCCGGTTTTCGTGAAGTGTCCCTGTGTCCCAACGCTTTCCCGCAAACTGAATACATGTCCCAGTTTTTTTTAACAGTAGCTGGGATGAGCACAGAAATGTCCTGCTTTTTGAGTAGTGGCTGAGTACGCACTGGTGTTAAAAGATGTGCGCATACTGACTTCACTACTGGAGATGTTACGGCGTGACGTCACCCCAGATGAGGTTGTTATCGAAACGGAAGTCCTTTAAAGAGTCATTTTATCTGGGGATTTCCCTTCTCTTTCTACAAAGCAGCAAGAATGTCATTATGCCAGCCATCGGGGCAACTGCGTGTCCGAACCGCCAGCCAGACCCAGCTCACTGGAGTCAGAGGTCACTGCCTGCACCAAGATACAGCCAGACACCACTGTACACTGCAGTCCTACTTCTATGTTTAGGACCTGTCCCGGTTTTTAGGTCTCGGCTGTGAAAGGCTGCGCTTGCGCAGTCTCGCTCCGAGATTTAATGAGTTTGAGTGACTTTGAGAAGAGGGGCTTGCACCCGCCCCTCTTCTCTCCTGTTCTCCATTGGCTGGCCTCGTAAATGCTGGCCAGCCACTGGAGAAGAGGTCAGTCACTCCGATTAGGCCCCGTCCTTTTCGGATCGGGGGGCGTGTTTTTTGCGAGAAGTCTCAGGGAGGAGACAACAGCAAAACACGCCCCCCAATCCGAAAAGGACACTCCCTTTCTCCGAGGCATTTTCTGCTGTGCCTCGGAGAAAGGCGGTGGTGTCCCGGCGTTGCTCCCTCACCTCCCGGCTCCTCCACGTGCCTCATCCCTCTGCTGCTGAGATTAGCGAACGCTGTGCGCGCGGCTCGCAGCTTCCTCCTTGCGGCCTATATAAAAACTGCAAAAGTCTGAAAAACCTTTGTAAGGGGCCTGCAATGGTAGGTGACACCGCAGGGTAGCTGATGTTTGTTTAATTTATGGTTTTGTATAGCGCTGCCTGTCATTTTGGACGTCGGAGCGCATCGCGTTTCATGATCCAAGCAAAACATTCGTTGTGTACACTAAGCCACATTTTATTTATGTTTACATATAAATACGTCCATTTCCAGACACCGAGTAAGTGCCTATACAGCTTGGCGTGAAGTGTCATCACTCACGTCAAACGTGCCCTACTGTTTGACGTGCATTATTTACATAGAAGGGCAGCGTCGCTCTCATTAGCAGCCTACTGTTTCTGGGTGGGTGGCGGGGGACGGCCCCGTGTGATCCTGGACGCACTCAAAAGAATGGCATGTATTGGGTCAGCAGAGTCGCGCCCTTTACACGAGGCTGTTCCCAAGTGTTTGTTCGCGAGCAGTGCTTTCATTTCTGCTGTGAATGTCAGGGTGGCTGCGTCCCCTCCCCCCCAGTCCTTCCCCCTATCGCTGGACAGAAGATTCGCCAGGCACTGGAAAAGGAAAGAGGGAGGGGGCGAGGGGAGCGTAGTGCGGTTGGATCTTAAATTCAGAGCGGGGACGGGCAAGGTGGTACGTACCCTTAGTACAAAGACATACTTAACACAAGCGGTGTATCATACAGTGTTAACAGTTGTCTTATTTCTGTTTCGATAGACTGCTAGCGTTTGCAGCAGCAGCTGCATGGCCGCCATTGGTTGAACCGAGTCTGGGAGGCAATCTAGGAAGCGGAACATGTCCGAGAGCGGGGCGGCTCTGGCGGGAAACAGCGAGATGCCGGGCAAGAAGCAGAAGCTTAGTAACGATGACAACAGCAACCCCGACCTATCCAGGGACGATAACATGAGTAACGCCGGCAAGAGCAGCGTCTTTAACACATAAAGAACAGCGAATGCACCTGGGTTACTTTAACTAAGGTACCAATTTTGCTAAGTTTGGTAGAGGGTAGACGTCCCCCCCCCCCTGCTAAGATGTTGCGCTCTAGTGAGTTGTCCCCTTGCCATATTCAGGATCGCCTGCGCTGTTGACTGCTTTCCGCGGGGTAACAACGTGCAGGGGGCAGTGGATCCCCCCACCCGCTGAGCCCAAGACAAAAGGCTAATTTAAAGGCCATCAGTTTGTTCAGTCCTTAAATATAAGAGCTTGTACTGCAAGGAATGTCAGCTGTATTGTTATGTGTGAGTATTTACACGAATAGCCATTTAAATGCTCATTTTTAAAAATTATTTTACAGATGATGTGATGTCACTTCCTTTGATATCACAGTCGATGTCGCGTGCAGTGACGTCACACGTCGTGATGTGACTTGCATGTTAACTTAGTTAGCCCCCCCCCCTTTTTTTGGGACTTGTGCCATGGCATTGCAATAACTGTTTGTGTTCAGTGAGCGTGGTTGTGTATTGAGAGCTTTCTGTATGTAGGTCTGCGTGCCTCGCGCGTGAACATGGACTGTATCCGTGCAGTGTTTTGGAGTATTACGCATGTCTGTTGTGTGCACAGTCATTTCACCATAGGCGCATCCAAACTATCTCTCCATTACAGATACAAGTTAGTCAAAAAGCAAACAAAAGTCTCCCCCTTGGTGTTGCACTTGCAACATGTGTTTTGCGTTTTCTCTAATGAAGTGAAGCTTGCACCACCCTGGTCTTGCTAGACTATGTGATGTGATCGTTTTGCCTCGTGATCCTTCTTTGCCGAATGCACCAGGAACTTCGGCAGTGATACAATCATACATTATTTTGTTATAGTTATAGCTTGTGCGCAGAGCTGGAAGTGCGGCCCCACATAGATAGAGCGGGGAGGGGAGGGTTATGCGGAGGCACAGTTCTCATCTGAGTGCCATGGAGCGAGGGGCGGAGAACCCGAAAGAAGCTTAGCACAAGCATTTTTTTTTAAAGTCACGACCCTTCCTGCAATCAGTGCCCCAGGGCCGGTGCTCCGTTTGCCGCATAGCTGTGACTGCTGCCCCCAGATCTTAAGAGATTGGCACTGAGATGTGAGGTGATAAATTAGCAACCAACGCTTGTTTTACCTAGCGTCTTATGCGATTGGTGATGGTATGTTACTGAATAATTACAAAATGCGCGAGATGCCAGATCCGTATGTGTGTCCGCGATAACAAGGCACAACAAGCATTTACAATGCAACGGTCTCGGCATTGTTAAAGTTAGAGCTATGGTCATTGCTCATAACAATGCCGTTTCTTTAAATGTTTTAAAAACATAAACAAAAATAATGTCATGAGCAATGCCAATAGCTCTAAATTTACCAATGCCGAGACCATTGCATTGTAAATGCTTGTTTATTTTGGGAATCTGGTCACCCTAACTAAAGGTGCACTTGGGATAGGCATGCCCCCCATTCCCCCCAGTTTACCACTGGCATCTAGCACAATTTCTCCTCTCAACTAATAACCCAACTTGTTAGCAGAGCTGTGCTTTTGGCTTTAGGTTGGATGGCCCCTTTAACAAGCAGTTCTTCACCCCATCTATGAACGTCTGAATATTCGAAATACAGGGACTGGGCTCTCCAGCCCCATCCCGTAGAGGGAGATGGGTCTCTTTCATACCAGCTTTAGAGTCCAAGTCATCTGATCTCATGTTCCCTATGAAAGGCTGACACCAGCATGGACATCAAAGACGGACACAACCTGAGATGCCCTATCCAGGACACCTCATCGATAAGGGTGCATGCCCCAGAGCTGACACTCCTCTCGCCCTACTAGGGATTTCATCACCATCGGAAAACAGACCTTAAAGTAAGAATCTTTAGGGAGATGTTAGAAAGGAGTCCATGAGGCAGGTCCAGTAAACAATGCTAGCAGGAGATGCCAAGCCAGAGTCTGGGGTCATATGAGAGAACCCCCCTTTACACAGGTGAAGCATTCCATGGAGTGAAACCTAAACAGACAGTAGCGGCTCCTTCGCAATGGCGGAGGAGCGTCGCCCCACTGCTTTCAAGCAGTGCAGAAGCAAAAACATAAAATGATAACTTTCAGTTATTATTATTTTATGTTTGTGCTGCTTTGCGGGCGGGTGGGGGGGGGGGGCTGCTGTGCTCTAGAAGCAGGGAAGAGGAGGGGTGGTTTGCCCTCTCCTATGTGCGCAGTGACAGTTTGGCCGGCCCTCTCAGGCTGCCCAAACCAGTCCTGTGCACTTTCCCCGCTCTCCGCACAGACTGCATTACAGCCTGCATGGAGAACATGCCCACCCCTCCAGCCCCTGGCTGAGCGCCGTGTCACAGCGCTCTGGCCAATCACAACTGGCTTAGGGGAGGCCTGGCTGCTTGCTTCCTGTTCCTGAAGTCGGAGGCAGAAGAGCAGGAGCAGAGAGGCGGGACCAGCGGCACGGTACTTTTTATTTTACTCACTTGCGACCCCCCCGCCCCGACCACCTCTGCTCAGCACCCAAGCCGCAAGCCATGCCGGCTGTCACTGTAAACATGGTCCACAAGCCACCATGATTGAGGCTTGTTAGACCGCTAGTGTGGCCACTGAGAGGACCACAGCGGAACCCGCCTGCAAACATTAAACACAGCTGCATCACAATAGGAGAGATTTTCCTTCATTTTCTGGACACAAGTAGCAACATAGATTTTGGACACAATCAAGATTAAAGGTTGCTGCTGGTGCACTCCCCGCCCACCAAGAGAAAGGGTTAGTTTCTGGCCTTTCCTTGTAAGTTGGCGCCCCTAGTGGTGGCACCCGAGGGCTGCTGCTTTACCTCACCCTCAGAAAGTGATTACTGTAGACACAAGCCTTGATCAAAGAGTGGTGAAGGTAACAAGCACCACTAGTTAAGGCCACAGTGAATGCTTGAATACTCGTTATCCTACCTCTATACAGAACTAGTCCATTGAACCCTTAATCTCTATGACTGAAGCTTCCGCCGGAAGCGGGACGCTGCACGGAGTAGGCATCCTTGTGGGGATGATTTCAGTTGCCTCAAGAGGGTCTACCACAGAGGGCTCTTACTTGCCTCGTGCCCTGGGTAAAAGTCTAGGGGGTCGATGAAAGCAGAGAGAGGGTGCACAAGAGGAAAGACGGCCATTACAAAAATGGGGTAACCCATGGTGAAAAGGACCTGGGTGAATAGCGGATACCAAAAACAATGGTCCTTGACAAATGATCAATCTATCTGAGACAATAAGCTTCGCTTAGTTAATTTGTTTAACTACTCCTGAGCCCAAAGAAAAAACACACAATTTTGTTTAAGAACAATGGCTCGCAATATTCAATGAATCGTTCATATTGAAAAAGGACAACATCCAAAACACTGAAATAATATACATGCGTTTATTTTTGGCAATATTCTGACTACTATGTATCTTTCATTTCTTGTCTCATTCACTCACTCCCTTATCACTTTTCCTTAATGCACGTTTCTCTTTGGAGCAACCTCGTTCTGTCCCAATACTAAAAATTGCCAAAAATAAACGCATGTATATTATTTCACAGTGTTTTGGATGTTGTCCTTTTTCAATATGAACGATTTATTGAATATTGCGAGCCATTGTTCTTAAACAAAATTGTGTGTTTTTTCTTTGGGCTCAGGAGTAGTTAAACAAATTAACTAAGCGAAGCTTATTGTCTCAGATAGATTGATCATTTGTCAAGGACCATTGTTTTTGGTATCAAGAGGAAAGACGAGCACCTCCCTCCAGCCTGCACTGCTGACAGTAACGGCGGAAGGAGACACCCAGCTGTCCTATGAGGAGGCCCATCCCTGGCCCAGAGAGCTCCTGCACAGCCCTAGAAAGAGTCTGGAAGAAGGAGCCGAGTGGAGATGGAAAGGGCTCTGAGCACGGCCTGAGCTCTAGCAGGAAAAAGACTTCTTGAAGGGTTCTAGATGTGCTTGGTCAGTCTGAGCTCTAGCAGGTAGAAGACTTCTTGATGGGTTCTGGAGGCGCACGGCCTGGGCTCTAGCAGGTAGAAGACTTCTTGATGGGTTCTAGACGTGCACGGCCAGACTGAGCAAGTTCTCTTCCAGCTAGAGCTCAGGCTGTGTGCCTCCAAAACCCTTCAAGAGGTCTTCTACCTGCTAGAGCTTAGGCTGTGCATCTCCAGAACCATCTTTGAGGTCTTCTATGTGCCAGAGCTCAGGCTGTGCTCCTCCTGAACCCTTCCCATCTCCTCTGGTCTCCTCCTTCCAGAGTCTTTGTAGGACTGTGCAGGAGCTCTGTGGGTCCAGAGGTGGACTCCAGAACCTTTCAAGAAGTCTTTTACCTGCTAGAGCTTAGGTTGTGCACCTCCAGAACCCTTCAAGAAGTCTTCTTCCTGCTAGAAGTCAGGCAGTGCCTCCAGAACCCTTCAAGAAGCCTCCTCCCAGCCAGAGCTCAGTCTGTCCACCTCTAGAACCCTTCAAGAAGTCTCCTGCCCGCTAGAGCTCAGGCCGTGCACCTCTAGAACCCTTTAAGAAGGCTTCCACCTGCTAGAATGGAGGACGTGTGTCTCCAGAACCCTTCAAGAAGTCTCCAGCCTGATAGAGCTCAGGCCATGCGCCTCTAGAACCCTTTAAGAAGGTTTCCAGCTGCTAGAATGGAGGACGTGTGCCTCCAGAACCCTTCAAGAAGTCTCCAGCCTGATAGAGCTCAGGCCCTGCACCTCTAGAACCCTTTAAGAAGGCTTCCACCTGCTAGAATGGAGGACGTGTGTCTCCAGAACCCTTCAAGAAGTCTTCTACCTGCTACAGCTCAGGCAGTGGGCTCAGAACCCTTCAAGAAGTCTTCTGCCTGCTAGAGCTCAGGCCGTGTGCCTCTAGTCTCCTGCCTGCTAGAGCTCAGGCCGTGCGCCTCTAGAACCCTTTAAGAAGGCTTCCACCTGCTAGAATGGAGGACGTGTGTCTCCAGAACCCTTCAAGAAGTCTACTGCCTGCTAGAGCTCAGGCCGTGCGCCTCTAGAACCCTTTAAGAAGGCTTCCACCTGCTAGAATGGAGGACGTGTGTCTCCAGAACCCTTCAAGAAGTCTCCTGCCTGCTAGAGCTCAGGCTGTGCGCCTCTAGAACCCTTTAAGAAGGCTTCCACCTGCTAGAATGGAGGACGTGTGTTCCCAGAACACTTGCAGCAGCCTCCTCCCTGGATGGGGAACCCTTCGAAGTATCAGTGCGCACTTCAAGTTGCTAATAACAGAGGTCAGTCTGTGCGCCTCTACAACCATCCAAGAAGTCTTCTACCTGCTAGAGATCAAGCGGTGCCCATCCAGAACCCTCCAAGATGACTTCTACCCGCTAGAGCTCAGGTCGTGCGCCTTCAGAACCCTCCAAGATGACTTCTACCCGCTAGAGCTCAGATTGTGCACCTTCAGAACCCTCCAAGAAGGCTTCTATCCGCTAGAGCTCATGCTGCGCCCCCAGGACCCTCGGAACAGTCCTCCAAGACGGTGGTCGCGGAGTGTCCGTCTCACAAGACTAAGAAGGCCAAAAGTGTGGAATATAAGGCCACATAAACCTCGCCCCATCCTGAAGCCCCTTTCTTGGCTCCTCCCACTCCCAGTACTCCGTCCAGACAGCAGCGTCTCGCTGATGTAGGAGTGTGGCTCAGGGAAGCCATGTTCCTCAAGGTTTGTGCAATTAGAAAACGTACCTATAATAAAACCAAACACGCCCCACAAATGTGTGTTGGGGTCGGAGAGGCAGAGACACTAGGGGCGCGGTTCTAGAGTCTGAACTCGGGGCCCTGCTCATAGGGGGCCACAGGGATTTCTGAGTTTACTCCTCTCTCTTGACATTCAAGGATAGTTGGTGACCAGACTGTGTTAACCACCTTATCTTCCATGCTGTATTTTTTTATCCCTGGTTTTGCTTCCGTACTGCCTGCCTGCTATGTAATGCAATTTCCGCCTGTTCTCTTTACAGTATGTATGTAAAGCGCTCTGATACCCACGGGTCAAGCTAGCGCAGGCGCGCAACACCCATTGGACTCACAGGGCTTCAGCTCCCCCCCCCCCCCATGTCCGTGTGTGGCAGCCCGGGATGAGACAGCTTCCCGGGCACACACACAGCCGGACCCGAGCACTTCACAGGTCTTTAAAAGACCATTTGCATGTTAATGAGGCCTCGCCGCTGTTTCACCCCTTCTAAGAGCCCCTGCAGCTCCACTCTGCCTATTGCTTAAAGATTCAGTTCCCCCCCACACCCCCGAAATCAGCTCCACTCTGCCTGCCTATTGCTTAAAGATTCAGCCACACCGAATTTTTTTCTTAGCGCCCCCCACCCCCCGCCCCGAAATTTGGCTGTAGTTGCGCCTCTGAGCTAGCGCTATATAAAACTTTTAAAATAAAAAAAATAAAAAAAACCTGAGCCTGTGGGGGGTGGGGGGAGGCAGAAGGAAGGGAGATAGAAAGGGCTCCAGCGCCCCCTGCCCTTCTTCGAGGCACTTAAGTGGCAAATGGAGTCTGTTGAGGGGTTTATGACATTGGGAGAGGTGAGAGGGTGTGCGTGATGTCACTACCGCACCTCCACGCACTGCACCAGAGGGCGAATGTAGGTAGTGGGGGTGAGAGGGTGGGTGTTAAGAAGTGGGGTGCAGAGACCAGGAGGTGGGAGTAGTGCTGAACTGAGGTAATAGCACACCAATGTGCCGGCTTCCGGTGACCACCCCCCCTCCCCCACACCCCCGTTTCATATGCAAGGGCAGGAGGTCCTGGAGGCCCCGATAAGTAACCGACTTCCTGCTTCAATCCACCCCCCACCCCCCTCGCCCCCACAAAATCTGCAGGGCCATGAGTGCACGAGGCGTCTGGTGACAGCAGGGCGGCCTCTGAACCCCAACACCGACTCCCCCCAGGATGTGGTGGGTGCATAGCAGTCGAGGTGTAGAAAAGAGCAGGCAAGCTTCAGACTTACATCTGAGCTAATGGGGGAGGGGTGGGGGCACCAGTGTGTGAGTGCACCCGAGAGAGCTAGTGAGTGCACGGGTGAGTTCGTGAATGAGGGAGGTGGCGGTGCATCAGTGAGGATGTGTGAGAATGTGCGTGACAGTCCACAGCCAGAGTACACGAGTTTCAGGTACATCCGCGAGGGTGTGCGAGCGCTCGTGAGAGCCAATGAGTGCATGGGGTTGGGTCAGTGAGGGTTTCTGAGAGTGCACCCGACTGACCCAGTGAGGGCACCAGTGCGGGGGTGCATCAGTGAGGGTGTCCGAGAGTGCACCTGACAGAGCCAGTGAGGGCACTAGTGTGGGGGTACATACATCCTGAGGGCGTGTGAGTGCACCGGACAGAGCCAGTGAGTGCACGTGTGTGGGTGGGTGGGTGGAGTCATCAGTGAGGGTGTGTGAGTGAACCTGACAGAGCCAGTGAGGGCACTAGTGTGGGGGGGGTGTCATCCTTGAGGGTGTCCGAGAGTGCACCCGACAGAGCCAGTGAGTGCACAAGTGTGTGTGTGGGGGGGGGGGTCATCAGTGAGAGGTTCTGAGAGTGCACCCGACAGCCAGAGAGTGCTCTAGTGCAGGGGTGCATCAGTGAGGGTGCATGAGAGCGCACCTGACTAAGCACGAATGAGGGAGCAGTGAGTGCATCAGTGAGGGAGTGTGAGTACACCTGACAGAGCCAGTGAGTGCATTGGTGGGGGCTGCATCAGTGAGGGTGTGCGAGTGCACCTTACAGAGCGAGCTCATGAATGAGGGAGCGGTGAGGGCATCCGTGAGGGTGTGTGAGTGCACCTGACAGTGCCAGTGAGTGCACGAGTGGGGGGGGGCTACATCAGTGAGGGTGTGAGAGAGCACACCTAACCGAGTAAGTGAGTGGGGTGCATTCGTGAGGGTGTGCGAGGGTGCACCTGACAGAGCCAGTGAGAGCACGAGTGAGGGAGGTAGGGGTGGGTGCATCAGTGAGGGACTGCGCCTTGCAGTACAGAGCCAGAGTGCAAGAGTGCCTGGGGGTGCGCCTGACAGAGCCCGTGAGTGCACGAGTGGGGGTGCGAGGTACGGTACATAAAAGTCTGCGAGTACCACTGGTGCTGCCCATCGAGATCACCTCACTAGGGTCTGGTGGTCCATAAACAACAAGTATTCCCTCTACACCAAACCCAAAGAGAGCCTTGGAGATCAGTGGGTCCAGTGAAACAGATGGGGCATCTGTTCACAATAGATTACTGACAGGGAAAGTGAAAAAAACACTTGTGTAGTTCTCAGTCGTGGATGTCCTGGCCCTGTCAGTCTACAGAAAAAAGGCCCCAAAACCTGAAAAAGACGCATGTCATAGGGCCTCAACAGTGTATGGCATACATTTCAAATAACTTTCCTTACAGTGCCAGGTGACAGAAACATCTAGTGCCCGGTTTGTGTTATTGAGCTATGAGCAATGTCAGACATAATGAACAGCCCAAGAAAAGTTAAAACAAGCATTTACAATGCAATGGTCTCGGCATTGGTAAAGTTAGAGCTATTGGCATTGCTCATGACATTATTTTTGCTTATGTTTTTTTTTCTTCAAACATTTAAAGAAACGGCATTGTCATGAGCAATGCCAATAGCTCTAACTTTAACAATGCCGAGACCGTTGCATTGTAAATGCTTTTTTTTTTTTTTTTTTTAACATGCGCAGAAGTTTACGGATCCCTAGTTGCCTGACTTACCGGCCCACTTGCGGATGCCGCTGCCCTCGGTGCGCGCTCCGACGAATCACTCTCTCTGTACAGAACATAAAACAGCTTTCGGAAAGGGGACTCCACCGCCTTACCACGATTTTCTGCATTGTAGGCGCGCCTGGCCTCAATGCGCTATAAATTACATATTCCAGGGAGCGCATTTTAAGTCAAGTGGTCTGCGGGAGACGCTTATAAACAGTGTAATGGGCCAATTTTCAGAGCGGGGGTGATATGTGTGACATTCTGTGTGTCAGGCCACGCAGGTGTTTTGTGCGCTCTGGGAAAGACACTAGATTGAGAGCCTAACGTGGTCCAGTGTTACGGTTGATTATTTGGAAATAGGAGCGCTGTGTTCTAATCCCGGTTATAACTTGAACACAGTGTGACCCTGGGCAACGGCTTTATCTGCCATCGTCACTAATCTCAGATAACACGGACATGGTAACAACACTCCTGTCTGATGTCGTGTGACAGGTTCTGCAGGAGCCTCATGCACAGACCTTGCGCTGCACGCACACACTCGGGTCAGTGCGCACCTATCTGCCCCTGCAGCACTCCAGGCTCAGACAAAGCCCATCCCAGCCGCACTGACACCAGTGACAGGACGCAGGCTTTCGGCGCAGCCCGGCTGCCTACCTTGATGCCCTGCTGCTGGCTGGTGAGGGTCAGCTTGGACTCGTCCAGGAGCAGAACTTCACAGTAGAATTCCTCCGGGACGGCGCAGAAACACCACATCCCTGCGCAGGGGGCTCTGGCAGAGAGGGCGGCGGGGTGCGCATCCAGGCTGGGAGGGAGTCAGGTGCGGACGGGCTGCGTGTGCATGGCAGGGCGCGCGGGGGAGGCTGGCGGCACCTGGAACAGCAGGCACCGGCATGCACTGAGCCCGGGCTGAAGCCTTCCCTCGGCAGGAGCCCGGCTCACACCTCACAAGGAGGATCAGCTACTGGAACTCCCCCGGGAGCATGAACAGGCACAGGGAGGCGGGGCTCACCATAGAGGAAGAGTCCTCCAGCGGCTAGAGGGTGTCAGCCTCTTAAAGAGACACGCAGCACGCAGACCCGAGGCCATTGTGCCTTCTGCCTCCAGCCTCATTAATTAATAAGTGCGCTTAGGAACATCTATTCAAGACGCAGCCGCTTTAAGGGGATGTGGTGAAATTGTCCTCCATAACTGCGTATTTCAAAAAACCTTCATTCAACTATCTGGCACATATAATAGCAGTGTGTTTGTTCTTTCGCGTGCGTGACGGTGAGACCGGTTAGACCTCAATTAATCTCACTAACAGGAGCAAACAGTGCGAGCCTCGCTTACCATGACTTGTATCCAATTCGTATGCAAGCCTTTAAACATCTACGAGAAATACCGAATTAAACAAGCCGAGGGCACCGGAAGACACCACCGCCTTTCTCCGAGGCAAAACAGAAATGCCTCGGAGAAAGGCAGCGTCGTTTTCGGATTCGGGGGCGTGTTTTGCTGTTAACTCCTCCTTGAGACTTCTTGCAAAAACACGCCCCCCAATCCGAAAAGGACGGGGCCTCATCTGAATGACTGACCTCTTCTCCAATGGCTGGCCAGCATTCAAGAGGCCAGCCAATGGTGAACAGGGGAGAAGAGGGGCGGGTTCAAGCCCCTCTTCTCCAAGTCATTAAATCTCGGAGCTAGACTGCGCAAGCGCAGCCTTCGCAGCCGAGACCTAAAAACAAGAATGTAGTGTATTTATAAAATAATAAACCACGAGCAGGCCTCGCGAGTCTGATAAATTCTGCAGCACTAGAGTTGTGTGCACTGCCCAGGACAAGCAATGTGGCTGCTGGTGCGCTGAGAGGAAGCACCCCTCCGTGCTGTGCAATAGAAACAGAAGAAGGACCAAGGATGCCAGTTACTGCTCAGAGGCCAGAGACACGTGTGGCCTCTTGGTGCTGAGAGGACACACCTACCTCCCTCCGTGCCGTGCATCACAACCGAGCTTCCGGAAACAGAGAAGGTCAAAGGATGCCAGTTACTGCTCATAGTGCCAATATCGGCAACACTCCCCATCCCTCCCTCAGCAATATATTAGAAAAATAATCAGACAAGACACTGGTGGAGAAAATTGCTGCAGGTTTATTTGCATAACAAATATGCCAACATGGTGGGTTATCTTACGGGCGATCCCAGGGCAGGCAGCCCCTCGCCGCCTGCCCACCTGATGAGCCAAAAGTCACCGTGGCCCTAGCCAACCAGTGTTTGTTAGATTTAGGGGGAGGGGATAGCCCCTCCCACTGGTGGACCACCAGTCCACCCCCTTACTCACGCCCCCCCTAAGAGGGGCAGAGCATTGAGGCAACCCCCGGTTGCTTAGGTCCACAACCGCCCGTAGGACTAACGGGGCGCTGTCGCTCCTCCAGGGTCCAACGCGAGGACCTCCCTGGGGATATTTGGCTTTAGCACCCTTACTGTGCTCCTGCAGAGGTTACGCTTCTGTACCTTACAGCCTCTGGATCGCCCTGTAACTCCGCCACAGCTCTGGATGTGGCCACCGTCACAGCCAGGGCCCCCCACCAAGGTAGGCCTCTTCACCTCCTTCTTGCTGATTCCAGGGCCTCTCCCATGTCCAGCAAAACAAGTCTATGCCCACTCTGGGAGGCGCGCCCCCTCCTCTTTCAAACCCCCAGTGGACTTCGCATGCAGCATGTCAATGCCTGATGGACCAAACCCCCCTGTTCCTCGAATCTGCGCCTGGCACTGTAAACTCTGCTGCGTGAGGAATCCCCGGCAACCTCTGACCGAGCCCCTCACCGCACTCCCAGAGGGGTTATCTCTGCCCATCGTAACACCCATGCCTACCATAGGTTGCCTAACTTACACCCAAAGTATTTCATTACTGGCCGAAGTGCCCTCCTATCCCGGAAAGTAGAATCATACCTCTCCGGTGTCCGACCTAACTTTTGGGAGGGGAGACACCACCCCACCCCCAGTCTGTGCCGGCGTTTCTACAGCCAGCTGCACCAGCGCATGCTTGGGACCCCAACAAACTATCTCAGTGGAGTGCTGCAGCTTCTCCAGCAAGCAGTTCTAGCGCATGCCTGGGCCCCTCAACCAACTAAGTCAGTGGTGGAAACCCATGCCTCCATTTCTAGAACTTCGCCCGTCGCGTCAATCCCAGGCCGCACGAACAGACCTTTGATCCTGGCAAAACAAAGGAATGCAAGGATGCCAACACCCTTTATTGAAAACTGCACACCAGTATAAACAACTACTCCAGCTGGCACATAGTTGCACAATAACACAGCATCCAATCAACCTCTTGTGCCTCACAGTGTGCCCTAGGAATACTCCAAGTTTGCCTGCACATGATACCTTAACCTGTCTTCCGGCCACTCCCCTGGGTGGCTGCACACGGCTGTACCTTTGAAACCCTTGTTAATCCCATGTGCATTACCTGTACAACCTGCAGGTTGAAGGGCGACCGGGCCCACCGGGCCATACAACATAACCTCCAGTTGGTGCCCCAGAATACCCTCCGGGAGTACCACATCGTCCAGACTCCTCCTAACTATTCATGCCAAATGGGCTCTGGTAGTTGTCCGTATATGTGATCCACCCCTCTATTTCACCCTGTAGCGGTAACAGCACCCTATTGGGACTGGCCCTCATGCACTGCTGACTGGATAGTGCCTATTCGGGTGTAGCCCAAAACCCTGCATTTTTCTGAAGGTGTTCCAGGAATGTGCTGAATCTTAGCTTACTTCGCTGCCGAGTGCCCCTCACAGACAGGGACTTGGCAGAATCTTCACCTTCTGTGTAGTGCTCTGGACTGTTCAGAAGGCATCAATAAGGCCTTACAATCACGTGTATCAGATGCTCAGTGCTACTGCCGCTGGGTATCTGATATGCTCCCCGTTAGACCTGGCACCTTGGCGTGAGTCTCCCTTCCACTTTTTGTCACTGGGCTTCATGTGTTTTTATGGTGTTGGCCGCTCAGAGCACTGTGCCACTGCCAACCAGTGCCACAGTGCAAGTGCTCCCTATGTAAAATGTATATGTTGGTTGGATTCCATGATTGGCTTATTTGGTTTACTATCAGACCCCAGTAAATTGCACCAGGAGTGCCCGGGCGTGTAAATACAAATGCTGCTGGTGGGCTTGCAGCACTGGTTGTGCCACCCACAGAAGCGGGCTAGTAAAATGTGTCTAGGTCTGCCATTGCAGAACCTGCGTGCAGTCTGGTACTGACATGCTGACTGGCAAGTGCACCCACTTGCCAGTCCCTAAACCTTCCCTTAACTTCATATTAGTCACCCCTATGGTAGGCCCCAGGGCAGGGTGCATTTTAGCGTAAGGTAGGACAAGCCCTGATGTGTGTGGCATGTCCTAATAGTGAATTACAGCCATTTTCGTTTTTCACTATTGTAAGGCTACCCTATTCTCATAGGCCAGAATGGGCTGTAAGAATTGTTACATCCTATGATCCTAACAGACCCAGGGAACATGGTAGAAAATCGAGTTTAGTATGCCTGAACTCAGAATAATAAGGTACATCTTTTAGTAAGGTTTATTTTTAATATTCTGCGTTTGCAAATGCCACTTTTAGAAAGTTGGCCTTTGCTTGCCTAACCATTTCAGGCCTCCTCTGCGTGATATGTATCTTCTGTCTGGCTTGTGTGAGTGACAGGGCTGGGGAAACCCAGATGGGTAGGGCTAGGTAGCCTGGTGGTGAATAGAAAGATGGACCTGTAGATGGGTGGGAGGGCTGTGCTCTGCCACCACAATGTTGGCTCCGCCCCCTGTGGAGCGTCTGATGGCTCTGCCCTGCACCCTGAAAGAGGAAGCCTGCATCGCATCAAGAAAGTGCTCCAGAACTGGACTTAACTAGGCAAGGGCCCCCCTGGCCTGAAAGAACAAAGGATTTGTGGTATAAATGTAGGAGCCCTGCTCCTAAGAAACTAGATCCTGTCCTGCCAAGAAGAAACCTCTGTCCGACCTGAAGGAACTGGAAAAGCTGCATGGAGGAGTACTGTCCCTGACCTGGGGGATTGGCCTTCAGTGGTTGCCTTGCTGCTGAAGAAGAGAAAGAAAAGACTCAAGGAACTTTTATTTGACTTGTGCTGAGAGATCTCCAAGGGCTTGTGAGTGAGCTTGCCCCCTGAACGAAGTCCCAGGACCAGTGGACTTCACCGCCATGAGATCGCCTTGGAAAATGGACCGTTTTCCCCGCATCTTTGACTCGAACTGCTGCGTACGTCTCACTGATCGCAGCGTACCCCCTGAAAGCTGGTATCCCGCTGTCCGGTCCGAACAACGTGACTAAGGCCCCTCTACGAGCCGTAGCTCGCACCGCAAAGGAAGGTATCGTTCGGCCTGATTAACGTGACTAACAGGCCCCTACGAGCCGTAGCTCGCACCGTAACCGAAGGACTGCGAACCGTACTGACTACTATCCCCTACGAACCATACTGCCGGCGTATGCTCCTTTCCCCTGCTTTGAAAAGGCTGCGGTCCGTACGGTAGTTGCATACGTCTCCCCTGTGTGGAGCGTACGGTTCGCTTGTATCCAGCGCTTCAAATCAAGATTGCTGATCGCATGGTACGGCATGAACGCCGCGATGAACTTTGAATGCACCGTACCTACGCACCGTCCCCTGAAGCCCTGCAAAACCAAGGTCTAACGTACCGTAGTACGCATCGCACCAGGAGGACAACGCACCGTACATCGCGCTTGATGTCAGCATCCGTGACGAACTCCCAAGTAAAGGTACTGTGCCTGTTCGCACCGTAGGGTGTACGCTTCATCCCGAAGCGCCTACAGTGCATGCGAGACCCGTTCCCATGCAGTTTTTACCGCGTACGAAGCGTACGGACAGGAACGAAGCGCACAGAACTTTAAAAACTATGCTAAAACCAAGAACTCTTTGTTTAATAAGTATTGTGGACCGTTTAAACGTTATCTGGTCTTGTGCTAAGTCTAAACTATATATATATATATATATATATATATATATATATATATATATATATTCACTGAAAAAACCATAGGTTTCAGGGGTGTTCTAGTTAGCTGGACTTTTCACTTGTACAAAACCATTGAAATTCCCCAGTTATAGTTAGTTCAGCTAACTATAACTCGCGCGCCCGCAATGCACTGCTGATGACGTCACATATTACATCACTCATGAGATGGTCAGTGATATCACTCATGACATCACTGATGACATCTCAAATGACATCACTGATGACATCATCCTTGTGATAGTGGCAGACCTCCTCTCACCCTAATATAACCTTTGATACACACATTCAAAAATAGAGACTAAAATGTTCAAAACAATGGACATACCAATACCAGTTACAACAACCTCTTCAGTAATTCTAAGATCCACATACACATCCACACATTCGCCAACAGCAGTGCATTGTGGGCGCGCGAGTTATAGTTAGCTGAACTAACTATAACGGGGGAATTTCAATGGTTTTGTACAAGTGAAAAGTCCAGCCAACTATAACACCCCTGAAACCTATGGTTTTTTCAGTGAATTTCTGAGGTTTTTTTAAATGCTAATTCCTAACTATAACGTGCCTGAAACCTATGGTTTTTTCTGTGAATTTCAAAGGTTTTTTAAATGCTAATTCCTAACTATAACGTGCCTGAAACCTATGGTTTTTTCTGTGAATTTCAAAGGTTTTTTAAATGCTAATTTCTAACTATGCCTACAGAGATAGGACATGTGAAGAAAGAAGAAAAAATGCACAGAAAGAAGCAACAGAAGTCCTCAAAGACGAAGAAAAGTGCAGGAAGAAGGATAACGTGCACAAAGAACAAAAAGAAGAGCAGAAAGAATCCTTGTTGCAAAATCATCCTGTACCCTCAACTTTTTCAGACGGATACTGGTGGTAACTGAGTCCAACTAACCAGTCCTAGAGCCAGTGCTATGTTAAAAGACACTTAGAATACAGTGAAAACACCTACATACACTAGGGAACATTATGCGTTGGGGTCCCCCTGTGATTAGCATGACCTCCTCTGTAAGCCCCTAGTATATAATAGGGCAGGGGGGTTAAAACTACCTCTTAAAACAGGCCACAGGGCGTTTTTGCACACGTTAACTCAGGCCCCGTCCCCTCCCTTCACCACTGTGTAAACACGCCCTGTGTCCGTTTTTAGTTGGGAGATTAAGTTAATTTGAATCCTGAGGGTCCCTAGGGTCCAACTAGCCCACTAGGTACCTCCAGTAAGTGCCACAGAGCTGCGTTGCAGAGAGGTGTAAAAAGTGGCACGGCCTGGACCACCTCTCTGCAATGCAGCTCAGTGGCGCTTACTGGAAGCACTTGGTGGGCTAGTTAGCCCCCAGGGGCCCTCAGTATTGAAGGGAAATTATATCCCCAATTTAAAACGTGCCATAGTGCGTGTTTGCACACGTCACCTCAGGCCCGTCCCCTCCCTTCACCACTGTGTAAACGCGCCCTGTGGCTGTTCTAAGTTGAGAGATTAAGTCCCCTTGAATCCTAAGGGTCCCTAGGGTCAAACTAGACCACTAGGTACCTCCAGTAAGCGCCACAGAGCTGTGTTGCAGAGAGGTGTAAAAAGGGGCTTGCCCTCAGAACACCTCTCTGCAGCGCAGCTCCCTGGCGCATACTGGAGATGCCTGTTAGGCTAGTTGGCCCTCAGGGACCCTCAGTATTGAAGAGGAATTAATTCCCCAACTTACAACTCGCCAGGGGGCACGTTTGCAGAGTGCTGCAAGGAGGGGGCATGGCCTCCGGCACGATGCCAGTCTTTTATTTATTTTACTTTTTTAAGAAGGGGGGCTGTGTGGTTCCCCTTCTTATTCTAATTTATTGGCCCTGATGACCCCATCCCCCAGGGCCTGTCTCCTAATTATATTTTTTTGACCCCAATCCCCAGGGCCGGCCACTGTTTTTTATTATTTTTAAAAAATATATATTTATAGACACACCTAGGACATGCTGGACAAACCGTACGTACCCATCACCATGACGATTTGCGTGATATTCATTAAAAGGCGACTATGCATACAATGAATCCACGTGGAATGTATTTACACCACTAGTGAAGCTCTGACATGTCTGATGCCCTACCGTGCCTAATCCCGGTAGACACCCTTGTCGTTTATTTATACAAACATGGGTAGCTATTGACGGGCACATTTAATACACATGCACACCAAGCCATTCAAAGGGGATTCGACAAGAATTCGACCAAAACTATGCAAGAAACCCCCCTCACGGTTAGTAAAACACACATCCACTGCCGGATGTGTAATACTTTTTATTTTACTCTCTGGAAAGGGGACGAACATCACGAGAGTCACAGCGCGCTCCTGGCAGAGCCCAATGCTGTATTACACCCACCATTGCCTGCCGAGTGCCACACACCTCTGTGTTGTATTCCACCAGCTAGTGCATATGCTATGACACTCTCTAGCCCATATGCACTGCAACACCACCCCGTGAATATGTCATGCCACACTTGTCTTCGCACGGGTTATATTGCCCCATCTAACGTGCCTTCCTCGATGCCTATGTTATAACGAACAGTGCTATGCCATACATATTACAATCTGGGATCCATATCTTTGTCACAGTGCATATGCAACGTTACACTCCCCAACACATATTTTATTTTACAACTTTAGAGATTAGTTAGGTTACACAACACTGCCCTGTGCATATTACACTCCAAGGCGTATATCGCATAGCACGCGCTAGTGCCTGTGCTATCTCGCGCTCTCCAATGAATCTGTCATTGCGCACAATGTATTGCATATTATATTTCACGCCCGGTTCATCTTATATCACACTTTTAGGTGCATAGTTTATACCATACACTATATCTAGTTTTCATTTTCACTCGTGCTCTCGGGACTATGTTCTATATAACACTGTGTTCACCTACCCTTTCCTCGGGCATTACATTTTGCGATAGGGGGTGGAGGGTCAGGGGGTGTTTCTGCCAAGTGAGCCCGGAGTCACAGTCACAAACGCCCTCTTCTTCCTGAATAAAAGTGAGATTATGCTGCATACTTGTTCATATTTTAAGTAGTTCGCACAGACACACGTTTTAAAAACAATAAAGTTCCTAATACCCGCCTTCTCTGAACAGTTAGCTTGCTGCCCCATCCCCCTCCTCCCTATCCTCTGTTGTGTGAATCCATGGACTAGCCTCCTCCCTCCTGCCATGCATGGTCTGATGTGCTGCCACTGCCCTCAATTTAGTATGATGTACCAGTCCACTCCTCCTGCCCTCCATTGCCCAATTCTATGCCCCATCATTGACCTCCTGCTTAAACTCTGTGCTTAGCTTGCTGCCCCTATTCTCCTTCCCCCTGCCCTCCGATGTCTTTGTGCATGCCCCTGCTCCATCCTTTTTGCCCACCATGTTCCATGGACCTGCCACGCCTATCTACTCTGAGAGTTCTGTTGAGCTGCCACTCCCCTCCCACCTGCCTAGCATTGTCAGATGACTGTAACCTGTCCCTGCCACCTCCACCCTGCCCCTATCCTCTTCCTCCTGTCCTACATGGTCCATTGTACTGCCACACCCTTCTGCCCTCCCTGGTCTGTTGTGCTGCAACTGCTCCTCCTGCCTGCCTCGTGCGGTCTGTTGTGAGGCCCCTTCCCCTGAACTTTCTTGTCTGTGCACAGGTCCTGACCCTCCCTTTTATCCTCCATCGTCCTTTGTGTATGCCCCTGCACCCTCCTTCTTGCCCATCATAGCCATTGTGCTGCCACTAACCCTCCCACTTGCCATGCATGGTCTTCTGTGCTGCCATGGCCCCTCCCACCTTCCCTGTGTGGTCAGTTAGCTGCCCCTGACCCCCTCCCACCTTCCCTCCATGGTCTGTGTGTATCCCATCACAGTCTCACTGTTGCTCTTCATGGTGTGTCTTGCTTCTAGTGCCCATCCTGCCTGACCTCCATGGCTATCTTGCTGCTCCTGCCCTGCCCCCTTGCCCCCAGCCCTCTGTTTACATGTGAAGACCCCTACTCCCTCCCTCCTGGCTTGTCGGTTCCATTGTAATGCCCCTGATCCGTCCCTCCTGCCCTTTATGGTCTGTTATGCTGCAGCTTTCTCTCCTGTCTGTCCATTATGGTCAGCTAGCTACCATTGCCTCTTGTCCCTCTGTTCTCTGTTGTCCATGTGCATGGTCCTGTCCCCTCCTTCTTGCTTTCTATGGATTGTTGTGCTGCACTCCCGTCCCGCATGCCCTGTGTGGTGTATTGTGCTGCTGCAAACCCTGATGCCTGCCCTGCAGGGTCAGTTTGGTGCACCTCTCCATGTCCCTCCTGTCCTCTGTTATCCAAGTCCATGTCCCTACCCCATTTCCTTCCATGATCCAATGTACCATACTTGCGAACATTTTGAGCTTGGTAAAAGGGAGATTTTGAAGAAAAACCTGGGGTATTGATTTTACCCTTTGAGTTACATTGAAAAAGAGGAGATTGTAGACAGGTGACAGATCAAATAAAGCCCATTTGAGCTTAAAAACATTGGACGTTTCCTGGCTGAATCGGGTCTGTTGGCATGTATGGTTGTACTACCATTCCCTCTTCCTTCTGCTCACAATGGTCTATTACATTGCCACAGCCTCTCTTGCAAGTCCTGTATTGTTGGTTTGTTGCCCCTGCCCCCCTTTCCACTGCCCTCCATAGTCTGTTGTGCTGCCACGGCCCTTCCTGCCTGCTCAGTGTGGTTAAATTGTTGCCTTTGCACCCTCTTACCTGCCTTCAATTTTCAGAGTCCGTGCCCCTGGCCTCTGCCTCTCAACAGTATCCTAATGAACAACTAGATTGCTAACATTCTATATTTATTACAAAAGTGTGGAACGCCTGACGTCATCTTGATGTAATCAAAACTGTAATACCTAGAGCATTTCCTTTAGAAATTACATATATGAGAGGGTCTTATTGGCATCAAAATTATGGTTAGTGCTCTAAAAGACTGAAATAAGGACATATTTTCTGAGTTTTCAAATAGCGACAAAGCACTTTTAAATTATTTGTTATCTTTATGTTTTTTTATCCAGTTGACCACTTGATTAAATGTTGCACTTAGGGGAGAGGATGTGGTGTTACTTCCAGAACTGCAGACTTTGCAACTGGGGAACCAGGTTGGAGTTTCTGCTTCAGCTCGACATTCTGTGATTCTGGTCAAATCACTTAGTCTCCCCATGTCTACAACCAAAATGAATTTGTTCTTGTGTGATGTAACCAATGCTCATGTAAAGCACACCAATACCTGACAAGTCTGCACTATGTAACACTGCAAAAACACAAAATAATAAGTGTTTTGCACACTGTCATTGGGCTATATTTGGGCTACATCTGGGCGATTTTGGGCTCTTTTGTCTCCGGTGGCCATCTTAGGAGATTTATTTGTTATGAAGTTTCCTAATTTCCTCATGTACTGCAGTCTCCTCAGTAGGAAATGCTTTCAGTTTTTTACTTCGATTCCATCATGAAGGTATTCAGATATGTCACACATTTGCCATAAATTCTGAAAGTTAGCACTCCAGTTGCTCATTAGATCACTGTAGTAAAACTACTGTTCACCATGGAAGTCTGCTCCTGGTATTAAAAGTGCATGTTTCAGTCTGCATGTCAGAAGTTTTTAATGAAATAGAAGAGGATTTGAGAAGTCACTCAAAATGTGCCCTCATTTTCTTTCTTCAGCATTAATCTTAATTTCTATGGCAAAATGAACCCCCTCATTGTGTTCCTTTTTAAATTAAATGTTTTAAGTGTTACCAGTTTATTCCAATCAAGATGGCTTCAGGTGTGCCATACTTTTGTCATAATGAAGACAGTAAGCGCTCTAATTGTTTTTAAGAACACTCTGGGACATTCTGTCATTGGGCTATACTTGGGCTACATCTGGGTGATATTTGGGCTACATTTGGGCTCTTTTGTCTCTGGTGGCCATCTTGGGAGACTTATTTGTTATGAAGTTTCCTAATTTCCTCATTTACTGCAGTCTCCTCAGTAGGAAATACTTTCAGTTTTTTACTTTGATTCCATCAAGAAGGCATTCAGATGTGTCACACATTTGCCATAAATTCAGAATGTTTGCACTCTTTTTGCTCATTAGATCACTGTAGTAAAGCTACTGCTCACCAGGGAAAACTGCTGCTGGTATTGAAAGTGCATGTTTCAGTCTGCATGTCAGAATTGTTTTATGAAATAGAAGAGGATTTGAGAAGTCACTCAAAATGTGCCCTAATTTTTCTTTCTGTAGCACTAATCATACTTTTTATGGAAAAATGAACCCCCTCATTTTGTTCCTTTTTAAATTAAATGTTTTAAGAGTTACCACTTTAATCCAAGCAAGATGGCTTCAGGTGTGCCATACGTTTATCATAAGTAGGACTGTTAGCGCTCTAGTTGTTCTTTGGAACACTCTGGGAAGCTGCAGTAGAACACAAAGGAATCAACTGACAGTCTCTGCCCTTGTTGGATGTACATGTTTTACTGAGAATGTCAGACTTCATTTTCACATGACTGAGAAAGATAATGTGAATTTACAGAAAATAAGTTCTCAGTTTAGCTTATAGATCACCTTCCAAACCTCTGTGGGAAAAGCATGAGAAAATATTTTTCTCTCAATCATGATATCCCAGCAGAAGGCTTTTTCACATGGTGAAATCACCTTAGAACATACCACAATTCCTAAAATGAGTATGGTACCATCAACAAATGATTTATAATGTAACTAAAGTCTTAAAACCTTCTATTAACTGCAATGCTTTTTAATGAGGTGCTATCATGTATATTGGTCCCAAGATGGCTGCCAACACTTCTTGGATGAAGTGCTGACAGCCAATCAGATCTCAGGATGAGATGTGTGGTTAGGCTCTGCCCACATATATATATGATTTTACTTTTGATTTTCTCAGGAACTACTAAACAGATTGACACCAGATCTGCAAAAGGCACTTCCCTGACCTGAGGACTACCTCTTTGCCAAATTTAAAGTTATTCTGTTCAGCCGTTCGGGCTGTACCTTGGACTAAAGGTCACTATGGAAAATTGCATTGGGAAAACGCGTATTGGGACTCCCCTTTTTTCTCAGCCCCCATAGGACAATATTGCCCCCTTTGTCCGCATTACGTACAATGCAGTTCTCATTTTCAGATAGCTTCCTTAACAGGGCTTGATATTCTGATTGCTTCACATTCTTTTCTCTCGTGTTTATTTGGCAACTCAATTTTTTAAGTTCATTGGTAACAAGTTCACAAAAAATGTCAATTCCATCCCTTGCTGACATTGGAATGAATCGTGAAGTGGGTTTAAAACTTGTTGGTATCCCTTGTCCGATAGATATGCCCTCTTCTTGTGCAATTGTTTCCACATCCTCAAATGCGCTTGTTGTGTCCATTGATTTCAATTCCATCATTAGGTCAAAGTCTGTGACTTGTAGTCCGCTTACTGTAGTTGTGGGGCTTTCCAAGGTTGATGTTTCTCCCGTTGAAGGTGTGCTCCTCAGCATAGGGTTAATGAGAAAATGTTTCTTTAATTTGAGTGTTCTTATAAATTTAAAGAGATCTATTCTCGTTTGTACATAATCCAGGTTAGATTCAGGGCAGAATGTTAGGCCTAACTGTAGAATTTCTTTTTCTCGATCTCTGAGAATTATATTCGTTAGATTAATTATCGTCGCATTGTTTGTTGTCTTCATTTGTTCATTTTCTTTTCTTGTTTTTGTTGCCCTCTTCCGACAGGCTGCCCCCTTCCTCCTCGCTGTCCTCTGCCTCTTCCTCTTGGAGGTCTTTGCGATCGTGTTTGTACCTGTTGTCTTGGTCGCAGGTTGAACCTGCGTTCTTCGCATAAAAAATCGAATTCTTCAATTACTGATGGTACTGTGATTTGTGGGGTTGCTGCCTCTTCTAAGTCGGTATCAACTTCTGAACTCTGTATACTGCTGTGTTCAGAATGTTCTTCTGTGCTGGGTTTGTTCATCTGGGCAAGTTTGTTCCTTCTGATTGTATCAAACTTTTTTGCGAAGGTGTAGATCTGGCCCCTGTCATAATCTTGTTTATCCCTGATAAATGTTTGCGCTTTCCTCTCTCTTATGGTGGTTTCATACTTTTTCATCCTTTCTTTCAATGATGACTTAAACTCAGAAATCAAACTTTGATTTTCTTCTTTGCTTAGATCACTGAGTAAACATTCTATTTCAGATAGGATTTTGCTTCTGTCGATATCGGCATACTTTATTAAAATCGCCAGCATCCTTCTTGAGGCGTCATTGTTGTTTGCCGCCCACTCACGTAACATATCTGGATTGGGTTCTTCATAGGTTGGAGTAACCATTATTCGTAGTCCCCTGGGCACTCTTTCTACTTCCAGATATCTTTGTAACGATCTTGATTCCCACCATTTTGAGAGTTCTAAGCGCTGGAGCTTTTCTAAACGTTTTAATCGTGAATTTAAATCGCTCACTGTTTTATCAATTGCCATTGCTCCCACAGCAGTTGGATTCGTACACTCATCATTGAAAATCTGCGAAGCTGCTTCTTCGCGTTCCTGCATCTCTGAGGCTGACATAGCGAGGAATACAATTATTTGCTCGAGGACTTCCCGTCAACCGCAACCGTTTGCGAGTCAGTGTTACAGTAACACTTGCACGCCAAACTTCACTCTCTCCCTTCGTGCTTATTATTAAGGAATCAGACTCACCGAGAGGTTCCCGCGTTTCCGCGTTGCCGAACTCCTCCGGACTCCGCGTCGCGTTCTCGCGCTGATATTCCAAACTTCTGAGAGTCTTGTCGGGTCTCTGCACGTTCCGGGGGGGAGGCAGTAATGGTTGCCTTAGAGTCTTCCGTTTATGAAGTGCCTCCACCTGAGCGAGAGTTGCTTCGTTGTAATGGACCGCACGGAAGCCGGTCTCTATCAAATGAAAAGAATTTTCTCCCCTGTATACGGAAGAAAAACGAAGCCGTGTGCGGTTGGAAAAATGCTTTTATTCCTCAGTCAGCCGTCCGTCAAACGCGTTTCGAGTGCGCAGCACCCTTGTTCACTGACGCTGAGTAAAGTTTTCACAACCATTTTAACTTTGTGCTTTCCACGTGACTATACAACTACACAGTGAGTGTATTAGAAGACAGACTCGTAGTTTTTACATATATTCCTACGTTATTAACATAGTCAACTCAATGAGATTTCATAATATTAAACTTAAATAGTAAATCAACAGTGATTATGTTGGAAATCAAATACTCTGTCATCCATTGCATTTTTAAATAACAATAATAATAATACATTGAGCGGTATCAGTAGTGCCCAAGTGGGCTTTCATGTAGTTGTTGCACATATTTCCACGTTGCTGGCATACTCATCACAGTGCGATTTCATTGATGTTAAACTAAAATAGTTCAACAGTGATTGTATTGGAAAACAATTACTCCATCATCTATAACCAAATCTTTTGTTATGTAGAGCTTTCCATGTGCAAATTGACGAAGTTGTATCAAGGCACTGCATTGGCAAAACAGCCCACTTGAGCTTAAGCCTTTGAACAGGTCACTAGAAAACATCTTCTAACAGTGATATGGTCAAATGATGTAAGCCCACTGGGGCATTATTGACGTGGTTTATTTGATTGATTAATGCAATAGATGATGGAGTAATTGTTTTCCAATACAATCACTGTTGAACTATTTTAGTTTAACATCAATGGAATCGCACTGTGATGAGTATGCCAGCAACGTGGAAATATGTGCAACAACTACATGAAAGCCCACTTGGGCACTACTGATACCGCTCAATGTATTATTATTATTGTTATTTAAAAATGCAATGGATGACAGAGTATTTGATTTCCAACATAATCACTGTTGATTTACTATTTAAGTTTAATATTATGAAATCTCATTGAGTTGACTATGTTAATAACGTAGGAATATATGTAAAAACTACGAGTCTGTCTTCTAATACACTCACTGTGTAGTTGTATAGTCACGTGGAAAGCACAAAGTTAAAATGGTTGTGAAAACTTTACTCAGCGTCAGTGAACAAGGGTGCTGCGCACTCGAAACGCGTTTGAAGGACGGCTGACTGAGGAATAAAAGCATTTTTCCAACCGCACACGGCTTCGTTTTTCTTCCGTATACAGGGGAGAAAATTCTATATATATATATATATATATATATATATATATATATATATATATATATATATATATATACATATATATACATATATATACATATACACCAAACGCTGTTATTCCTTCGTACTCGAAACACACAGCAGCCACGGACAACTCGAGCTTCAAAAATAGTCCTTTATTGGAGCATTGACCAAACGACCGACTCTACGCGTTTCGGGATAGCAATCCCTTGCTCACGAGTAAAGTGTGCAAAAACCAGGAAGTATTTTAAAACAATCATGTGGTTTCAAAATAATAGAAAGTGAAAATATACTTTGCGGTATTTCATTGCAACGCTCTGTTTTTTTTCAATAAAACTTTAAGCAAGTATTTGTTGATTACATCTTGTCATGATGCGTGTTCATATAACCAAACTCGAGACACTAAATAGCAAATTCGGAGTGAACAGAGATATCAATGGACATTGACTCAAATTGACCAAGTGGTCAATTTGAGTCAATGTCCATTGATATCTCTGTTTTTTCTTTCAATTGTAGATGCAAAGAATTGTGGCTAACCATGAGGAAACGCAAGAGAACTAAAGTATCTCATCTAGCCCACTGGGGCAGAATTCTTGAGTGTATATCCAAAAACAGCCACACAATATTAGGAACACTTTATTTTCACCCACTGGGGCGTTAAAAGATTAGTCAAAAAATTCTGATATTATGTATTTGATTGCCACATTATTGTTCACTCCAAATTTGCTATTTAGTGTCTCGAGTTTGGTTATATGAACACGCATCATGACAAGATGTAATCAACAAATACTTGTTTAAAGTTTTATTGAAAAAAAAGAGCGATGCAATGAAATACCGCAAAGTATGTTTTCACTGTCTATTATTTTGAAACCACGTGATTGTTTTAAAATACTTCCTGGTTTTTGCACACTTTACTAGTGAGCAAGGGATTGCTATCCCGAAACGCGTAGAGTCGGTCGTCTGGTCAATGCTCCAATAAAGGACTATTTTGAAGCTCAAGAGTTGTCCGTGGCTGCTGTGTGTTTCGAGTACGAAGGAATAACAGCGTTTGGTTTAGAGTTTGAGGATTGCCACCTCGCTACGGACCGCCATCATAAGTGAGTGAGGGGGGAGGCTAACAACAGCGTTTACGCTGTGGTTGCAGATAGATAGATAGATAGATAGATAGATAATCTACTGGCGGTCGCCAGTAGATAGTTATAGTTAGGACCATGTTTCCATAGGAAATCTCAAAATTCTATATTGAATAACTTTGGCGCCGGTTGACGAATCCTCGCGGAATTTTCAAAACTAATGGGGCGCTACGCTACGCTCCTACCCTGAAAGTCTCGGGGTGATTCGTGAAGCGGGGGCTGAGAAAAAAGGGGGGTCCCAAAACGCGTTTTCCCCATGCATTTTTCCATAGGACCTTTAGACACAGCTACAGCCCGAACGGCTGAACAGAATTACTTGTAATTTGGCAGAGAGGTAGCCATAAGGTCAAGGAAGTGCCTTTTGTAGGTCTGGTGTAAATCTGTTCAGTAGTTCCTGAGAAAATAGCATTTAAATCAATATATATATCTGTAAGCGCGCTCTGTGCGCTTACGGTAAGCTTACCGTACGCGTACGGTGCCGAGCGCGATTCTGATTGGTTGTTAGATCAAAGTAAACATTCGAATCGGTCGAAACCAGGAAGTATCGGCCGCCATTTTCTGTCTGTCGCACTGAAAAAAAAAAAGGTTGATAACATGAAAAGGGGGCAACGAAGAGAGTTGCAGACCCCCTAGCGTTCGTCAGGGGGTTCACGAAGGACCAAAAAGTATGAAAAATAAATTTAATAATTTTTTTTAAAAATCGCGGGGTGCGCGTACGGTAAGCTTACCGTACGCGTACGGTAAAAAAAAAAAAAAAAAAAAATTAACAATCACATTTAATATATAAATCTAAGGACCCCCAAGGGAGAAAAAAACAATTGATATTTTGTAAAAAATGGCGAGGCGTGCACGGTACGAAATGCGCAACGTGGGTGCTCAGTGCGCTAAGCGCACCGAGCGCCCACAGCGCGCGCACGGTGCGCGAAGCGCACCGTACGCGCAAAAATTAAAAATAAATACATAACTTAGCATTTAAAAAACCGTACAAATTCACTGAAAAAAACATAGGTTTCACACACGTTATAGTTAGGAATTAGCATTTAAAAAACCTTGCAAATTCACTGAAAAAACCATAGGTTTCACACATGTTATAGTTAGCTGTACATTTAACTCGTAAAAAACCAATGAAATTCCAAGTTATAGTTAGTGCAGGCAACTATAACTCACGCGACCGCAATCCTCTGTTGATGCTAATACTGTATCTTTAGCTATACATATATTACAAATATTTATTTTTCATAAAGACACATATGTCAGTGATGTAATATCTGACATCATCAGCAGAGGATTGCGGTCGCGTGAGTTATAGTTGCCTGCACTAACTATAACGTGGAATTTCATTGGTTTTTTACGAGTGAAATGTACAGCTAACTATACCATGTGTGAAACCTATGGTTTTTTCAGTGAATTTGCAAGGTTTTTTAAATGCTAATTCCTAACTATAACGTGTGTGAAACCTATGGTTTTTCCAGTGATTATATATATATATATATATTATCTACTGGCGGTCGCCAGTAGATAGTTATAGTTAGGACCCTGTTTCCATAGGAAATCCGCAACATTCTATTTGGAATAACTTTGGCGCCGGTCGATGAATCCTCGCGAAATTTTCAAAATAGGTGGGGCGCTACGCTCCGCTCCTACCCTGAAAGTCTCGGGGGGATTCGTCAAGCGGGGGCTGAGAAAAAAGGGGGGTCCCAAAACGCGTTTTTCCCATGCATTTTTCCATAGGACCTTTAGACACAGCTACAGCCCGAACGGCTGAACAGAGTTACTTGAAATTTGGCAGAGAGGTAGTCCTCAGGTCAAGGAAGTGCCTTTTGTAGGTCTGGTGTAAATCTGTTCAGTAGTTCCTGAGAAAATAGCATTTAAATCAATATATATATGTGGGCGGAGCCTAACCACACATCTCATCCTGAGATCTGATTGGCTGTCAGCACTTCATCCAAGAAGTGTTGGCAGCCATCTTGGGACCAATATGCATGATAGCACCTCATTAAAAAGCATTGCAGTTAATAGAAGATTTTAAGACTTTAGTTACATTATAAATCATTTGTTGATGGTACCATACTCATTTTAGGAATTGTGGTATGTTCTAAGGTGATTTCACCATGTGAAAAAGCCTTCTGCTGGGATATCATGATTGAGAGAAAAATATTTTCTCATGCTTTTACCACAGAGGTTTGGAAGGTGATCTATAAGCTAAACTGAGAGCTTATTTTCTGTAAATTCACATTATCTTTCTCAGTCATGTGAGAATGAAGTCTGACATTCTCAGTAAAACATGTACATCCAACAAGGGCAGAGACTGTCAGTTGATTCCTTTGTGTTCTACTGCAGCTTTCCAGAGTGTTCCAAAGAACTACTAGAGCGCTAACCGTCCTACTTATGATAAATGTATGGCACACCTGAAGCCATCTTGCTTGGATTAAAGTGGTAACTCTTAAAAGATTTAATTTAAAAAGGAACAAAATGAGGGGGTTCATTTTTCCATAAAAAGTATGATTAGTGCTGCAGAAAGAAAAATTAGGGCACATTTTGAGTGACTTCTCAAATCCTGACATGCAGACTGAAACATGCACTTTCAATACCAGCAGCAGTTTTCCCTGGTGAGCAGTAGCTTTACTACAGTGATCTAATGAGCAAAAAGAGTGCTAACATTCTGATTTTATGGCAAATGTGTGACACATTTGAATGCCTTCTTGATGGAATCAAAGTAAAAAACTGAAAGTATTTCCTACTGAGGAGACTGCAGTAAATGAGGAAATTAGGAAACTTCATAACAAATAAGTCTCCCAAGATGGCCACCAGAGACAAAAGAGCCCAAATGTAGCCCAAATATCACCCAGATGTAGCCCAAGTATAGCCCAATGACAGAATGTCCAAGAATGTTCTTAAAAACAACTAGAGCACTTACTGTCTTCATTATGACAAAAGTATGGCACACCTGAAGCCATCTTGATTGGAATAAACTGGTGACACTTAAAACATTTAATTTAAAAAGGAACACAATGAGGGGGTTCATTATGCCATAGAAATTATGATTAATGCTGAAGAAAAAAAATGAGGGCACATTTTGAGTGACTTCTCAAATCCTCTTCTATTTCATTAAAAAATTCTGACATGCAGACTGAAACATGCACTTTTAATACCAGGAGCAGACTTCCATGGTGAACAGTAGTTTTACTACAGTGATCTAATGAGCAACTAGAGTGCTAACATTCAGAATTCATGGCAAATGTGTGACATATCTGAATACCTTCATGATGGAATCAAAGTAAAAAACTGAAAGCATTTCCGACTGAGGAGGCTGCAGTACATGAGGAAATTAGGAAACTTCATAACAAATAAATCTCCCAAGATGGCCACCGGAGACAAAAGAGCCCAAATGTAGCCCAAAATCACCCAGATATAGCCCAAATATAGCCCAATGACAGAAGTGTGCAAAACACTTATTATTTTGTGTTTTTGCAGTGTTATATAGTGCAGACTTGTCAGGTATTGGAGTGCTTTACATGAGCATTGGTTACATCACACAAGAACAAATTCATTTTGGTTGTAGACATGGGGAGACTAAGTGATTTGACCAGAATCACAGAATGTCGAGCTGAAGCAGAAACTTCAACCTGGTTCCCCAGTTGCAAAGTCTGCAGTTCTGGAAGTAACACCACGTCCTCTCCCCTAAGTGCAACATTTAATCAAGTTGTCAACTAGATAAAAAAACATAAAGATAACAAATAATTTAAAAGTGCTTTGTCGCTATTTGAAAACTCAGAATATATGTCCTTATTTTAGTCTTTTAGAGCACTAACCATAATTTTGATGCCAATAAGACCCTCTCATATATGTAATTTCTAAAGGAATGCTCTAGGTATTACAGTTTTGATTACATCAAGATGATGTCAGGCGTTCCACACTTTTGTAATAAATATAGAATGTTAGCAATCTAGTTGTTCATTAGGATACTGTTGAGAGGCAGAGGCCAGGGGCACGGACTCTGAAAATTGAAGGCAGGTAGGAGGGTGCAAAGGCAACAATTTAACCACACTGAGCAGGCAGGAAGGGCCGTGGAAGCACAACAGACTATGGAGGGCAGTGGAAAGGGGGGCAGGGGCAACAAACCAACAATACAGAACTTGCAAGAGAGGCTGTTGGAGGGAAGATCTATTACGGGTCAAGGAAGCTAGGGGCGGTCCCCAGAGCCCCGGGAGCCACCACAGAACTGAGCAGGAGAGTGAGTCAGGGACAAAAAGGGCACCTTAATTTGAGCCGGGGTGCCTAGGAACGCTTGCTCCAAAAATGAAGAAAACAGACATATGAGACATGGAATTGGAGGCAGAATACGATGGCCGTTTAATGAGAAGATGCAACTTCAAAGAAACCGCAGAATAGAGACATAAAGTACAAAATACAGAATCCAGATAATCATACAGCTGTCATGATATTCTCTGTATCTCAATTAATGGACTGACAGAGAGAGAGAGAAAACACATCTATAAATGCATCATGAGAAACAAGTTACACCAAGGAAAATGTTACCTAGGGACACTCACATTTACTCTTAGAGCAAGCATTCCTGCAATTACAATACAACATCTTTTAAATGCAAAAGTAAAGAGAACAATGGTTAAACATAACATGACATTTCATATAGGTAAAATAGAATAAGATACTTCAAGCAAAGCAGAGCAAGACATTTTAAGCAAAGGAAGACAAGAGCTCCCAGTTCTTGGGGAAAACCTGCACAGCCTGTTAACCTACATACAGACGGCGAGGTTGTCCGTCGATATCTGTGGGTGCTCCCTTTTTATATCATTTTGTGGGCTCCTTTGCACGCTACATCTACCTACGTATGCTACCCAAAAGCTTCGTCTGCAGATTTTACCAGACATTTCGTCATTTACCCACTTAATGCTGACAATGGACTGGGTGAAAAGGTCAGTCTCTCAGGCCAATCGCTTATCGTAAGTTCCATAGAGCAAGCAGAAAATAATGGGTATTGTACAGGAATTCAAAATATTCATGTATAAAATCTCCTCAGTTCTCCTAACTTGACGCTCTGCGGTTGCCACTTCCTTAAAAGCGGGAAACCTGCCCAGGAAGCAAGTACCAGTCCAGGATGCAGCCTACTGTATGTCGACAGCTTCAGGGGGATGTTGAACTTTGATACCGAGCACGGAGCACTCGGGTAGGGTGGGGGCTACTAGTTTGGAGCAGAAGGCCTCGCAGACCTGCCTTCAGACTGCTATACACTAAAATTGCAGAGCTATGGTCCATTTAACAAAGAGGCCTACATATTGAACAGAAGGGCCTACACAGGGGTTTTATGCTGGCTGAGTGGTAAGGATGTCTCAGGATAATTATATAGCAACACAGGACCCGCTGGTCAATTTAATACGGCCTACAAATGCGGCTGGCAAGGCAAGGACAAGGGTCTCATACTTCAGGTGTGGACAGAACGGGCCAGGGGCCCCCTGTGATACAAAATCTACCCTCCTTCAAGGCTGTGGCAATGTAATAGACCATTGTGGGCAGAAGGAAGAGGCAATGGTAGTACAACCATACATGCCAACAGACCCGATTCAGCCAGGAAACGTCCAATGTTTTTAAGCTCAAATGGGCTTTATTTGATCTGTCTCCTGTCTACAATATCCTCTTTTTCAATGTAACTCAAAGGGGAAAATCAATACCCCAGTTTTTTTTCAAAATCTCCCTCTTACCAAGTTCAAAATGTTCGCAAGTATGGTACATTGGATCATGGAAGGAAATGGGATAGGGACATGGACTTGGATAACAGAGGACAGGAGAGACATGGAGAGGTGCACCAAACTGACCCTGCAGGGCAGGCATCAGGGTTTGCAGCAGCACAATACACCACACAGGGCATGCAGGACGGGAGTGCAGCACAACAATCCATAGAAAGCAAGAGGGAGGGGACAGGACCATGCACATGGACAACAGAGAACAGAGGGGCAAGAGGCAATGGTAGCTAGCTGACCATAATGGACAGACAGGAGAGAAGGCTGCAGCATAACAGACCATAAAGGGCAGGAGGGACGGATCAGGGGCATTACAATGGAACAGACAAGCCAGGAGGGAGGGAGTAGGGGTCTGCACATGTAAACAGAGGGCTGGGGGAAAGGGGGCAGGGCAGGAGCAGCAAGATAGCCATGGAGGTCAGGCAGGATGGGCACTAGAAGCAAGACACAACATGAAGAGCAACAGTGAGACTGTGATGGCATACACACAGACCATGGAGGGAAGGTGGGAGGGGGTCAGGGGCAGCTAACTGACCACACAGGGAAGGTGGGAGGGGCCATGGCAGCACAGAAGACCATGCATGGCAAGTGGGAGGGTTCAGTGGCAGCACAATGGCTATGATGGGCAAGAAGGAGGGTGCAGGGGCATGCACAAAGGACGATGGAGGATAGAAGGGAGGGTCAGGACCTGTGCACAGACAAGAAAGTTCAGGGGAAGGGGCCTCACAACAGACCACACGGGGCAGGCAGGAGGAGCAGTTGCAGCACAACAGACCAGGGAGGGCAGAAGGGTGTGGCAGTACAATGGACCATGTAGGACAGGAGGAAGAGGATAGAGGCATGGAATGTGGACAGGCAGGGTGGAGGTGGCAGGGACAGGTTACAGTCATCTGACAATGCTAGGCAGGTGGAAGGGGAGTGGCAGCTCAACAGAACACTCAGAGTAGATAGGAGTGGCAGGTCCATGGGACATGGTGGGCAAAAAGGATGGAGCAGGGGCATGCACAAAGACATCGGAGGGCAGGGGGAAGGAGAATAGGGGCAGCAAGCTAAGCACAGAGTTTAAGCAGGAGGTCAATGATGGGGCATAGAATTGGGCAAAGGAGGGCAGGAGGAGTGGACTGGTACATCATACTAAATTGAGGGCAGTGGCAGCACATCAGACCATGCATGGCAGGAGGGAGGAGGCTAGTCCATGGATTCACACAACAGAGGATAGGGAGGAGGGGGATGGGGCAGCAAGCTAACTGTTCAGAGAAGGCGGGTATTAGAAACTTTATTGTTTTTAAAACATTTTGTCTGTGCAAACTACTTAAAATATGAACAAGTATGCAGCATAATCTCAGTTTTATTCAGGAAGAAGAAGACGTTAGTGACTGTGACTCCGGGCTCACTTGGCAAAAACACCCCCTGACCCTCCACCCCCTATCGCAAAATGTAATGCCCGTGAAAAGGGTAGGTGAACACAGTGTTATATAGAACATAGTCCTGAGAGCACGATTGAAAATGAAAACTAGATATAGTGTATGGTATAAACTATGCACCAAAAAGTGTGATATAAGATGAACCAGGCGTGAAATATAATATGCAATACATTGTGCGCAATGACAGATTCATTGGAGAGCGCGAGATAGCACAGGCACTAGCGCGTGCTATGCGATATGCGCCTTGGAGTGTAATATGCACAGGGCAGTGTTGTGTAACCTAACTAGTCTCTAAAGTTGTAATATAAAATATGTGCTGGGGAGTGTAACGTTGCATATGCACTGTGACAAAGATATGGATCCCAAATTGTAATATGTATGGCATAGCACTGTGCGTTATAACATAGGCATCGAGGAAGGCACGTTAGATGGGGCAATATAACCCGTGCGAAGACAAGTGTGGCATGACATTTTCACGGGGTGGTGTTACAGTGCACATGGGCTAGAGAGTGTCATAGCATATGCACTAGCTAGTGGAATACAATACAGAGGTGTGTGGCACTCGGCAGGCAATGGTGGGTGTAACACAGCATTGGGCTCTGTCAGGAGCGCGCTGTGACTCGCAAGTGATGTTCGTCCCCTTTCCAGAGAGTAAAATAAAAAGTATTACACATCCGGCAGTGGATGTGTGTTTTATTAACTGTGAGGGGGGTTTCTTGCATAGTTTTGGTCGAATTTTTGTCGAATCCCCTTTGAATGGCTTGGTGTGCATGTGTATTAAATGTGCCCGTCAATAGCTACCCATGTTTGTATAAATAAACGACAAGGGTGTCTACCGGGATTAGGCACGGTAGAGCATCAGACATGTCAGAGCTTCACTAGTGGTGTAAATACATTCCACGTGGATTAATTGCATGCATAGTCGCCTTTTAATGAATATCACGCAAATCGTCATGGTGATAGGTACGTACGGTTTGTCCAGCATGTCCTAGGTGTGTCTATAAATATATATTTTTTAAAAATAATAAAAAACAGTGGCCGGCCCTGGGGATTGGGGTCAAAAAAATATAATTAGGAGACAGGCCCTGGGGGATGGGGTCATCAGGGCCAATAAATTAGAATAAGAAGGGGAACCACACAGCCCCCCTTCTTAAAAAAATAAAATAAATAAAAGACTGGCATCGTGCCGGAGGCCATGCCCCCTCCATGCAGCACTCTGCAAACGCGCCCCCAACAGGCATCTCCAGTATGCGCCAGGGAGCTGCGCTGCAGACAGGTGTTCTGAGGCCAAGCCCCTTTTTACACCTCTCTGCAACGCAGCTCTGTGGCGCTTACTGGAGGTACCTAGTGGTCTAGTGTGACCCTAGGGACCCTTAGGATTCAAGGGGACTTAATCTCTCAACTTAGAACAGCCACAGGGCGCGTTTACACAGTGGTGAAGGGAGGGGACGGGGCCTGAGGTGACGTGTGCAAACACGCACCATGGCACGTTTTAAATTGGGGATATAATTTCCCTTCAATACTGAGGGCCCCTGGGGGCTAACTAGCCCACCAAGTGCTTCCAGTAAGCGCTACTGAGCTGCATTGCAGAGAGGTGGTCCAGGCCGTGCCACTTTTTACACCTCTCTGCAACGCAGCTCTGTGGCACTTACTGGAGGTACCTAGTGGGCTAGTTGGACCCTAGGGACCCTCAGGACTCAAATGAACTTAATCTCCCAACTAAAAACGGACACAGGGTGTGTTTACACAATGGTGAAAGGAGGGGACGGGGCCTGAGTTAACGTGTGCAAAAACGCCCTGTGGCCTGTTTTAAGAGGTAGTTTTAATCCCCATGCCCTATTATATACTAGGGGCTTATAGAGGAGGTAAGGCTAATCACAGGGGGACCCCAACGCATAATGTTCCCTAGTGTATGTAGGTGTTTTCACTGTATTCTAAGTGTCTTTTAACATAGCACTGGCTCTAGGACTGGTTAGTCAGACTCAGTTACCACCAGTATCCGTCTGAAAAAGTTGAGGGTACAGGATGATTTTGCAACAAGGCTTCTTTCTGCTCTTCTTTTTGTTCTTTCTGCACGTTATCCTTCTTCCTGCACTTATCTTCGTATTTGAGGACTTCTGTTGCTTCTTTCTGCACTTCTTTTGTTTCCTTCTGTGCATTTTTTCTTCTTTCTTCACATGTCCTATCTCTGTAGGCATAGTTAGAAATTAGCATTTAAAAAAACCTTTGAAATTCACAGAAAAAACCATAGGTTTCAGGCACGTTATAGTTAGGAATTAGCATTTAAAAAACCTCAGAAATTCACTGAAAAAACCATAGGTTTCAGGGGTGTTATAGTTAGCTGGACTTTTCACTTGTACAAAACCATTGAAATTCCCCCGTTATAGTTAGTTCAGCTAACTATAACTCGCGCGCCCGCAATGCACTGCTGATGACGTCACATATTACATCACTCATGACATGGTCAGTGACATCACTCATGACATCACTGATGACATCTCAAATGACATCACTGATGACATCACTGATGACATCATCCTTGTGATAGAGTGGCAGACCTCCTCTCACCCTAATATAACCTTTGATACACACATTCAAAAATAGAGACTAAAATTTTCAAAACAATGGACATACCAATACCAGTTACAACAACCTCTTCAGTAATTCTAAGATCCACATACACATCCACTCATTCACCAACAGTCCAATACAGTCACTCATACATGTACTCACTCATCATATGTACTCATACACCTATACATCCTGTTACACAATGCCACTCATCCATAGAGTTACTCACACACATAGTCACTCATGCTAATAAAGAATCAAACATACATTTACTTGCATATACAGTTATACACACACCACCACACTTACTTCTACGGAAACTTACACATACTTAGTCTTTTAAACAATCACTTATAGAAACACATACTTATTCATACAGGAACTCTTTCAATCTCTCACTCTCACATATACTCACATATATACACCAATAGTCACATATACTAGTTTAAAACATATGTAGTTACTCATAAAGACACTATTGAGACAGTCATTGACTCACTAACACACCCATACACACACTCATCCACCCATACAGTCCTGCACACATACTGTGTTCAACACATACAAACAGTGAGTCACTCATTCATGCACCTATGCACTACGTAATACCCCCACCGAACCATGCAGACACTCAGACTGATACTCAAAAAACCAACTAATAACCTATATAGACACCCATGTAGCTACTCACCAACCCATGCAGCCACTTATACACAAAATGAGAGACTGATACAGATATTTACATATTTAAACATTACTCACTAAGCCATGTATTCACTATGATACACTTAATCAGTCAGTTACACAATCAATTTTTCAAAAACAAATCATCCATTTAGACACTTATATACCCATTTATTCTTCCATCGACCTTGAGATATACATATATAAAACATATTTAATTTTCAGAATAACACACATTCACTGGATGATGTCATCAGTGATGTCATCAGTGATGTCATTTGAGATGTCATCAGTGATGTCATGAGTGATGTCACTGACCATGTCATGAGTGATGTAATATGTGACGTCATCAGCAGTGCATTGCGGGCGCGCGAGTTATAGTTAGCTGAACTAACTATAACGGGGGAATTTCAATGGTTTTGTACAAGTGAAAAGTCCAGCTAACTATAACACCCCTGAAACCTATGGTTTTTTCAGTGAATTTCTGAGGTTTTTTAAATGCTAATTCCTAACTATAACGTGCCTGAAACCTATGGTTTTTTCTGTGAATATATATATATATATAAATAAAGTATTATTTTTCTATATCCCAGTGTGGAGTCCATTTGTGGGGTTGTCACTGAGTTACTGTGTGTGTGTGTTCACAAATGCTTAACCTGAACGCTCTGAGAATGGCCTGGTCTGCTCGCGCCAAGCTACCTAGAGGGTGAGCAGGGGTTATTGTTGGAGTGTACCCCCCTACCCTGACTGGAGGAAAGGTTCACTGCTTGACACAAGTACCTACCTGTGCCAACCAGAGAACCCGGATTCTAACATTCCCTATCTGTAGTACCTTGTAGATATTCAATTATGCCAACAGGGAGGCCATTGTAATCACCCACGATCCTCCTGTGCATTGCTCATTTGGCAAAGCCAATTGGGACCCTGGAAAGCTCTTTGAACCCGCTGTCCTCTGTACAAAGCAAGCACCAACCACGGTTTCCCCAAAGTGGGTCCCGTTCGGATCGGAGTGTAAAAAGATCTTGCTAGCTTGGTCACTTCAGGCTAATATACCGTGAAACCATCCTACCCCAAGTACGCACCTGCCCAACTTCTGGTGCCTCTAACAGGAGGCCTTGGGGAAAACCGGTCACAGTAAAAATCAGTGGTGCAGAAACTTTACGGCGGAATCCAACCGGTGCAGTTCCATGTCCTGGTGCAGTCCCCAATGATGTGATTCCAATGGACACCTATGCCTGATGCACGTGACCTAGGTACCTAGTCCAGCTAGGTTGGCGGCCTGCCTGTCCTACAATCAATTACTAGTTACTAGCATACTGCAGCCGTTTCCGGGGGCCCGGCTGGATGGCCCGCACTCCTATGTGAAACCCGTACCCATGGTGCAATCCCTACGTCTAGCCAAGGGTGGAAACGCAGGAGATCTACACACCCAGGATTTGATAGATGGCCTGGGTTGATGAATTCAAATAGCGCCCGACATAAAGCTTGGTGCACTGTAGCTGCCCCAAGCCCATATATTTGATGACATAATGTGGTTGCCGGGCCCACATGGAAACTTATAAATAGGAGCCTGGAAAAGGTCCCCCAACAGATCTTTCCTGGGTATAGGCAACCGATGGTGAACTGTACACACAAGCCAGAACATCTATGTTCTACCTCCGGTCCTCTTGCAACTTCACTTGCGCGGTTAACGAGGGGTGGAGGGCGGAAGAACCCCCAGAAGCACCTATTAGATGGGATCAAAGCATGCCTCTACAACTGGCTGCCTGGCGGTAAGAAATCACCCTGACATGCGCCTCGTGGCCTGATGATTCTGACCCCAAACAACTGCTCTGTCTTGGTCCTTGGAAATAGAGCCGTTGTGCTCAAATCTTATGTGTGACCCATGTACTCAGCATTCTATGATATGTAACTGGTCTAATATCACTGCGCCTGACACCCACAGGTGAGGTTTGCGTTATATGGTGTCACAATAATGACCAATGGTTGGATTACTGACCCCGAACGCTAATGCCACATGAAAGTTCCCCGCCCGATACCCAACCACAGAAAGAAACCACACCCGCAAGCCAGCCTTAATGGGCGATAATTACCCAAGTCAATAATCCCAACTGTGACTTCTAGCCTGAAAATTATGCATAGCTCCATGTGCCATCGACTGGCGATTTGCGGCCTCTGACCTGGCACGCGCTACATACTTCAAAAGTGACACTACACCCACACCATACTATTGGGGGATAGTTGCACCAGTAAATGAGCAGCGACTATGGCTCCGACGTCCGGTCTTGTGCAAGCCTTGGTTTGAAATGATGAGGCTGTGCAAGATCATTATCAGCCGCCTGAAGTTACCTCACCGTCACAACCGCCTACACAACTCAAACTTTATCGCCGCGTTACTCTAGTGCGCACACCCAGCACAAGCCACCGTCGACACACATGGCGAACAGCCACACGCCTTCTGTTACTCTCCCATACAACATCACGCCCGCTAAAACGGCCGCTGTACTACCAATGATGCCATACCGCCAACTGGCTCCCGTCCCACGTAGCCCCAGCAAGTATCACTCTACCCATCAATGCGAAAAGCGTTTCCAAACTTGCGCTGTGAATGCTCCCCTGCGGCCTTTCCTTGACACGAGTCACCAGACCGTCAATGAAATAGTGATGGATTTGAGACATGGGCGCCATCCAACTACTGAATTTAAATTAGCGCAAATAGTTCTATGAGAGAAGCATTGAACGAATCGATCAAAGTAAAGGAACATTCCGCTGTGGAACACCTTGCTGAAAAGGATGGAGCAATAGCCATGGACGGTAATAGTGAATGAAGACATTATTCATTCATGTTCAGCCACAGTGAGAAACACTGCCCCCGAGTGGTCTTCCCACTTCAAGGCACCCAGGCAGCACATATTAGTTTAACCCAACCAATATCCAATCACAAACTGATCTACTGTTTTGACCCACCCAGGGCACCCTGCCCGGTAACAACCAAGGCAGACGCACAGCAACTGAAGGCAGTGTAAAGCACTAGTTCCGACCTGGAGCGGTCCACGGCGACTCATACATAGAAACGCCCACATATTGCGCGACACTAGAATCAGCATTCGCCAGCGCTGCCTTACACATTGAACACGCGCTACCAGGATCGGCAATCCTATCACAAACACGTCTTGCATGACACGGTTTGTTCCCTCCCTTGCTCTGGGAAACAATACAAAGGCGAGTCCATCCTGGAGCCCCCTCACTGCCGCTCAAAGCGGTCAAGACAAGCCCGTGTCTGCGAAGCCAACGGATGGCACAAGATCATGCCGTTCGCAAACCAGGTGCGTGGAGCAAGGACGTAGGCCCCCCAAACGTGAGTTGCGAGCCGGTGACGGCACTTGGACCCTGTCCCTCATTCAAACTAGTTCCGGCCCCTTGCCCCGTCTCCTGTGAGATCAGGAATCCTGTTGCTTCCCCTCCCCTACGTTCAACCTGGGGTGCTGAAACCCCACATAGGGGGTTGTGCCATATAAAAACTCCCCCGCACCATACACGAGGGTCATTGCCCAATGCTCCCTACCAACAATCTTGCCAATTGCAGTGTACTGTTCTTGCCAAATAAAATTGCTAAGCGCACAATCTGCCATAACTTGGAGGCAAGGACAGCGGGGAAGATCAGGTGTGTTGTTTCCCACAGCAGCAAGCAAAAATTGGTCGAGTCCTTAAATCAGAGGGGCATGCATGACCCGTCAAGGGACGTGGCCCCCACAGTAGCAGGACTGCTCCAGTGGGCCGGCCCTTGTCCCCTCCCCTACCCCCTAAGGACTTGACCAACCTGAAACATGTGGCCATGTGGCTCTCGCCTCGAGGCTTCCAAGGCAATTTACACCCCTCCTCAGGGCAGTGAGAAAAGAGGGCGACCAGTGGGCGGGAGACGTATACATGTACCTCTCCCCCCCCCCTCCCCCCCATCCCCTCCTGCCCGGAAGTGATGTGGGTCCAAACACTGGGAGGCTGACTCATCGGTTGCCATCCTGTGGCACGAAGGGGGGGGGGGGGCGCCCTCTTAGGAGGGCCCCCTGCGTGGGCCCGGGGCAGCCCTGCAGAGGCCGGACAGACGTGTGTTCTATGCCAGGGCTGCCGGATTGCTCCCTGCTGCTAGGACACCAGGACCGCTTTCCATTCCTTTTAGAAACCAGTGGATACTTTGGAAACGAGAAAGGAACGGACTCCCTGAATGCACCTCATTGGTTAATAGAAGCCCAGGACGGTGATATCTGGGTCCTGCTGACGTGAATCGCCCCGATACCCCTGTTAACAGCACCGGGAAGCGTGGGGCGTTGCTGGGCAGATCCTAACGCATGGGTTTCTCAACGCTACCAAGTGCCTCAGCTGCACCCCCGCCAGTGGCACGAGGGGGCACATGTGAGGACAAGTATCAGTGTTGGTGCAAACTCCTGACGCAGAAAAGTGAATTGACCCCAGACTGCCATGTGCCAGTCCACCAAGCCACCGCCTCCGTAGTGACTTGTGATACGTATATCAGCTGATTAATTTAACTGTGTAGGGGAATAAATGGATGTGAGAAGCTGGCTTGGTATATGGTGTACACTTAAGTGGGCACCCTGCACCAATCCAGACAACCCTTAGAGAGCTTTCTAAGCTTGTCTAAGACCACTAAAATCACCATAAGTGGTAGCTGTGGAGAGCAGCCTTCGGGCTTAGTCCAGAAGGAGCGCAAAGCAGCTGGTTTTATTGTTTTACCAGAATGCAATCTTATAGTATAGATTAAGTGAAAAGAACCACACCAAGTATTTATAAAAATATGTATTCATTATATAATACGCTCTAACACAACAATATCTCCTACCCAAAGATATGCACAGGTAAGTAGCACGTAATACACAGTGGTCACCACGGCAGCCCCAACCATATACTAAAATAGTGGTATGGGAACCACAACTCGAGTCAAGACAATATTCAGAGGACGTAGAAGTGCCGGGGACCCAAGAAGCCACCCAACGAGAGTATCTAGGAGCCCCATGGATGTCGTGTGCAGTGTAGGAACAAAACCGCGTTCTCCGAACAAATCAACATGTAAGGCGTAATTGCAATTTTAAAAAAGGCCCCTTCCCAGCGGATCCTGAATAAACCCAGTGGAAGACAGAAGTTTGGAGAGCCACCCGACCCGTGGATACCTTAGGAACCAGGACATATGCCCCACGGAAGTCGGGTGCATAGGTGTGAAATGGCGTCGGAAACCGCCGTCGAACCCAATGGAGGACTTCAGGAAGATGACACTGATGGAGAAGGTGAAAGTGTCTGGTGGAACCCAAAGGTGGATTCAAGTCGAGAAATGCCTGAAACCAGAGGGGACAGAGTCTATGCCACTCAGGAGTGACCAAGAGGCACGGAAGACGAATGTCCACCGATGTCAGATGCTGCTGGAGAGTGGACAGTGACCTTGGAGCTGCAGCTGTGAGGATCAGGCGATGCTGTGGAAGATAAGGAGCTGTGCACAAGCTGTTCCACGTCAGATGTCGAGAGTTGAGGGGTCGGAGTCCATCGAGAGCACCAACAAGCCTTGGCAACTGCAAACGTAGAAATTGAAGAAGGTGCAATGTCTGGACCAGCAAGGTCCAGGTGACTCACCACAAGTAGGGGAGTCAGGGCAGGCCCTAGCAATCAGGAGAGCCCAAAGAATTCAAAGATGACCTTCAAGAGGACCCACAGGCCAGAGGCATTGGAGTCGCGAGCGGAGCTCGAGCAGCTCACCAAAGATGCAGGACCATGATGAAAGTGTTGCGGTGAGGACAAAGATCTTGCTCAATGGAGATGCTTTTTGGTTGAGGCTACTTGGTTCCCAATGGTCTTGGAGGAAGAAAGCCAACAAGCCAGGCTGCGGGGAGAGGGAACCCTGGGAGGGGGAGATGGAGTCCTAGTGATGGAGCAGAAACCCCAATGCCGAGGAGGGTGGGTTCCAGTGACAGGGAGGGAAAGTTCTAGTAAGGGCAAGTGACAGATAGGCAGGTGCACAACGCCCATTGGGCTCTAAAGGCTTCAGCCACTGTCGCCCCCCGTCATGTGCATCAGCCCGTGATGAGACAGCTTCCCAGGCACACACACAGCCTCACCCGAGTACTTCACAGGTCTTTAAAAGACCATTTGCTTGTTAATGAGGTTTACCCCTTCTTAGAGCCCCTGCATCCACATTCTGCCTATGGCTGAAAGAATTAGCCCCCCACCCACCCCCTCCCCTGAAATTTGGCACTAGTTGCGCCTCTGCGGAGAGGCACATGCTCACTGGAGCCCCAACCACAGAGGAGCAGAGCTGGACACCCACCACAACAGCATCAAAGGACTCACTGGAGACCAAACCACATAGGAGCAGAGCTGGACAACCAGGACCACAGCATCAAAGGACTCACTGGAGCCTCAGCAGAGTAGAGCAGGACACCCAGCACTACAGCATCAAAGGACTCACTGGAGCCTTAACCACAGAGGAGCAGAGCTGGACACCCAGCACAACAGCATCAAAGGACTCACTGGAGCCCGAACCACAGAGGAGCAGAACTGGACAACCAGGACCACAGCATCAAAGGACTTACTGGAGCCCAAACCACAGAGGAGCAGAACTGGACAACCAGGACCACAGCATCAAAGGACTCACTGGAGCCCAAACCACAGAGGAGCAGAGCTGGACAACCAGGACCACAGCATCAAAGGACTCACTGGAGCCTCAGCAGAGCAGAGCTGGACACCCAGCACAACAGCATCAAAGGACTCACTGGAGCCCGAACCACAGAGGAGCAGAACTGGACAACCAGGACCACAGCATCAAAGGACTCACTGGAGCCCAAACCACAGAGGAGCAGAGCTGGACACCCAGCACAACAGCATCATAGGACTCACTGGAGCCTCAGCAGAGCAGGACACCCAGCACAATAGCATCAAAGGACTTCCTGTAGCACAAACCACAGAGGAGCAGAGCGGGATACCCAGGACCACAGCACCAAGGACTCACTGGAGCCCGAAGCACAGAGGAGCAGAGCTGGACACCCATCCCCACAGCATCAAAGGACTCACTGGAGCCCGAACCACAGAGGATCAGAGCTGGACACCCAACACCACAGCATCAAAGGACTCACTGGAGCCCGAACCACAGAGGAGCAGAGCTGGACACCCAACACCACAGCATCAAAGGACTCACTGGAGCCTGAAGCACAGAGGAGCAGAGCCTGACACCCAGCACCACAGCATCAAAGGACTCACTGGAGCCCCAACCACAGAAGAGCAGAGCTGGACACCCAGTACCACAGCAAAGGACTCACTGGAGCCCAAAGCACAGAGGATCAGAGCTGGACACCCAGCTCCACAGCATCAAAGGACTCACTGGAGCCTGAACCACAGATGGGCAGAGCTGGACACCCAGCCCCACAGCATCAAAGGACTCACTAGAGTCAGAAGCACAGAGGAGCAGAGCTGGACACCCAGCCCCACAGCATCAAAGGACTCACTGGAGCCTCACCCACAGAGGAGCAGAGCTGGACACCCAGCCCCACAGCATCAAAGGACGCACTGGAGCCCGAACCACAGAGGATCAGAGCTGGACACCCAGCCCCACAGCACCAAGGACTCACTGGAGCCTGACCCACAGAGGAGCAGAGCTGGACACCCAGTACCACAGCAAAGGTCTCACTGGAGCCCAAAGCACAGAGGAGCAGAGCTGGACACCCAGCCCCACAGCATCAAAGGACTCACTGGAGCCTCAACCACAGAGGAGCAGAGCTGGACACCCAGCCCCACAGTATCAAAGGACGCACTGGAGCCTGAACCACAGAGGATCAGAGCTGTACACCCAGCACCACAGCATCAAATGATTCACTGGAACACATATGGATACTCTGTGTTGGGCACTCTGAGCAGGGGAACAAGACAACACCATGCAGGAGACATTCCTGTCCCAAGAAGCCACCCAACGAGAGTATCTAGGAGCCCCATGGATGTTGTGTGCAGTGTAGGAACAAAACCGCGTTCTCCGAACAAATCAACATGTAAGGCGTAATTGCAATTTTAAAAAAGGCCCCTTCCCAGCGGACCCTGAATAAACCCAGTGGAAGACAGAAGTTTGGAGAGCCACCCGACCCGTGGATACCTTAGGAACCAGGACATATGCCCCACGGAAGTCGGGTGCATAGGTGTGAAATGGCGTCGGAAACCGCCGTCGAACCCAATGGAGGACTTCAGGAAGATGACACTGATGGAGAAGGTGAAAGTGTCTGGTGGAACCCAAAGGTGGATTCAAGTCGAGAAATGCCTGAAACCAGAGGGGACAGAGTCTATGCCACTCAGGAGTGACCAAGAGGCACGGAAGACGAATGTCCACCGATGTCAGATGCTGCTGGAGAGTGGACAGTGACCTTGGAGCTGCAGCTGTGAGGATCAGGCGATGCTGTGGAAGATAAGGAGCTGTGCACGAGCTGTTCCACGTCAGATGTCGAGAGTTGAGGGGTCGGAGTCCATCGAGAGCACCAACAAGCCTTGGCAACTGCAAACGTAGAAATTGAAGAAGGTGCAATGTCTGGACCAGCAAGGTCCAGGTGACTCACCACAAGTAGGGGAGTCAGGGCAGGCCCTAGCAATCAGGAGAGCCCAAAGAATTCAAAGATGACCTTCAAGAGGACCCACAGGCCAGAGGCATTGGAGTCGCGAGCGGAGCTCGAGCAGCTCACCAAAGATGCAGGACCATGATGAAAGTGTTGCGGTGAGGACAAAGATCTTGCTCAATGGAGATGCTTTTTGGTTGAGGCTACTTGGTTCCCAATGGTCTTGGAGGAAGAAAGCCAACAAGCCAGGCTGCGGGGAGAGGGAACCCTGGGAGGGGGAGATGGAGTCCTAGTGATGGAGCAGAAACCCCAATGCCGAGGAGGGTGGGTTCCAGTGACAGGGAGGGAAAGTTCTAGTAAGGGCAAGTGACAGATAGGCAGGTGCACAACGCCCATTGGGCTCTAAAGGCTTCAGCCACTGTCGCCCCCCGTCATGTGCATCAGCCCGTGATGAGACAGCTTCCCAGGCACACACACAGCCTCACCCGAGTACTTCACAGGTCTTTAAAAGACCATTTGCTTGTTAATGAGGTTTACCCCTTCTTAGAGCCCCTGCATCCACATTCTGCCTATGGCTGAAAGAATTAGCCCCCCACCCACCCCCTCCCCTGAAATTTGGCACTAGTTGCGCCTCTGCGGAGAGGCACATGCTCACTGGAGCCCCAACCACAGAGGAGCAGAGCTGTACACCCAGCACAACAGCATCAAAGGACTCACTGGAGCCCAAACCAAAGAGGAGCAGAACTACACAGCCAGGACCACAGCATCAAAGGACTCACTGGAGCCCAAACCAAAGAGGAGCAGAACTACACAGCCAGGACCACAGCATCAAAGGACTCACTGGAGCCCAAACCAAAGAGGAGCAGAGCTGTACACCCAGCACAACAGCATCAAAGGACTCACTGGAGCCCAAACCAAAGAGGAGCAGAACTACACAGCCAGGACCACAGCATCAAAGGACTCACTGGAGCCCAAACCAAAGAGGAGCAGAGCTGTACACCCAGCACAACAGCATCAAAGGACTCACTGGAGCCCAAACCAAAGAGGAGCAGAACTACACAGCCAGGACCACAGCATCAAAGGACTCACTGGAGACCAAACCACATAGGAGCAGAGCTGGACAACCAGGACCACAGCATCAAAGGACTCACTGGAGCCTCAGCAGAGTAGAGCAGGACACCCAGCACTACAGCATCAAAGGATTCAATGGAGCCTTAACCACAGAGGAGCAGAGCTGGACACCCAGCACAACAGCATCAAAGGACTCACTGGAGCCCGAACCACAGAGGAGCAGAACTGGACAACCAGGACAACAGCATCAAAGGACTTACTGGAGCCCAAACCACAGAGGAGCAGAACTGGACACCCAGCACAACAGCATCATAGGACTCACTGGAGCCCAAACCACAGAGGAGCAGAACTGGACAACCAGGACCACAGCATCAAAGGACTCACTGGAGCCCAAACCACAGAGGAGCAGAGCGGGATACCCAGGACCACAGCACCAAGGACTCACTGGAGCCCGAAGCACAGAGGAGCAGAGCTGGACACCCATCCCCACAGCATCAAAGGACTCACTGGAGCCCGAACCACAGAGGATCAGAGCTGGACACCCAACACCACAGCATCAAAGGACTCACTGGAGCCCGAACCACAGAGGAGCAGAGCTGGACACCCAACACCACAGCATCAAAGGACTCACTGGAGCCTGAAGCACAGAGGAGCAGAGCTGGACACCCAGCACCACAGCATCAAAGGACTCACTGGAGACCAAACCACATAGGAGCAGAGCTGGACAACCAGGACCACAGCATCAAAGGACTCACTGGAGCCTCAGCAGAGTAGAGCAGGACACCCAGCACTACAGCATCAAAGGACTCACTGGAGCCTTAACCACAGAGGAGCAGAGCTGGACACCCAGCACAACAGCATCAAAGGACTCACTGGAGCCCGAACCACAGAGGAGCAGAACTGGACAACCAGGACCACAGCATCAAAGGACTTACTGGAGCCCAAACCACAGAGGAGCAGAACTGGACAACCAGGACCACAGCATCAAAGGACTCACTGGAGCCCAAACCACAGAGGAGCAGAGCTGGACAACCAGGACCACAGCATCAAAGGACTCACTGGAGCCTCAGCAGAGCAGAGCTGGACACCCAGCACAACAGCATCAAAGGACTCACTGGAGCCCGAACCACAGAGGAGCAGAACTGGACAACCAGGACCACAGCATCAAAGGACTCACTGGAGCCCAAACCACAGAGGAGCAGAGCTGGACACCCAGCACAACAGCATCATAGGACTCACTGGAGCCTCAGCAGAGCAGGACACCCAGCACAATAGCATCAAAGGACTTCCTGTAGCACAAACCACAGAGGAGCAGAGCGGGATACCCAGGACCACAGCACCAAGGACTCACTGGAGCCCGAAGCACAGAGGAGCAGAGCTGGACACCCATCCCCACAGCATCAAAGGACTCACTGGAGCCCGAACCACAGAGGATCAGAGCTGGACACCCAACACCACAGCATCAAAGGACTCACTGGAGCCCGAACCACAGAGGAGCAGAGCTGGACACCCAACACCACAGCATCAAAGGACTCACTGGAGCCTGAAGCACAGAGGAGCAGAGCCTGACACCCAGCACCACAGCATCAAAGGACTCACTGGAGCCCCAACCACAGAAGAGCAGAGCTGGACACCCAGTACCACAGCAAAGGACTCACTGGAGCCCAAAGCACAGAGGATCAGATCTGGACACCCAGCTCCACAGCATCAAAGGACTCACTGGAGCCTGAACCACAGATGGGCAGAGCTGGACACCCAGCCCCACAGCATCAAAGGACTCACTAGAGTCAGAAGCACAGAGGAGCAGAGCTGGACACCCAGCCCCACAGCATCAAAGGACTCACTGGAGCCTCACCCACAGAGGAGCAGAGCTGGACACCCAGCCCCACAGCATCAAAGGACGCACTGGAGCCCGAACCACAGAGGATCAGAGCTGGACACCCAGCCCCACAGCACCAAGGACTCACTGGAGCCTGACCCACAGAGGAGCAGAGCTGGACACCCAGTACCACAGCAAAGGACTCACTGGAGCCCAAAGCACAGAGGAGCAGAGCTGGACACCCAGCCCCACAGCATCAAAGGACTCACTGGAGCCTCAACCACAGAGGAGCAGAGCTGGACACCCAGCCCCACAGTATCAAAGGACGCACTGGAGCCTGAACCACAGAGGATCAGAGCTGTACACCCAGCACCACAGCATCAAATGATTCACTGGAACACATATGGATACTCTGTGTTGGGCACTCTGAGCAGGGGAACAAGACGACACCATGCAGGAGACATTCCTGTCCCAAGAAGCCACCCAACGAGAGTATCTAGGAGCCCCATGGATGTCGTGTGCAGTGTAGGAACAAAACCGCGTTCTCCGAACAAATCAACATGTAAGGCGTAATTGCAATTTTAAAAAAGGCCCCTTCCCAGCGGACCCTGAATAAACCCAGTGGAAGACAGAAGTTTGGAGAGCCACCCGACCCGTGGATACCTTAGGAACCAGGACATATGCCCCACGGAAGTCGGGTGCATAGGTGTGAAATGGCGTCGGAAACCGCCGTCGAACCCAATGGAGGACTTCAGGAAGATGACACTGATGGAGAAGGTGAAAGTGTCTGGTGGAACCCAAAGGTGGATTCAAGTCGAGAAATGCCTGAAACCAGAGGGGACAGAGTCTATGCCACTCAGGAGTGACCAAGAGGCACGGAAGACGAATGTCCACCGATGTCAGATGCTGCTGGAGAGTGGACAGTGACCTTGGAGCTGCAGCTGTGAGGATCAGGCGATGCTGTGGAAGATAAGGAGCTGTGCACGAGCTGTTCCACGTCAGATGTCGAGAGTTGAGGGGTCGGAGTCCATCGAGAGCACCAACAAGCCTTGGCAACTGCAAACGTAGAAATTGAAGAAGGTGCAATGTCTGGACCAGCAAGGTCCAGGTGACTCACCACAAGTAGGGGAGTCAGGGCAGGCCCTAGCAATCAGGAGAGCCCAAAGAATTCAAAGATGACCTTCAAGAGGACCCACAGGCCAGAGGCATTGGAGTCGCGAGCGGAGCTCGAGCAGCTCACCAAAGATGCAGGACCATGATGAAAGTGTTGCGGTGAGGACAAAGATCTTGCTCAATGGAGATGCTTTTTGGTTGAGGCTACTTGGTTCCCAATGGTCTTGGAGGAAGAAAGCCAACAAGCCAGGCTGCGGGGAGAGGGAACCCTGGGAGGGGGAGATGGAGTCCTAGTGATGGAGCAGAAACCCCAATGCCGAGGAGGGTGGGTTCCAGTGACAGGGAGGGAAAGTTCTAGTAAGGGCAAGTGACAGATAGGCAGGTGCACAACGCCCATTGGGCTCTAAAGGCTTCAGCCACTGTCGCCCCCCGTCATGTGCATCAGCCCGTGATGAGACAGCTTCCCAGGCACCCACACAGCCTCACCCGAGTACTTCACAGGTCTTTAAAAGACCATTTGCTTGTTAATGAGGTTTACCCCTTCTTAGAGCCCCTGCATCCACATTCTGCCTATGGCTGAAAGAATTAGCCCCCCACCCACCCCCTCCCCTGAAATTTGGCACTAGTTGCGCCTCTGCGGAGAGGCACATGCTCACTGGAGCCCCAACCACAGAGGAGCAGAGCTGGACACCCAGTACCACAGCAAAGGACTCACTGGAGCCCAAAGCACAGAGGATCAGAGCTGGACACCCAGCTCCACAGCATCAAAGGACTCACTGGAGCCTGAACCACAGATGGGCAGAGCTGGACACCCAGCCCCACAGCATCAAAGGACTCACTAGAGTCAGAAGCACAGAGGAGCAGAGCTGGACACCCAGCCCCACAGCATCAAAGGACTCACTGGAGCCTCACCCACAGAGGAGCAGAGCTGGACACCCAGCCCCACAGCATCAAAGGACGCACTGGAGCCCGAACCACAGAGGATCAGAGCTGGACACCCAGCCCCACAGCACCAAGGACTCACTGGAGCCTGACCCACAGAGGAGCAGAGCTGGACACCCAGTACCACAGCAAAGGACTCACTGGAGCCCAAAGCACAGAGGAGCAGAGCTGGACACCCAGCCCCACAGCATCAAAGGACTCACTGGAGCCTCAACCACAGAGGAGCAGAGCTGGACACCCAGCCCCACAGTATCAAAGGACGCACTGGAGCCTGAACCACAGAGGAGCAGAACTGGACACCCAGCACCACAGCATCAAAGGACTCACTGGAGCCTGAACCACAGAGGATCAGAGCTGGACACCCAGCACCACAGCATCAAATGATTCACTGGAACACATATGGATACTCTGAGTTGGGCACTCTGAGCAGGGGCACAAGACGACACCATGCAGGAGACATTCCTGTCCCAACAGGGAACGTGTAACAGACAGAGGCATGGAGTCTCAGTGCTCCAGAGACCCGGAGTGCATTACTGCAGGATCATCTAAACATGGCCGCCACACTTTTAAGGGCTTCAGCAACTGTAACAGGGAAGCACCAGCACTTCTCACCTAGCAGACATACAAAGGCGGATCTACAGAGGAAGAGTGGCCCAGTGAGGGTTAACCTCCCTTGTAAGTGCGAGCTGGCACTTCTGTGGGTGTCTGCCTCAGGGATTCCAGACAGGACCTGTGCCCGGTGAGGGTGAACCCCCCTTGTAAGAGTGAGCTTGCACTTCTGTGGGCTTCCGCCTCAGGGATTCCAGACAGGACCTGTGCCCGGTGAGGGTGAACCCCCCTTGTAAGTGTGAGCTTGCACTTCTGTGGGCCTAAGGGATTCCATATCGGATCTGTGCCCATTGAGGGTGAAGCTCCCTTGTAAGTGTGAGCTTGCACTTCTGTGGCCTCGGGGATTCCAGACAGGACCTTTGCCCAGCGAGTGTGAACCTCCCCTTGTGAGTGTGAGCTTGCACTTCTGTGCGCCTCTGCCTCGGGGTTTCCAACAGGACCTGTGTCCAGTGAGGGTTAACCTCCCTTGTAAGTGTGAGTGTGCACTTCTGTGGTCCTCGGGGGATTCCAGACATAACCTGTGCCCAGTGAGGGTTAACCCCCCTTTTAAGTGTGAGCTTGCACTTCTGTGCGCCTCTGCCTTGGGGATTCCAGACAGGACCTGTGCCCAGTGAGTGTGAACCCCCTTGTAAGTGTGAGCGTGCACTTCTGTGGCCTCAGGGATTCCAGACAAGACCTCTGCCCAGTGAGGGTGAACCCCCCTTGTAAGTGTGAGCGTGCACTTCTGTGGCCTCAGGGATTCTAGACAGGACATGTGCCCAGTGTGAGGGCCAGGCGCGGGCACAGCGCAGTGCCTAGGACTGCAGAGGGCAGGGTGTATGCTTCCTGTCCAACTATGCATTGCCTGGCATGAACCATGTGACAGTAGTCGGGGAGGGGGGGGGGGGTGATGAAGTCAGAGGCTGCCACTGCCCAGACTGTGACGACAGAGTCCCAGGTGTCATTACTTCAGGCTGCGTCAGATGCCACAGACAGGTGGGTGTGTTGTGGGGGCAGTTAATGACCGGTGGGCGCAGTGCAGGGCTACCGGGTGTAATTAGGGCAGGAGCCGCTAATACAGGGTAATTGGCTTTTAAGTGACCCTTTCACCGCGGTGGCCTGCACAAACGTCATGTGGTTAGAAAGCCCCATTACAAGTGGTTCACCAAGGCCAAGGTGCAGGTGAGCAATTAGAAAGGGATCGGCTCACCCTCCCGAGTGCTGGGCAGGGGGCTGGTCGGTGTAAGTGCCACCCTGACCCTCCCCCTTCCCACCCTATAGTCCCTAGGAGCAGTCGGGCACTCCTCGGGGACGAGTCGAGCCTCAGCCCACGCGGCCGTGCCTGGCTGCACCCTCCTGGCAGGCATGACCCAGCCTGCCTGTGCCACAGCAGGCAGCACAGGCCAGGACACTCAGTGACTGACTCACTGCAGCTGCCTCTCGGCTGGGATCGTCCTGCGCACAGTGCACGACTACGTACACCCCTCATATGCCCCTCCACCCCCCAAGGACACGAGATTAAAGAGACGGGGTGGGCAGCGCTGAGGAACTTTACAAGAGCACCACAGAGAACTGCTCCTAGCCGGGCGAGTGAGCACCCACAGACCGGACACTCACAGGAAAACACAAGTGAACACCCACAGACAGGACACTCACAGGCAGACACAAGTGAGCACCCACAGACAGGACACTCACAGGCAGACACAAGTGAGCACCCACAGACAGGACACTCACAGGAAAACACAAGTGAACACCCACAGACCGGACACTCACAGGCAGACACAATTGAGCACCCACAGACCAGACACTCACAGGCAGACACAAGTGAGCACCCACAGACCGGACACTCACAGGCAGACACAAGTGAACACCCACAGACCGGACACTCACAGGCAGACACAAGTGAGCACCCACAGACCGGACACTCACAGGCAGACACAAGTGAACACCCACAGACAGGACACTCACAGGAAATCACTCACAAGTGAACCCCCTCACAGACAGGATATTCACAGGAAAACACTCACATATGAACCCTCGCAGACAGGATACTCATAGGCTGACACTCACAAGTAAACCCCCTCACAAACACTCACAACTGAACAGTGAACACCCACAGGCTGACCCTCACAAGTGAACTCTCACAGACAGGATAGTCACAGACAAACACTCACAACTGAACAGTGAACACCCACAGGCTAGCGCTCACAAGTGAACACCCACAGACATGACAGTCACAGGCAGACACTTCTAAGTGAACACCCACAGGCAGGCACTCGCAATATACGAAAGTTTTCAAATTATTGCCAAACATAAAAAACAAGCATTGGCATAGCCAATAGGTCTCACCTTTGGGACCTAATAAGTGTTTAGTTATCCAGCACAATATCCTTGGTAAAACAACATCAAGTGTTGCAAGGCTAAACACTTATAAGGTCCCCAAGGCGAGACCTGTTGGCTATGCCAATGCTTGCTTATATTGCTAAAGACAGTGGGGCGATGCTCCTCTGCCTTAGCGGAAGTGCCGCCTCTGCCGGACTGTACTGCTTTTCCCCCAGACATAGGTCATTAGAAATGTATTTAGGCTCCACAGTAAGATCAAATTTGTACTGCGTTTCTCTGCACTCAAATGTAATGTTTTCTTTAGATGAATGTTGTAGTATATCTGAATGCACCCTTAACATGGCCCGCGCTTACCTGATCGATGGATGTTTGTTGGTATCTTCCAGTTTATTATGGAATGTTGTAGTATATCTGGATGCACCTGTAACATGACCCGCGCTTACCTGATCGATGGAGGTTTGTTGGTATCTTCCAGTTTATTATGGAATGTTGTAGTATATCTGGATGCACCTGTAACATGACCCGCGCTTACCTGATCGATGGAGGTTTGTTGGTATCTTCCAGTTTATTATGGAATGTTGTAGTATATCTGGATGCACCTGTAACATGGCCCGCGCTTACCTGATCGATGGATGTTTGTTGGTATCTTCCAGTTTATTATGGAATGTTGTAGTAGATCTGGATGCACCTGTAACATGGCCCGCGCTTACCCGATCGATGGAGGTTTGTTGGTATCTTCCAGTTTATTATGGAATGTTGTAGTAGATCTGGATGCACCTGTAACATGGCCTGCGCTTACCTGATCGATGGATGTTTGTTGGTATCTTCCATTTCATTATGGAATGTTGTAGTATATCTGGATGCACCTGTAACATGGCCCGCACTTACCTGATCGATGGAGGTTTGTAGGTATCTTCCAGTTTATTATGGAATGTTGTAGTATATCTGGATGCACCTGTAACATGGCCCGCGCTTACCTGATCGATGGATGTTTGTTGGTATCTTCCAGTTTATTATGGAATGTTGTAGTAAATCTGGATGCACCTGTAACATGGCCCGCGCTTACCTGATCGATGGATGTTTGTTGGTATCTTCCAGTTTATTATGGAATGTTGTAGTAAATCTGGATGCACCTGTAACATGGCCCGCGCTTACCTGATCGATGGATGTTTGTTGGTATCTTCCATTTTCTTATGGAATGTTGTAGTAAATCTGGATGCACCTGTAACATGGCCCGCGCTTACCTGATCGATGGATGTTTGTTGGTATCTTCCAGTTTATTATGGAATGTTGTAGTAAATCTGGATGCACCTGTAACATGGCCCGCGCTTACCTGATCGATGGATGTTTGTTGGTATCTTCCAGTTTATTATGGAATGTTGTAGTATATCTGGATGCACCTGTAACATGACCCGCGCTTACCTGATCGATGGAGGTTTGTTGGTATCTTCCAGTTTATTATCGAATGTTGTAGTCGGGTTTTATAATGTAAAAGAAAACAACGGTTATTGTAACCTGAGGCTGTGGCTGGAGCGACATTAAACTGGGGCCCGCTTTCATCCCTGTTGCGACTGTTGTGCGTTTATTATTATACTGGCGACGATTGAAGAGGCAGTGTCTCCTCAACACTATGAGGTCAGAAAATCATGAATTTTTTTTATGCTACGAGAAAAGTGGCAGATTTAGACTTAAATGCATGCGCCAAGATACAACAAATAGATTATTGCGAGGAGAGGATTTTGAATATCGACTGCAAATTTAGACTTGAATGAACATTTCTGACAGCATTTTCAAAATAAAAAGCAGAGTGTCTGTGCTCTTTCTGAAGTAAAACATTGAGAATAACAGAATCTTTTGAAAATCACTTCAGTGTGCTGAAGAGAACATCAACCATCATTGGAGTCACTGGAACGCAAGAAAATGGCGTCTTTCACTAAATGTGTATGTCATCATTGAAACAGTGGAACACAAGAAGTCAGAGGGTGTTTCACTTAAAGCAACTGATATGTCGTGCTTGGGAACACCACACAGCAATCTTTTAATTCCCAGTAAGAAACAAATGGAATGCTAAGGCACGGAGTTTGAGTACATTCAGGGCACCGCTGTTGTGGAGAGAATTTCTCAATCTCCCATGACCTAATAGTAATCTCTAATCAATGCCTGTTTCCTGCACTAGCGGAGTTATGCGGCGTAGTTGAGATAGTTCGGCGGACTAAGCATTAAAAACAAGTGCGTTGCTCGCGCTAAAAGGAGGCAGCAGGGAAGGGGCGAGAGGAGGGGACGAGTGAAAGTGTTTCACGCGAGAGCGAGCAGCGCCAGGAGCTATAATTGCTACCATATGGCGCCACGCTCTCCCGCAGGTGAATCTCCACACGTTCACGCGCTGCCAGTGAAGGCAATGGAACGCGTGCATGTTTTTGGCTGAAAAGCCAAAGCGATTGCAAAAAGTCTTTTTGCCTAGGCAGCGCATGCGCACTGCGTAGGCGAGACCTAAAAACCTACTGTCTGCCTGTGCGGACCGGAGGACGCTAGCCTTACTAGAGGCTGTGTGTAAGCCTCAAACACTGTCATGAAATGGGCAGCATCCCTCGTCCCAATGGAAGAGGGAGGAGGGCGCCCCGTACCGATGGAAGAGGGAGGACAGCGTCCTCTGTACTAATGGAAGAGGGGGGACAGCGCCCCCCCACCCCCACCCCCCAGGACAGCGCCCTCCCTCCCGATGGAAGAGGGGGGACAGGGTACGCTGTACTAATGGAGGAGGGTGGGAAGCACCTTGGGGTCTTTGGCACCGCTCTTTGGGATTTAATGCATGAAATACAAGTGTGATTCGTGCTGTGAACCTAGGCAGGTGCCTTGGCGCTAGGAAAGACAGTAGCAGGGGGAATCTTCCTCAAGTCAGGAGCAGACGAAGACTTGAGATGATTTCAGCGCACTTATTTATTTAATTTAATGCGTTTTTATATAGCGCAGACTTTACCCGAAGGTGTCAGAGCGCTTCACAATAGCAGCAGTAAGGATACATAAGGAGCAAAAATACAAGTGAGCATGTTACAAAATCAAACGGTACGTTACATGAGGCAATAGTGACAATTGTGCAAGTATCAAGGGCAAACAAAATACAAGGGGTAGCAAACGATACGTTACAAACAGAAAAAGTGATGTGTGCAGGTTACAAGAGCATACAAAGTACACGTAGAGGTAAAAGGAAAAAAATTGCAATAAATGGCCGACACTCAGAACACTAAAACAGAAGTTACGTTACATGAGGCAGTGGTGGCTGTAGTGCATGTATCAAAAGCAAACAAAATACAAGAGGTAGCATACGATACGTTACAAAAGGAGAAAGTGACATGTGTGCATGTTACAAAAGCGATCAAAATACAAGTAAAAGTATAATACTGCAATACATGGCAGACACTCAAAACACAAAACACACTGGGAAGGCACTTCTATAGGCATGGAGAACAGAATTTCCTATAATGGAAGGAATTCCTTCAGAAAATATAGGGCGTGAATTAAATTTGGAAGTGTCTTTGCAGGAGGAGAGATTTGAGGTCAGTTTTGAAGGCCTGGGAAGAGGTGGTGGTCCGGAGCTGAGGCGGAAGTGAGTTCCAAATTCTCACCGCGTTGCCTGAAAAGGATTGGGCCATCGATCTTTCCTTCTTGAAAGTGGGAGGTTCAAGCAATACATTTTCTGCATTCCGTGACGGTCTGGAGCCACCAGAGAGTTTCAGTTTATCCGCCAGGTAGCGAGGGGAGGAGGAGTGCAAGGCTTTGTGGGTGATACAAGCAGTCTTGTAGATCGATCTTGCCTCTATGGGAAGCCAACGGAGGGTGGATAAAATGGGTGTGATGTGGTCGCTTCTTTTGGCCCCATGTATGAAGCGAGCTGCTGAATGGAGAACAGACTTCAGGGGGGACAGGTGGGATTTGGGGAGGCCAGTAAGAAGAGAATTGCAGTAGTCCAATCTGGAGAGAACCAGCGATTGGACCAGGGTTTTAAGGTCGTGCTCCGGGAAGAAGCGACGAATCCCCCAAAGAAGGCGCAGTTGGTATCGAGCAGACTTTGCAATGGAATCGATGTGGGAGAGTAGATTGAGTTTTTTGTCGAGTATGACGCCAAGGGATTTTGCGCTCTCGACAATGATGGTTTTATTGTTCAGTAGATTAATCTGATCCATCCATGATTGCACTGGGGGAGGAGAAAGTGAGGAGGAGAGGAGGAGGAATTCAGTTTTGGACGGATTCAGGACCAGTTGATGAGTTAACATCCAGTTTTGAATGGAGTCAAGAGTAGAGCTGAGGAAGGAGAGATCGTGAGTGGAGGCCACCTTAAGGTAGATATGAGTGTCGTCCGCATATAGATGATAGTGGATCCCGGATTTACTCAGTAGATTTCCCAACGGTTCTAAGTAGAGATTGAACAGTGTGGGTGCAAGTATAGAGCCTTGAGGGACACCTTGACCGACCGCTAAAGGAGATGAAAGACTGTTTGCTATTTTGATCATTTGGGATCTATCAGAGAGGAAGGAGGCAAACCATTTGAGCACAGTGCCCTCCATGCCCATTCTCTGTTGCAGAGTGTTAAGGAGAGTGTTGTGATTGACTGTGTCAAAGGCTGCAGAAAGGTCAAGGAGGATTATGAGACAAGACTCTCCCAAATCGAGTATCCGCAGCGCGTCATCCATCACTTGCAGCAGGGCTGTTTCAGTGCTGCAGTTTTGAATGAAGCCCGACTGGGAATTGTCCAGAAGATCATTGTCCTTGATATGGCGAGAGAGTTGTTTCGCTACACATTTTTCTGTGATTTTCGCAAGAAAGGGTAGGTTAGTGATGGGACGGTAGTTGTTGGGGTCGTTCGCATCAGCGGTGGGTTTTTTAAGCAGAGGGGTGACCTGCCCAGTTTTGAAGGAAACAGGAAGGGAGCCTTGACTGAGGGAGAGGTTGACCAGAGTGGTCCAATAGGAAAGAGAATGGGTATAGAAGTCAATGGCAATGGCACTAGGGATGGGGTCAAGAGAACGGTTAGAGGGCTTTGTATCGAGGATGCATTTCAGGAGGGCATCATCAGAGATGGGGTCAAAGTTTTGCCAAATGGTTAAGGATTTGCGCTCCTCTAGGGGTAGGATGAATGACCTGATCTACAAGTGATTTCACCTTTTCATCAAAGAATATAGCGAATTCCGCTGCTTTCTTTGTGGAATCCTCCAATTTGGAGTTTGGGGTGGAGCTGTTTGGGTTCTTGATGAGGTCGAATAGTTTTTTGGGTCTATTTTTGGCTGAGTCAAGGAGGGATTCGAGGTGCGACGCTTTTCCAAGGAAGATGTGCTTGTGGTACTTGGATCTTGCGGAACGAAGCGTGGCCAGATTTTCGGTGGAGGGCGCTTGTCTCCATTGTTTCTCAAGGACTCTTAGGTACTTCCTTTCTTCATAGAGGGATTTGTTGAACCAAGGTGCTGAGGGAGTGGGCCTTTTCTTTTTGCTTTGAAGAGGAGCGACATTATTGATTTCGACTGCAAGGACTGTGAGGCATTGGGAGGTGAGTTTGTTAACATCTAGGTCCGGGTCTAGCCTTGGAAGTGATAGCAAAGCAGAATCACAGAGGGTACTGAGGTCAATATTTTTAGTGTCACGGAACCAGGCAGTGGCCCTTTTAGGCTGGC